>NW_006400059.1:1368686-1389972 GCF_000299155.1 Elephantulus edwardii
ATCTATCTATCTATCTATCTATCTATCTATCTATCTATCTATCTATCATCTATCTATCCATCCATCATCTATTTATTATCTGTTTGTCTATGTATTTATTATCTAAATATCTGTCAGTCTATTTGTTTATCTATCCATCAATCCATCCATCCATCCATCCATCCATCCATCCATCCATCCATTGCGTGAGAGGTGATGGAGAGAGGGCTCTGGAGCACTCTGGTGGAGTTGTGCTGTTAACCTAAAGGTGCTGATTTGCATCCACCGGGGACTCAGCAGGAGAAAGAAGGACACTCTCATGTGCAATTTATAGGCTAAAAAAAACTCACTAGGGGGTCCATTAGGAGTCAGCTCTGAACTGATGGCAAAAAAAAAAATTATTGTTGTTGTTGTGTGCCATAGAGTTGGAATGGACCCATTGTCATTCCATGGTATGTTCAATACTGTGCTCCAGCACCACAAAGGCATAGATTCTTTTCTATCATCTTTAGTAACTTTCTAGTCCTCTGATACATAACAAGTAATTATGAAGATCATTGTGGAATAGGCACACACCTTGGTCTCTAGACCGACATATTGCAAGCTATCATCGTTGATCTTTTCCCTTTAAAAGAAAATTTTTATTTTACACTGGTTTACTTACAAAGTTTATATACATTGTTTTTCCACACTGGATCTTTCACATTTCATTTCCTTTACCCACACCTTCTTCCACCTATTAAATTGTGCGACCCTATGATTAACTGTCCTCCTCGCCCATCCTCCTGATTGTTCCCACCCTCCCTCCCCTTGATCTTCACAAATGCTTCAAGTCTCTCTTATTTTCAGCAAATAAGATTATATAATCTACAATTGCAGGTTATTAAGCTCTCCCTCTGTTAATCCTCACGTTGTATTCTTCATATAGTCTAATTTCTTGTATGACTATATTAGCATATAGATTTAGTAGGTATGGTGTAAAGATATGATTCTGCCATATGATTTTACTGACTTTAAACTATGCACGTATGTATCCCCTTGTTCTCTTGAACCTATTGCCTCTGGATATATTTATAGGTTCTGCATGAACACAATTAAGTGCTGGAATTCTCATCACAATATTAACTACAATTTGTTATGATCTAGTTGAAAGCCTTTTCATAGTCAGTAAAAAGCTTGACATCTTTCTATCAGCCTCGACCTCTTGCTAAGATCCATCTGATCCCCCTCAGAAATCTTACCTCTCATCCCATGTGCTGTTATGAATCTGCGCGCTAGTGATGTACTGCTGTAATTATTTTTAGTTATATTCAGCAAACTTTCACTTACATGTGATATGAATGATATTGTTTGGTAATATCTTATTATTCTGAATCACCTTTCTTTGAAATGGACACAGATGTGGGTCTCTTCCAATCAGGTGGCCAGGTCTTTCAAATTTCTTGGTATAGATGAGTGAACATATCAGTGTTGCCTTGTTAGTTGAAAGATTCTAACAGCTATCCTGTCTATTTTTGGAGCCTTACTTTTTTTTTAAAAAAAAAAATCAACATCTTCAGTGAAGTTTGGACTCATTCCTTCTATATTATTAATTTCTTGATCATATGCTACCTCCTGAAATAATTAAACAAAAACATAAACATAGAAAACATAAAATTGAATGAGTTCCTAAACTTGCTTTGCTGTTGTTGTTGTTATATGCCATGGAGTGAGAGCAGACTCATAGCTGACCCACCAGTTGAGTTTCAGGGGTGGTAAATTGCATGGAGGAGACTGCCTGCCTGTCTTTCTCCCATAGAGTGGTTGGTGTATTCAAACTGTGTGCCTTTGGTACAGCACTGCAGCACCTTACCACAAAGCCACCAGAGCTCCCTGAAAAATGCTTAGAAAAATCTAAAACAAATAAAAGCTGTGCTTTTGGGACAGGGAGCCCTGGTTGTGTAGCCGGTAGGGAGTTTCACTGTTTAATCAAAGGCTGTGTCTGGTGGTTCGAATCCATCAATCGCTCTGTGGGAGAAAGATGAACAATCTCTTCCCGTGCAATCTATAGCCTCTGAAAACCAGCTGAAGAGTCAGCTATGACTTGGTTCCTACTCCAAAGCAATGAGAATTTAGTTGCGTTGAGACGACAATAAATGCTTAATCTGAATATTGGAAGTTAAGGGGAAAGATAACAATGGGGTTTGTATAAAAGGGCAGCCACTTTGTTTTTTAGAGAACACTCACTCATTTATTGTCATCAAGTCAGAACTCACTCGTTGGGTTTCTGAAGCTATAATTTGCACATGGGGTGATTGTCCTCTTTTCTCCCATGGGGCTTCTGGTTTACTAAATAACTGTTGTATTAAAAAACAAAACAAAAAAAAAACTGTTGTATTGTTATTGAATATGCTGTTGAATAACTTGCAACGCTTTGTAGAATCCTATGTACAACAGCTGTGAATCTTGCTCTATCTTGAACCAATCTCATTGTCTCTGATACACTTACCCCCATTACCCCAGTCACTGAGTCAATCCATCTCATCCAGGATTTTCTTCTCTTGTGCTGGCCCTCCACCCTTTCAAACAAGTCCTTTCAAGGACTGTTTCCTCCTTGGGACCATAAGTATGACCAAGGTATGTCAGACAAAGCTTCAAAATCCTTGCCTCCAAGGAGCAACCTGATTTCACCCTCTCCAGGACAAAACTGTTGTTTCCTTAGTATGCTCAATACCTTTCTCCAGCACCACAACTCAAAGACAGCAATTCTTTTTCTATCATCCTTAGTCATTGTCCAGCTTTCTGATGCATAGCAAGTAATTGCAAAGACTGTGGCCTTGATCAGGTGCACCTTAGTCTCTAGACTGACATCATTTAGTACTCTGGAGAGGCCCCTGAGGGCAGAATTTACCAGTGCAATTAGTCTTTTGATTTCCTGCCTATTGATATCAGGAGTGTTGATTGTGGAGCCAGAGAAGCTGAAGCTGTTAACAGTCTTAATCTCTTCACTGTCTATCATGATGCTGTCAATTGGTCCAGTGTTGAGAATCTTTGTTTTCTTGATGTAGAGCTTTCAGTTTATATTGAAGATTGCGGTCTTTGACCCTCTGTAGCAAGTGCCTCGGGTGCTCTTCAATTTCAGCAAGCAAGGTTGTGTCATTTGTATAATGCAGGTTGTTGATGAGTCTTCTTCCAATCCTTATGCCACATTCCTCCTGATAGACCCCAGCTTCCCAGATGATCTTTTCTACATATAGATTGACCAGAACTCCCCTTTCAAAAATAATACCTACTAAAAAGCAAGAAAGGATGAGGAACTTGAGAGACATCAAATATCTAGTGTTGGTCTCAAATGAAAATGAAGAATTTTTACTATGGAGGGATCTGGTAGTCACTACCTACCACAACGGACGAGCCAGTGCAAGTGCTCATTACCCCATTCTCATCATGTTTTATATGTTGAAAAATTTCAATGACAAAAATCTTTTCAAAATGTTTCACATTTAATTATGTCTGAGAATGGAAGTGTCTGGCTGCTGAAATGTGTCCCTGGGTTGTCTCTGAGAGGAGCAAACAGGGTAAGAATTGAGATTTATGTGCTAGAATGGCAGAATTGCTCTGTCACCGGCTGTGCTTCAGGGCCCTTAAGGATTGTGATAGATGGTCTGCTGGAAAGTATTGAGCAAGGAATAAGGAAATTGACTAGTCACGGGGCAAGTCTATGTCAAAGGCATCTTCCTCAGCCCTCTCCTCTTTTACCTGGAGGTTATGTTGTCATGTCACTGCTGTGAATTGTGGCACTTAAGCATGGAGGAAGTCTTTCACTCCTTGTGGTGACTTCTGCTGCTTATTAAGGAGGATTGTTGTTGTTGTTGTTATGTGTCGCCGAGTCACCTGAGACTCACAATGACCCTGTGTACATTATCTCTCAATGTCTCTGGCACACCTGATTACCCCAGTCACTGAGTCAGTCCATCTCATCAGAGGTCTTCCCCTCCTGTTCATCCCTCCAAGCATGATGTCCTTCTCCAAGGACTCATTCCTCCTGGCCACTTGTCCAAGGTATATGAGATGGAGCTTCAAAATCCCTGTCTCCAAAGAGCAGCTTGGTTTTACCCTCTCTAAGGATAAACCTGTTTGTTCTCTTGACAGTCCATGGTATGTTCAACACTTCTCCAACACCACAACTCAAAGACATCGATTGTTCTTCTATCATCCTGAGTCATTTGTCCAGCTCTCTAATGCATGGCAAGTAATTGCAAATGTGGTCATTTATTTGTCTATGACCTCTGATCCAGAGAGTCCTTTATCTTGTGGTTCTAGCCTAATAGAAACTTGACATAAGGAAGAAGGAAGACGCTTCCCTCAGAAGTTTCACTAGTGGCTGATGTGCTTATTTTTTAACCACAGCATATCTTAATTGTATAGATACACAGTTATTTATACCTAAACATTCTCGGTGATACTTTTATTTTGCCGATGAAGATACAAAGGCCCAGAGAAAGTAATAGATTTCCCCAAGACTTTATAGTGGCAGAATTTAAAAATCATTTATCTGTACTGTTAAATATGAGCTATTTCCAACTTACTGTACATCTTGTCCAATTAATTGCTCAAAATCTTTTGCCTCCAGTGTTATCATACTCTTTTGTCAAAGGAAGTTTTTGAGATATATCTGCTCTTGAGAACCTTGCAGCCACTACAATAAACATTTTTATAACCAGAGTGTGCTTGACTTATAAAATAGAGAGTTACGAAGAATACAGTAGCACAAAGCAGGAAATGCAGAGAGTAAATGAATAGTGAGTGGGGATGTCGGAAGATTCTGTTAGAAAAAGGTACAGTGTGAAGCTGTTTGAACTGTCAAATGATTTTTGATCCAAAGCAAAAAACTGCTGGTGTTGAATTGGTTCCAACTCATAGTGACACTCTGTTGTTGTTGCCATTCTTGTTGGGTGCTGTCAAGTTGACCACCTGTCATAGACTGGGTTCTGAGACTGGGTTCTGCTGGTTTTGCCTCTAAGGAACACTCAGGTTGCACTTCCTCCAAGACAATTTTTTTAAAATTCTTTTGGCAGTCCTTGTTATATTCAATATACTTAGCCAACAGTACAATTCAAAGGCATCAATTTTTCTTCTACTGTCCTCCTTGTTTATTGTTCACTTTCAACATGTACACAAAGCAAATGAAAATACCCTGTCTGGTGGCCTACTCTGTATAGAGTTGTGTTGCTTACCTAAATGTGGCAGATCTCACAAGTTGCGAGTCCACCAATGGCTACACCAAAGATGGACAACCTCCTTCTGTGCAATTTACAAATTTACAGCCTCCAAAAGCTGCCAGAAGGTCAGCTGTGAGCTGGTTCTGATACAACAGCAATTAGTTGTGTGACGCTATAGAACAGAATAAAACTGCTGCACAATGTAACCAAGGATGCAGTCTTTGTGGAAATGACCACCATAGCTTTCTTCTGCAGAGCAACCAGTGAGTTTGCTCTGCAGAAGCCAAGTTTTACTACTGCTCTCCCAGGATTACTTGTTCTTTGATGCTGTTGTTTGGTGCTGTTGAGTCAGATCTGATTCATAGAGACCCTATTGAGTACAGTGGAAGCAATACTGAGCCATCTTCACTAACACTGCTGTGCTGAGAGTCTTCTTCTTTCTCTAACTTTGTTTTTCAAACATGATCTCATACTCTAAGGAACCTACTCTTCCTGGTCACATGAGTATGTACACAATGGAACATTCTGGCTGTACTGCATCTAAGATAATTCTGCTCTTTTGGCAGTCCAGATCAAGGCTTTGCTGAAAATACAGAACACTTGAAGAACTGATGAAGCTTAAAGACTATATTCTTCAGTCTGGATTGTTGTTGTTGTTGTGGTTGGGTGCTGCCAATTCCAACAGGACTCTACACTTTAGGGGGAGCGCTGGTGGCCTCATGGTAAGAAGCTGAGCTACCATCTCAAAGACACTAGGTTCCACCAGCTGCTCTGTGGGAGAAAGATGAACAATTTCCTTCTGTGTGATTAACTGCTTCTGAGAATCCACTGTAGGGTTACTTATACATCCCTCTTCTGGAGTATTTAGAGAAAAATTTTATTTCTCTCAAGAGAATTTTTCTAGTTCCACTTCAAGATAGTGTCATAGTTTTCTGATGCTGCAGTAATACAAATACCACAAGTGGGTCACTTGCAAGAACAGAATTTCTTTGGACACTAAAAGTCTGAATCACGGTCTCTGCTGTGTCGATTCTTTCCTTGTTAGTGTTGTGGTTGTTGTTATGTACCATCAAGTTGACTATGATTTGCAACGACCTTCATAGTTCACAGCAAGAACTGAACTTTGCTCTATTTTGTGCCATTCTCATCATCTTTCATACACTTGAGCCCATTGTTACAGTCACTGTGTTGACCCTTCTTACTGAGGATTTCCCGCTCTTACACTAATTCTTCATCCTTCCAAGAACATCTTTTCCCAAGAACTAGCCCCTCCTAACAGTATACACAAAGTATATGAGAGGACTCTACACCTTCCTTGTGTCCAAGGAGTGCCCTGGTTCCACTTTCTCCAAAGCAGATTTGTTTGTTTTATTGAAAGTCCATGAGATAGCTCTTCTCCAACAACTCAAAGACATTGATTCTTCTTTTAGTTATTGTCCAACTTTCAGATGCATAAAAAGTAATTGAAAAAGGCCACGACTTGAGTGAAACCTTTGTCTTTATACTGGCAACCTTGCTCTTTAGCACTCTGAAGAAGTCCTTGATGGCAGATTTTCCCAAAGAACCCTATCTTTTGATTTCTTGACTGTTGGTACCATGAATATTGATTAGGGATCAAAGTAAGATGAAATTGTTGACAAGTTCAATTATTTCTCCATCTATCATTATGTTACTTATTGGCCCAGTGATGAGGATTTTTGTTTTCTTGATATTGAGATGCAATCTGTATTGAAAGCGGTAATTTTTTTACATTTTTAAATTTATTATTAATTTCAAAGAAAATTTACAGAGACAAAGAAAAATTCTTTTATTGTTTTACAATCCCTCCCCCCAGGTCCACTCCACTATACAGCCTTCACTCTGGACTCGGGTCATGACAAAAATACCTAATTACTTTCCCTCCTAAACAGTTTTCTCCCTCATCTGTTTCAATACGGTATACTTTATTGAACCCATCCTTCTCAGTTTCCTCCCAACCCTGAGGTCAGTCCTGCTTTACACCAGTGGCACCATGCAATATTTGTCCCTTTGTGACTGAGATACTTCACTCAGCATAATGTCCTCCAGAGTCACCCATTTTGAATAATATTGCATGAGCTCCTTGTTTTTTCAATGCAGCATAGTATTCCATTGTGTGACTATACCACAGCTTCTCTATCCATTCGCTTGTTGATGGGCAAACTTAGGTTGTTTCCAACTCCTTGCTATTGTGAACAAAGCTGTGATAAGCATGGTTGTACATATATCTGCTTGGATGTCAGTTATGGTTTCTTTGGGGTATATTTCCAGTAGTGGAATTGCTGGGTCAAATGGTATCTCTATTCGCAACTTTTTGAGAAAGCGCCCTACCACCTTCCACAGGAAGTGGAACAAGTGCTCCAAGTCCTCCTCACTTTTGGCAAGCAATATTGAGTCATCTGAATAAAGTAGGCTGTTGATGAGTCTTCCTCCAATTCTGTTGCCATGTTATTCTTCATAGAGTCCAGCTTCTTAAATTATTTGTTAAGCACACAGATTGACTAGGTATGGAGAAAAGATACAGCCCTGCTACAAACCTTATTTGATTTAAAACCATGCAGTGTTCCCTTGCTCTGTTCTGACAGTGCCTCTTGGTCTAGACATAGGCAAATGTTCTGGGATTTCCATTCTTCTCATTGTCAACCGTAATTTCTTGTGATCACATCAAACGACTTTGTATAGTCAATAAAACACAAGTAGATCTCCTTCTGATAGTCTCTGCTTTCAGCTGTGCTCTATCTGACATCAGCAATGGCATCCCGGCAGCCAAAGCCTCTTCTCAACCCTGGAATTCCTATGGTGACCCTCACATGACGCTTATCTTTCCAGGTCATACTGTTTTGTTATCTAACGAGTTCTTTTTAGAACTCAGAAGTGGTTACATTTAGGACATATTTTATATGGATACTGTCTCATTAGTAACAGATTGAAATTTGGGAGATAATTACATTTCAATCTGTCACAGGCAAAGCAGGATTCCAACACATATTTTAGGGAAATGCAATTCCATCCATGTTGTTGTGAGGTGCTGCCATGCAGTGGACTCTAATCATAGCAACCTTATGTAAACACATCTAAACCCTGCCTGATCCTGTGCCATCCTCAGAACCTCGACTGTGCTCAAGAGCATTGTTGTAGTTACTGGGTCAGTTCATCTCTTTCAGAGTCTTGCTTTCTTCTGACTCTCTACAAGTATGGTGTCCTTTTCCATAGAATGGCCCTTCTGACATGCCCAATGTTTGTGAGACAAAGTCTGTTCTTACCTCTAAAGGAACACTCTGACACCTGGCTGTACTTCCTCCAAAACAATTTTTTTTTCAGTCCATGGTATTTTCAGTACTCTTCACCAATGTCACAATTCAATGGCATCCATTCTTTTCCAGTCTTCCGTGTCCATTGTTCAATTTCCAGATGCCTACAAAGCAATTGAAAATACCATGGTTTAGATCAGGCACTTCTTAAAGTTTAAACACACATCCATGTGGTTGTTGTTTTTTTTAAAATTGTGTGTGTGTGTGTGTGTGTGTGTGTGTAACATCAAATCAGATCTGATTGGTACCGGAGGAGATTGCCCCTCCTACTCCATCAGAGCACCTGGTGGATTTGAACCGGACATCTTTGTTTATAACACTTTAAAGAAGTCCTTGACAGTAGATCCACACTGCAACATGTTTTTTAATTTATTTAATTTATTGACTTCTCCTTCAAAAGGATGTTGATTATTGATTCAAGTAAAATGCAATCTTTGACAATTTCAGTGTTTCTCCATTTATCATAATGGTGCTTACTGATCCAGTTGTGAAGAGTTTGGGGTTTTTTTATATTGAAGGTGTAATCCATATTGAAGTCTGTAGTCTTTGATCTTCTTCAATAAGTGCTTTGAGTTCATCTTCTATGTGGACTTCACTTTGTGCAATCAAGTTTGTGTTATCTGCATATTACAAGTTGTTGACAAGACTTCCTTCACTTGTGATGCCACATTCTTCTTCATATAGTTCGACTTCTTTGATAATTCTCAGCATGCAAATGGAATTCAACCCTCCCAAGTTACGTAAAAATTTACAAAGTTATTGCTCCTGTGTGCTGCATAGTATTCCATTGTGTGAATGTACCATAATTTCTCAATCCATTTGTTTGTGGTTGGACATTCATGCTGTTTCCATGTTCTTGAGATGGTGAATAATGCTGCTAGGAACATTGGTGTGCAAATCTCAGTTTGTGCTTCAGTTCTCATATTCTCAGGGTGTACTTCAAGTAGTGGAATAGCTGAGTCATATGGAATTTCTAGGTTCAGCTATTTGAGGAAGCATCAAACTGCCTTCCAGAATGGTTACACCATTTTACAATCTCACTAACAATGTATAAGAGTTACTTTCTCACCACATCCTCTCCAACATCTATTACTTACTGCCCTGTTAAACTTTGCCACTCTTACTGGAGTGAGATGGTACCTCATTATGATTTTGATTTTCATCTCTCTTATTGCCAGTGATTTGGAGCATTTCTTCATGTGTCTATTTGCCATTCGAATATCTTCCTCTGTGAATATTCTTTCCAGTCTTTTGCCCATTTTATAATTGGGTCAGTACCTAATAAAACATTTGATTTATAAAGTAGAAAAAATAGAGAAAAGATAACATCTTTAACAAATGATCCTTGCAAAGCTGAGTTCCAGAATATTGATAGAAGATCCACAGCTCCTTTCAGATTAAAAGCCAACTGAAGATGAATCCGAGTAAAATCTAAAACTACAATGATCACCAAAGAAAAACGTTGTGGTAATGTTATTAGCCACAACAGTATAAATAGACTTTCCAATATACCTGAAAATGTATGAGCATAAGAGGATGAAGTAGATGACTGAGACTGCCTAAAAATTAAATACTTAGGTGCATCTAAAGACTCCAAAAAAATAAGAGAATGTACCTACTGGGAAAAACATTTAGCAATGATACATCTGACAAGGGACTCATCTCTAAAATTTATAGAAAACTCAACCAACTCAACAAGAAAAAAGAAATAAACAACTCATTTACAAAATGAGCAGAGGACATTGATAGTGACAGAAACTTTGATATAGTTTTGTAAGTTTAGGAAAATAGAAAAAATTACCCATGTAAGGTTTTTAAATCTAATTATTCAGACATAGTTTATAAATTTAGGAAAGTAGTAGAAGTTGCTTATAATTTAATTGATTAACTAGTCCTGAGACTAAATGTTATTCTAGGAGTTAAGGATTTACAATCAAGTCATCTTGACAGAAAAAAACAAAAACCCACTACAAACAAACCCCAAACAAACCCAAAACAAGGCCACCAAGCAATCAAGCATCCAATCTGAGAAAAGTATTCGAAGAATTCACCATCAACAAAGAAGTCTGCTGACCACTTATCTTCAATCTCAAATGCAGGACATGTGAAAGTCATCATGGGATGAGACATCAGGAAGCAACTTTTTCAGATTCCTAGCTACTTTCTTCCTGGATTTTCCCACATTCTTTTACCTTTCCGCCACCCTTTTAGAAGGCCTGGCTTGATTCTGAGATGTCAGAAAGTGGTGTTTAAGGCATCTATGCTGCTTCTTTCTCTTAGATCGCTGGGATCTGAATAAAACACATTTGGAAGGTTTAACCCTTGTCTTTACTCAACTAACTCCTAGTGACAGGTAGCTGAACACTGTCTTTTTCTGGCTACAACATGAATAGATATTTCACCAAAGAAGATATTCAGACAGCCAAGAAACACATGAAGAAATGCTCAAGATCATTAGCTATTCTCAAAACTTATTGTATTGGAGTCAGAACCAACTCATAGTTGTTCTCCAATAGGTTTTCATATGTTGGAAAGCACATAGGAAAAGATTGTTGTTATGTGCCACTGAGTTGACTTTGATTCATAATTACCCTATGCACAATAGCTCGGAACCCTTCTCTATCCTGAGCCAATCTCACTGCCTCTGACAGACTTACCTTCATTACCACATTTACTGTGTCAGTCCATCATATCTGGGGTCTTCCTCTCCTGCACTGTCCCTCCACCCTTCCTTCCAAGCATGATAGCCTTCTCCAATGACTGGCTCCTTACCTAGCAACATGCCCAAATTATGTGAGATGGAGCTTCAAAATCTTTACCTCAAAGGAGTGGCTTGATTTCACCCTATCCAGGACTGCCCTGTTTGTTCCCTTGGCAGTCCACGGTATGTTTAATATTCTTTTCCAGTACCACAACTCAAAGGCATCAGTTCTTCTGTTATCCTTGGTCATTGCCCAGCTCTTTAATGCACAGCAAGTAATTGCAAAGACCATAGCCTGGATCAGGCGCATCATTGTTTCTAGACTGACATCGCTGCTCTTCAGCATTTTAGAGAGGTCTCTTATAACAGATTTACCTAATACAATTTGTATTTTGATCTCCTGACTGTTGGTACTAAGAGTATTAATTGTGTACTTGACCAAGTTGAAATTGTTAACAATCTCAATCTCTTCTCCATCTATCGTGGTTCTGTCAACGGCTCAGTGGTAGTTATTCATTTTCACTCCATGGAACTTGTGCTGGATTTGAACTGCTGTAGAGGCACTACCTTTGAGTTAGCAGCACAACTTCCTACAGATTACATCCCCAGAGAGATGCAAATTAAAGGAAAAATGAGATATCATCTTACACCATCATTATAGCAATAGCCAACAAGACAGTAAATAAACAAATGCTGAGGAGGTTGTGAAGAGATTAGAATTCTCACACACTGTTGGTAGGAATGTAAAATGGTGCAACTACTATGGAGCTTGCTACAGAGGGTCAAGGACTGCAGCCTTCAATATGGATTAAGGCTCAATATCGAGAAGACAAAGATTCTCACCACTGGGCCAATTGGCTGCATCAGGATGGATGGAAGAGATTGAGATTGTTCACAGCTTTAGTTTGCTTGCCTCCACAGTCAACATTCTTGGCACCAGTAGCCAGGAAATGAAAAGAAGTATTGTGATGGGAAAGTCTGCTGTTAGGGACCTTTCTAAAATACTGAAGAGCAATTGTGTCACTCTGAAGACTAAGGGCTCCTAATATTTTCAATCACTTGTTATGCATCAGAGCGCTGGACAATGGCTAAGGAGGATAGAAGGAGAACTGATGCCTTTGAGCTGTGGTGCTGGAGAAGAATATTGAATATACCATGGACTGCTAAGAAAATGAACAGGTTCAACCTAGAGAGGGTTGAACCAGGCTGCTCCTTGGAGGCAAGGATTCTGAGGCTTTGTCTGACATACTTTGGACATGTTGCAAGGAGGGACCAGTCCTTGGAAGACCATGCTTGGGAGGGTGGAGGGACAGCACAGGAGGGGAAGACCCTCTCTGAGGGGGATTGATTGATTCAGTGACTGGGGTAATGAGGGTAGGTGTGTCAGAGATAGTGAGATTAGCACAGGAAAGAGAAGGGTTCAGGACTGTTGTACAAAGGGTCGTTATGAGTCACAAGCGACTTGATGGCACATAAAAACGACAACAAAATTGAATTAAGGGAAAAGTCACACATAATAAAGGGTTGATAGTTATTATTGCTGTTGGATGCCGTTGAGCCAGTGCTAACTCACAGCTAATCCTCCAGTGAGTTTTAGAGGTTGTAAATGGCATGGAAGGAAATTTCCTGTTTTTCTCCCACTCAGCACCTGGTGGATTCCAAACACCTGCCTTTAGACTGCCAGTGTAAGTCCTTAGACCATCAGAGATAAAGGGGTTGATTTGTTGTTTTGTTGTTGCTGTTATATGTCATGGAGTTGCCTGTAATTTATAGCAACCCTTTGCACAATAGCTCTAAAATCTGCCCTATTCTGAGCCAATCGCCCTGTCTCCAACACACCTGCTTTCATGATTCCAGTTTCTGCGTCAATCCATCTCGAGTTTTCCTTTCTTGTGCTGACCCTCTGCCCTTCCAAAGGTAATGGACTTCTCCAAGGACTGGTACCGTACCTCCTGGCAACATGGCCAAAGTATGTAAGACAGAACTTCAAAATCCTTGCATCCAATGAGCAACTTGGTTTCACCTTCCCTAGAAGAAACAACAAGAGATTGATTAGACATTGAAATAAATTCATCACATTTATTAATAGCAATGGTAATGAAGGAGGAAGTAGAAACTGCATTGATGGTATTGATAAAAAATAAGGCCCTAGGAATCGATGTGATACCAATTGACTTGTTTCTATTAACAGATTAAGACTTGGATGCACTCACCAGTCTGTGCCAAGAAATTTTGAGGATGGCTGTCTGGTCAATGGATTGGAAGAGGTTCATATTTGTTCCCATTCCCAAGAAAGGTGAACCAACTGAAAGTGAAAATTATTGAACAACATCATTGATATCACATGCAAGCAATATACTACTGAAGATCATTAAAAAAATGACTGGAATAGTACATAGATAGGGAATTTCCAGAAGTTCAAGTGGGAATTTAGAAGAGGCTGTGGCACCAGAGATATCATTGCTGATGTCATATGGATCCGGGCTGAAAGTAAAGAACACCAGAAGAATGTCTATTTATGCTTTATTGACTGTGTAAAGGCATTTGACTCTGTGGATCATAACAAGTTGTGGTTGACACTGAGAAAAATGGGAGTCCCAGAGAACTTAATTGCATTCATATGAAACCTATACCTAGACAAAGATGCTGTTGTGTGAACACAGTAGGGGAACACTGAGCGTGAACAGAGCAGGGGAACACTGCATGGTTAATGAAGGGTACTGAGTATATTATAGATTTCCAAATGAACAAACAAGTCTGTCTTGGAAGAAATGCAGCCAAAGTGTTTTTTTAGAGGTATAGATAATGTAAATTTGTGTCACATACTTTGGGAATGTTGTCAGGAAGGTACCATTACCTGGAAAAGGACATTATACTTGAAAAGATATTGAGTCAGAGATGGAGAAATGAATGAACACAATGACCACAACAAAGAGTTAAATAAAGCACAGCAGATACTGTGAGGTTGGTGCAGGCTTCACAAGGTTTAGATCTGTTGAACATAGCATGGCTAATTGGGTTGATTTCACAGACCTTAACAACTCTGATGGTCTAGTGATAAGGAGCTATGCTGCAATCCCAAAGGCATGAGGTTAAAACTCACCAACTGTTGCACAAGAGAAGGATGGATAATCTCCTCACTAACAATTTTTAAATTCTGAAAAACGGCTGAGGGTCAACTATGGATTGGTAATAACTCAATGGCACACAACAACAACAGTAACTCCTTACCAAATTATGTCAAAAGAGTAGCCTTTGTCCAGGGATAAAACCCTGAAGGCAGGCAGGCAGGAGTGGAATAGAATAACTAAAAGGAAGGAGAATTTCGTGTGAGTAAGGGGGAGTGGAAAGCACCATTCTGGTGTGGGTTTTATAATTAATGTTAGAACATAAAAAGTATCTAAATGGTTGAATTAAAAATTATTTTGCTTTATAATTTTTCACTTAAGTTGCACACATACAAATATAAGAAATGCCGCTGTCAGATCTCCAACTGTTTTTTGTACAATGAGAGTCTCCTTTAGTATGTAATATTATTTTTCTTTTGAATGTCAAAATACAATTTTTATATGAAATAATTATGATTGCAAGTATTAATTTTTAGAGGAATCAGTTAGTAAAATAAAATTCTGCTGTTGTAGTTGTTGTTATGTCCCTGTGAGTCTATGCCAAGTGATGAGCAAAATAATTTAGATTAAATAAATTTAAATCTTTCTCCTAGACGCATTTTGCTCCTACTCCTCATATATATTGCTTCTTCCTTACAGACCTTGTCTGTTACTTTGTATTGACCTAGTTTTCCCCTTGTTAAAATCTGCTTCACCAAGAATATAGTAAATATGGCCCAACAGAATTGTGATCGATATTCATTCTCTTAGATGTCATTTTTTTAAATTTGTATTCATGTCTGACAAAAGATCTGCCCATTTTCACGACACAGAAGATGATCTCTTGCTCATTTTAAGGATAGTTTTGGATGGCTGCTAGGAAAAGGTCTCACTAATGCAGTATCTTGTAGAACAGATTCTGATTTCATGAAATGATGTGAAAACTTTGCAGTATCTTTAAGAAAAATGCCTCATGCTCTTACTAAGTCACTGCTCATGAGTCTTTTAGAAAAGTAAATTAGTTGACGCTTACCATCACCTGACTGGGATAGAAAATGACTCATAGTTACAAAGCAAACATTCAAAATGAAATCATTACAGGTTCACAATTGATCAAGTGGAAGATAATAAAAAGTGGAACCTCTACAACATATTATATGCAAATTTAGTACACAATAAAAATAAACACAAACAAAATAACTACTAAATATGTGAAGAAAGAAGTAAACATGGGTCAAGAGAAAAATCTGTCAAAAATAGATCCACAGATATTCAGAAAAAGTCTTTAAAATAACTACTAACAAATGAGTAGATAAATCTACAGGACTAAATTGATAAGAATGGAGAGTGGGAAATTTCAAAAGATACATGTAAACTGTAAAACCCAAATAACAGTCTAAGATAGAAAAAAGACAATGTAATAAATGAAAAAGTTCTTAGATGACGTTAGCAGCACACTGACCATTACATAACAAGGTTTATTAATTTGCCTAGAGGAAAATTAAAATTCAAACTACATTACAAAAATTAAAAATGTTGAAAAATATGTTAGAGACCAAGTGATCTGTGATAGTATCAAATCGTACAATCAGGAAAATATTTAAGAAAATCTTAGCTGGAAAATGTCCAGAATTCAAAAAGAAGATTTACACATGATCTAAAAGTCTTGGGGAACACCAAACAAGATAAAGAAATAAAAAAACAAACCCAAAAAACCCCAAACCAAAATTTGGATACCTAATAGCTAGACAGCTTAAAACAAAAGGTAAGAAAAACTATTTTATGGATGGAAAAAAAATTCACCAATTTCATGTGGAAAGTAAAGAGACTATGGATAAGCAAATTGAGACTGAAGAATAAAAACAAAATAAGAAGTCTGAAACTTCTTCAAAACCTACTACACAGTCATAGCAACCAAACAATTTCATATTGGTACAGTGACAGTGAAATAGAATTGGAAACTCAGAAATAAATCCATCCTCTAAGGACAACTGATCTTTGACAAAGAGATGAAAACTGTTAAGTGAGGAAAACACAATCTTTTTAACAAATGGTTCTGGCAAAATTGGATATCTAGTAACAGAAAACTGAAGCTACACCACCTACAAAAGCTAACTCAAGATGGATCAAGAATCGTGATGTAAAATCTGAAACTATAAAAGTCATCAAAGAAAAAAATTGGAACAAACTTAGGAGCCCTACCAATAACATTCCTTGTGAAAAACATAATCAGCAAAGCTTAAACTAGGTGACCAGGGTCGTCTAATAATGATATGCAAATAAAGACTTCTCCAAAAGAGTAAAAAAGGTTGTGAAAAATATTTAACAATAACACATCTGACAAGGGATTCATCTCTAAAATATAAAGAAAACCTCCAACAACTAAACAAAAAAGGACCAACAATCCAATTACAGAATGGGCAGAAGACAAGAAGAGACACTTTACAAAAGAAGATATTCACATGGGCAACCAACACATTAAAAAAAATGCTCAAAATCATAAGCTAATCAAGAGATGAAGATCAAAACAACAATGAGATATCATCTCACCCCAGAAACTATAGCAATATTCAGTAAGATGTAAACAATAAATGCTGACGATGGTGTGGAGCAATTGTGACTCTTATATACTGCTGGTGGGAATGTATTTCAATCACTGTGGAAAACAGGTGCTTCCTCTGAAAACTGAGGATAGAAATAGCGTTTTACCAAAACTAGGAAAAGATAGTATTGAGAAAGAAAGAAAACTACAAACTAACATCTTTAATAAATATAGATTCCAAAATCCTTAACAAAAGTCTAGCCAATAGAATCCAAAGGCACATCAAAAAAATAATTCACCATGACCAAGTGAGATTCATAACAGGTATGCAAGGATGGTTCAATATAAGAAAAACAATCAATGTAAGTCACTATATTGTTGTTGTTGTTGTTGTTATGTGCTGTTGAGTCATTTGCGACTCATAGCAACCCTATGTACAACAGCCCTAAACTCTGGTCTATCCTGTGCTAATTGCACTGCCTCCGACACACCCATCCCGATTACCCCAATCACTGAATCAATCCATCTCATAGAGGATCTTCCCCTCCTGCGCTGTCCCTCCACCCTCCCAAGCATGATGTCCCTCTTCAAGGACCCGTCCATCCTGGCAACATGTCCAAAGTATGTCAGACGAAGCCCCAGAATCCTTGCCTCCAAGGAGTAGCTTGGTTTAATCCTCTCCAAGATGAATCTATTTGTTTTCCTGACAGTCCATGGTACACTCAGTACTCTTCTCCAGCACCACAGCTCAAAGGCATCAACTCTCCTTCTCCTCCCTAGTCATTGTCCAACTCTCTGATGCATAACAAGTGATTGCAAAAACCATGGCCTGTATCAGGCGCATCTTAGTCTCCAGAGAGACACCGCTGCTCTTGAGTACTTTAGAGCGCTCCCTAACCACAGACTTTCCCATCGCAATACGTTTTTTATTTCCTGACTGCTGGTGCCAAGAGTGTTGACCATGGAACCGAGCAAACTGAAGCTGTGAACAATCTCAATCTCTTCGCAATCCATCCTGATGCTACCGATTGGTCCAGTGGTGAGAATCTTTGTCTTCTTGACATTGAGTCTCAGTCCATACTGAAGACTGCAGTCCTTGACCTTCTGCAGTAAGTGCATGAGGTCCTCCTCAGTTTCAGCAAGCAGGGTTGTGCCATCTGCATAACGCAGATTTTTGATAGACAATCCTAACGCCACGCTTCTCGTCATAGAGCCCAGCCTCTCAGATAATCTGCTCTGCATACAGGTTGAAAAGGTATGGAGATAGGACACATCCCTGGTGTACACCCTTCTCAATTTTGAACTGGCTCTGTTCTGACGACTGCCTCTTGGTCCAGGTATAGGTTTCGCATTAGCATGATTAAATGTTCTGGAATTCCCATTCTTCTCAGAGTCAGCCACAGTTTGTTATGATCCACACAGTCAAATGCCTTTGCATAATCAATGAAACACAGATAGACATTCTTCTGGTACTCTCTGCTTTCAGCTAAGATCCATCTGACATCGGCTACAATATCCCTTGTACCACGACCCCTTCTAAACCCAGCCTGGACTTCTGGCAGTTCTGTGCTGATGTGCTGTTCCAGTCGTTTTTGGATAATCTTCAGTAGAATCTTCCTTGCATGTGAAATCAATGATATTGTTCTGTAGTTTCCACACTCTGTTGGGTCGCCCTTCTTTGGGATGGGAACAAATATAGATCTCTTCCAGTCAGTTGGCCAAGTGGTTGTTCTCCAGATTTCTTGGCAAAACTTGGTGAGCACAGCTAGGGCAGCCTCTGTTAGCTGAAATATGTCAATTGGTATACCGTCTATTCCAGGGGCCTTATTTTTTGCTATTTCCTTCAATGCAGCTTGAACTTCTTCCTTCATCACCATAGGCTCTTGCTCAAAATCCAACACCCCTTCCTGATAAAGACACTCAGTAAAATTAGAATAGAAGGGAGTTTCCTCAACATAGTGAAAAGTGCATATGCAAAACCAAAAGCCAACATCATTCTCAACGAAGAAAGGCTAAAAACATATTCTTTGTAAAGAAGGACTAGACAAGGATGCCCACTATTACCACTTCTTTTCAATACTGTATTGGAAGTGCTTGCTAGGGCAATTTGACAAGAGAAGGAAATAAAAGGCATCCAGATTGGCAAAGAGATGGCTAAACTGTCACTTTAGGCAGATGATATATGATAATGTACACAGAAAACCCTAGAGACTCAACAACAACAACAAAACCTGTTAAAATTAATAGGCCAACTTAGTAGAGTGCCAGGATATAAGATCGATATCCAAAAATCAATAGGATTCCTCTATAGTAAAAAAGAGTACTCAGAGAAAGAAATTTTTTAAAAAGCGATATTATTTACAATAGCCACCCACAAATTGAAATACTTGGGAGTAAACCTAACTAGAGGTACAAAAGACCTAAAAAAGAAATCTACAGAGCATATCTGTAAGACACAATAAAAGACCTAAAGAAATGGAAAAATGTGCACTGTTCATGGATAGGAAGACCTGATATTGAAAATGACAACCCTACCAAAAGCAATCTACATGTTCAATGCAGTCCCAATCCAGATACCAAATTCATTTTTCAAGGAGAGTGAAAGGAAAATTATCACATTTATTTGGAGAGGCAAGAGATCCTGAAGAAGCAAAACACTTCCGATAAACAAAAATGAACTTGGAGGATTTTTAAAATCTTTTTTTGCAGCATCTAAGCTTTTTAGATGTCTTGAGGTGCCAATGGATGATACAAAGTAGCGTTAGTGAGTTAAGCAATTTGGAAATATCTTTGCTATAATAGGAAAGCATCTTGGATGTGGAATTGCTATACCACCTCTGAGCAGTGTCCCTCCAGCTTGATTAGTTGGCTGCAGAGGGACAGAAAGATGTAAGAGGAGGGATGTGTGCATGTTAACCATATTTGCATTTTTATAGTAACCACGACATGTGTACCCCTCTTGTCTGCTTTTTAGGAATACATTGCTAAATTTTAACAGAGATCTGATAGCCATCTTAGAAACATTATGCTCTATTACATTATGTTTTGTTTTAAATTACACATTAAAGAAATGCAGTATTTTAACTGCAGCTCTGCCAATGTCGAGAGACATGCACCATTTTTTGTCTTCATAAGATTTTTCTCCCCAAGAATGGCTGACTGCTTTTTTTCCTTTCTGATTACGTCAATACAGTATGATTTTGGATGTCAAAATACTCATGACTTTGGGACTTTGAATTCATAAATATTTGTGATGCGTGAAAAGCATGACTCGATAATGTGTGACCTCAACCAGATAAAAGTGTGGTTGTATGTATATATACGTAAAATTTAAAAGGACATAAACTAATCATCAAAATGACTATGGGTGGTTTTTGTGTTCTCTGCTTTTCTAGTTTCTATAATGTATATGTTTTAAACGTTTGAAGAGAAAAAAAGAAAAGGATTTTTTTTTAAAACCTGCATGAAGTCTCCATTGCTTCCGGAATAAAGTTAGCTGTTTATACCTTAAAAAAATAGGAAGGTAAAAAGTTCTCTAAGAAGATGGACAATTGGAATAAAGAGAGGAGTATTACCATGTTTTAAATCAAGTTATTTAAAATAATTTGATTAAGAATACTTTTGAAACATGGATAGTATACATGTATAGGATACTTAAAAATCCTAGAAGATACTACTTTTCCTTATTCTTGTTCAGCATATATATACAAAATAAGATGTTAGGTTCATTTAATGAACCAAGCATTTCATGAAATTTAAATCCATTCTATACCATATTTTCTGATTGTTCTTGTTTGTTGTTGTTTAATGCCGTCGAGTAGTAGACGACTCATAGCGACCCTATGAACGAACAGCCTGAGCACTGTTCGTACATAGAGTTTCCAGAGGCAAGCCATTTTGGAAGTGGATGCCGCGTCTTTGACTAAGAAAATAAATCTGAAACATCATTCCTCATGGTAGTGTTTTATTGACTATGTAAAAACAATTGATTCTCAATAGATAATGTTGAAAAGAATAGGAACAGTTAATTGTTCTGAAGAATCTGTACACAGATCAAGAAACAGTCACTAGAAAAGAACAAAGGGATACAGCACGGTTTAAAATCAGGAGTTATAAGTCAAAGTTATATCCTTCCACAATACCCGTTCAATTTGTGTGCTGAGAAAATAATTAGAAAAGATTGTATGAACAAAAATGTGTCATGAGGATTGTTGTTGTTGTTGTTACGTGCCATCGAGTCACTTGTGACTCATAGCGACCCTATGTACAACAGCCCTAAACTCTGCTCTGTCCTTTGCCAATTGCACTGTCTCTGACACTCCCATCCCGATTATCCCAGTCGCTGAATCAATCCACCTCATATAGGGCCTTCCCCTCCTGCGCCATCCCTCCACCCTCCCAAGCATTATGTCCTTCTCCAAGGACCA
>NW_006400059.1:1391547-1397345 GCF_000299155.1 Elephantulus edwardii
TGTAATATTTTGCTTTGTCATCCCGTGCTGCCTTTTGAAATCTTCTATTCAACTCTTTAGTATCTTGAATTCTTCCTTGTGCTTTGGCTTCCCTGTGCTCCAGTGCAATTTTCAGAGTCTCTTCTGACATCCAGTTTGGTCATCCCTTCCTCTTCTGCCTTTACAATGACCATTTGCACTCTTCCTGAATGATCACCTTGTAGGAGAAGTAATAATGGGAATCCGTGCCTATTTTCTGTTCTCAAAGGAAATGCCTTTAATCTCCTTCCATTGAGAACAATGTTGGCTCTTGGGTTTGTGTATATACTTTTGACTATGTGGAGGAAATTCCTCTCTATTCCTATTTTTTTTTTTTCGTTTTTTAATCAGGAAAGGATGTTGTATTTTGTCAAAGGCCTTTTCTGCATCAATTGCTAGAATCATGTGCTTCTTGTTCTTTGCATTGTTAATGTGATGAATTATACTGATTGGTTAGGGTTTTTTTCTCATGCTGAACCATCTGTTCATACCCGTTATGAATCCCAGTTGATCACAGTGAATTTTTTTTTAGAAGTATTGTTGGATTTTATTGAGCAGGATTTTATTTAGAATTTTTGCATCTATGTTCATGAGAGAAATTAGCCTATAGTTTTCCATTTTGGTGATGTCTTTTCCTGACTTTGGTATCAAAGACATGTTTGAGTCATAGAATGTGTCTGGAAGAATTCTATCTTTTTCTATTTTCTGAAATATTTTATGTAGAATTAGTGACATTTCTTCTCTGAATGTTTAATAATATTCACTTATAAAACCATCTGGTCCAGGACCTTTGTTTGTTTGAAGTTTTTTAATTACTTGTTTGATTTCTTCTTTTGTAATGGGTATGCTCAAGTGTTCTAGTTTGGTCTGTGTCAGTTTAAACAGGTTGTGAGTTTCTAAGTATTGTCCATTTCCTCTAGGTTGTCATATTTGTTTAAGTATAGTTTTTCGTAATATTCCATTGTTAATCTTTTTATTTTAGTTGGCTCTGTTGTGACATTACCCCTTTCATCTCTTATTCAGATTACTATGTCTTTTTTTTTTCTTTTCCTTTGTTAGTTTTGCAGATTTTATTGACCTTTTCAAAGAACCAACTCCTGGTTTTGTTGATGGTTTCAATTGTTTTTCTGTTTTCTATTTCATTTCTTTCTGCCCTAATTTTTATAATTTCTGGGCTTTTTTCAAGAGGGTGTTAAGTTTTCAATTGTTCTTTCTCAATTAGTTGGAGATGTTGTGTTAAAGAGTCATAATTTTTTCCCATTTTTATGTATTTGCTTATTGCTATAAATTACTGCTTTGGCTGTTACCCAGAGGTTTTGGTAAGTTGTGTTTTCATTGTCATTTGTTTCAAGAAATTTTTTAATTTCAATTTTTATTTCGTTTAGTAACCACTCATGTCCAAACAAGGTATTGTTCAGCTTCCAAATGCATGATTTTCTCCTTTATCCTCTTTTTATTAATTTCTAATTTTATAGCACAGTAGTCCAAGAAGCTGCTTTGTATTATTTCTATGTTTTTTAATTTATTGATGTTTGCCTTGTGATGTAAAATGTGATCTGTTGTGGAGAATGTTCCATGAACATTGAAGAAGGCACACTGCACTTTTTGGGGTTTCTGCATTATCCTGTATGTACCTATGAGATACAGTGTATTTATTGTGTGGTTTAATTCTTCATCATCTTTATTGAATTTCTTTCTGGTATTTCCATCTTTTCTTGAGATTGATGTATTCAAGTCTCCATCTACTATAATGGTTTTGTCCTTTTCTGTTTTCAGTTCTGTTAATATTTGCTTTGCATATTTTGCAACTGTATCAGTTGGTGTATAAGTATTCATTATTGTTATGTAGTCTTGTTCTATTGACACTTTAAGCATTACATAGTGACCTCCCTTATCCTTTATGACGGTCTTTGCATTGAAATCTATTTTATCAGAGATTAATATTGCTATTCTTACTTTTTTCTGCTTGCCATTTCTTGGCATATTTTTTTCTACCTTTTTATTTTTAGTCTTTCTTTATCTTCATTTTTCAAGTGTGTCTCTTGTAGACAGCATATTGATGAGTTTTGGGTTTTTTTAATCCAATCTACTACTCTTTTTCTCTTCAATGGTACATTTAAAACATTCACATTCAGTGTAATTAATGAGAGGCAAAGTTTTATTGTTATCATTTTTTAAATTGCTTTCATTTTGTTGGGTCCTTTTTGCTGTTATTGCTGGTTATTTTGGTCCATCCAGGTTTCTGCAGCACCTCTGTACGAAGGATGTCTTTAAGTGTTTCCTGCAATGTTGGCCTTGTTTTTACAAACTCCCTTCAGCTCTGCTTTTCCGAGGGTATCTTAATCTCTCCTTCATATTTGATGGACAGTTTTGCTGGGTACAGTTTTCTTGGTTGATAGTTGTATTCTTTGAGTATTTGAAGTATGTCATTTCACTGTTTTCTTGCTCACATGGTTTGTGCTGAGAAGTTGGCACTTAATCTTATTTGCCCTCTCTTATAAGTTATTATTTGTTTCTCCCTAACTACTTACAGAATTATCTTCTTATTTTTGGTTCTGGCAAATTTAATGCCTTGGTGTTTTTCTTTTGGACTCTATTCTATATGGTGTTTGCTCAGCTTCTTCTTCATTATGTCTGGGAAGTTTTCTTCTAGTAATTCTTCCACAACTTCCTTGGTGAGTTTACTTGCTTCTTCCTGTTATGGGATTCCACTTATGTATTTGTTATTACTTTTGATGGTGTCCCACATTATTTTTGGCCATGCTTCTTTTCCCTTATTTTTTGATTCTGCTTTATGTTCTAGCAGAACAGTGATGACAAATCTATCGTCTATTTTGCTGGTTCTGTGCTCCATCTCTTAAACTTTGTTTATATGTTCTTCCAACATGTTGACAACATCTGAAACATTGGTCCTTATATTTTGTATTATGGTCTCTTGTTTTCCCAGAGCCTTTAATGCCTCATTTGTTTATCTGCATTGTCTTGGATTTATTTTTAAATTCCTTTTGGTCTTTCCTTGCAGAGTTCTGTAATTCTTCAAGTTTGTTTTTCACCCATTGAAAATATTCAGTCATTGTTCTTTTGAATTTTGTGTTAGAAAGGTCCATCAGACTTTCTGTCTTCAGGAAATCCATTAATACTGTGTCTTTTTTTGTTTGTTTGTTTTTAAGGACATCTTGTTTTGGGTTTGTGTAGACTGTGAGGTAGTCTGCTTATTTATTGACATTGCTGTGGTAGAGTTTTTCATGCCTGAGGCCTTAACATTTTCTTAGTCTGAAAACCTTGGCTCAGGAAGTCGCTGCTCCAGAGGAGGGTGGGGCAGCTATCTTGTCTGAGTTATCCTCTGAACTTTTGACTAAAGGGAAGATTTGCTTCAATTGGAGAGAGATATGGCTTGTGAATTAGCAGGAAACTGCTGATGTCAGGCAAATGCTGCAGTTAGGTCGGTCCAATGTGACCAGGGCTAAAGGTAGCTCAACTTCTGGCTTTGGGGAGGAAATGGCTTCACTTGTGATACTGTTGTCCCTGGTGCAGTTCAGAGGGGTGGCAGTGGGTCATCCTCCAGGCAGTGAGCATCCAGATGGCAGGGCCAGGTGCTTCAGATGGCAGGGCTGGGCTTCCAGAATGTGGGAGGGAGTGTCAAGGTGGTGAGGGCATGGTTTCAGGGCTTGGGCGGCCAGCAGAACGTCCAGGCAGTGGGTTTAGGGGTCTAGGAAGCAGTGCTGAGGCCACCAAGATGAGTGGCTGGGGCCTTCAGGCATATGGGCCAGGAACTTTCAGGCAGCAGGGATGCAGTCTAGTACTCCAGGCAGGAGAGCAATTCAGGCACACTAAGAGATTTTTAAGACAAGTACCTAGTTAATCATCTGGAAAAGAACCATGACTGTGACAATGCAGCAAAATGGTTGCCGAAAGTAACATTCCTGTTCTTAAACACTTTAAAGAGATACTTGGAGGCAGATTTGCCAATGCAGTACATCTTTTGGTTTCTTAATTAGTGCTTACATGAGTATTGATTGTGGATACATATTAAATTCTTGAGAACTTCAATCTGTTATCAATTTATCTTATGCTACTTATTTGTCTAGTTGTGAGGATGTTACTAAGTCCTATCAAATAGATCATGTTTCATGATGACTCCATGAAGGACAGGTATGAACCTTGCTCTGTACATCCTCATGATCACGTCAATCTTCAAGCCCATTGTGACAGTCATTGTATCAATCCACCCTGATGAAGGTCATCTGTAAGGTACTGGCCCTCTACCTTTCCCAGCATAGTGTCTTTCTCCAAGGACTGACTCCTCCTTGCAACATGTCAAAAGTATATGAGATGATGTTTCACCATCTTTGTCTCTAAGGAACACCCTGGTTGCTTACTTTAATACAGATTTATTTATTCTTTTTTCCAGCATCACATTAAGAAGGCATCAAGTGTTCTGTTAGCTTTATTCATTGTCCAACTTTCAGGTGCATATGAAAAATTGAAAATACTGTTGCTTAGTGTGGGGAGACAAGGAAATCACCGGAATGGCAGAATTTGGTGGTTGGAGTGAGTGAATGATGTAATTAAGAAAAAAAGTCAATAGGGATCTGAAAATACAGGTTGATAGTGTGCATTAATCAACAGTAATTCTTTTTTATAAAGTACAGTTTCTTAAATTAATTTGTTTAACATACAGATAAAATCGCTATGGAGATAGATTATAACCCTGACACACACCTTTCCTAATTTTAAAATGTGCAGAGTTCCCTAACTTTGTCTGGACAACTGCTTTTTGGTCTGAGTATAGGTTTTATATGAGCACAATTAAATGTCCTGGGATTTTTATTCTTCTTCATGTTACACCTAATTTGTTATAATTCATACAGTCATATGCCTTTACATAGAAAGTAAAATACAAGTAGACATCTTTCTATTATACTCTGCTTTCAGTCAAGAGCCATCTGACATCCGTAATAATATCCTTCATGCCAAGGCCTTTCTGAATCAATCGTGAATATCTAGTCGTTTTCTGTTAATATGCTGTTCTAAGCATTTTTTAAAAATGTTCAGCCTTGCTTTTATGTGATATTCTTGACATTGTTTGATAATTTCTACTCTCTGTTGGACTTCTACATCTATTTTGGGAATGTGAATAAATATGGATGTCTTCCAATTAGTTAGCCAAGCAACTTCCAAATTTCTTAGCATAGACTAGTGGCCATTTCTAGTGCTGTCATCTGTTTGTTTTAACATATCTCTTGGCATTTCATCAATTCTTAGGACTTTATTCTTTTTATTAATACCTGCAATTTAACTTAAGCTTCTTCCTTTATCACCATTTGTTTTTGATCATGTGCTACTTCTTAAAACAGTTAATTCTTTTTGCTACAATGACTGTGTATCCTTTCTATCTTCTTTTGATGCTTCCTGCCTAATTTTGCCAGTAGAATCCTTCAGTTGTAAAAGTTGAGGCTTGAATGTTTTTCTTCAGTTCTTTCTGCTTGAGAAATGCTGAGCTTGCCCTTCCCTTTCTGTTTTTTAACTCAGGCTTTTTGCAAAATGTTACAATATTTTGTCTGTGTTTTGGAGCTAACCTTTTTTTTTTTTTTTAGATCAGCCTAGATTTTTTTATTAAATTTTATTAGTTTTAATGAACATTTACAGAGATTTTGGGTTTTCATTCATTCATTGTTGCACTGTTTCCTCCACCCTCATCCCCAGTTGGTTCTTCTTCCCCCCTCCCAATGTCTGTTTTAATTGTCCAATTGCCACAGTGCTTGTCAAAGCCAGTTCTG
>NW_006400059.1:1400705-1424479 GCF_000299155.1 Elephantulus edwardii
TATTCAATATTAGTTTGGAAGTCTTAGCAATAGGAATAAGACAAGAGAAGGGAATAAAAGGTATCCAAATAGGCAACGAGGAGGTAAAATTATCCCTCTGTGCTGATGACATGATAGTATACTTAGAAAACCCTAAAGACTCAGCAAGAAAACTATTGGAGCTAACCTTTGAACTCTTCTGCTCATCTCTCTTATTTCAAGATTTCTAACCTCTCCTTGGCATCTCAATATTCTTGTACAAGTATGGGAATCTCTTCTGCTGCCCATTTTGACCTTTTCTTTCTTTCCTATCTTTGAAATGACTTTTTACTTCCTACATGATTTCAATAATGTCATCCCACAACTCATCTGATCTCTGGTCATTAATGTTCAATGTCTCCCACTTGTTCTTGAGAATATTTTTTAAATCAATTGGCATAGACTCAAGTTTGTATTTGATTCTTGTGGATTTTTTTTTATTGTGAAGATATTTTCTTATGAAAGATAGTTTTTGTAAAGCAAATTTATATCTGTTGTCTGGCTCAGCAATTTAATCTTCCAGTTTTTGTTCAGTAGAAACAAAAACACTAGCCCATAAGCATACTTATATGAGAATGTTAATAGAAACTTTTGTCCTAGAAGTCAAAACTGCTAACAACTCAAATGTCCACTAATTATATAGACAAATAATCATATACTTAAAAACTAGAATACTATTCACACGCAAACAACTATTACTACTATTACTAATACTCAAAAACCTAGAACATGGGATAGTAGTAGAACCTTCACCTTCCACACTGTTGTTTTTATGTGCAGTTGAGTTGATTATGACTCATAGTGACCTTATGAACAATGACTCTGTACTTTCCCCTATCTGAGCCAATATACCCATCTCTGATGCACCTGACCCATTACCACAGTCAGTCACTGTACCAATCCATCTCATCCAGGGTTTTCCTCTTCTGAGCTGACTCTCTACACTTCAAAGCATGATGTCCATCCACAAAAACTAATTCCTCCGGGTGACATAGCCAAAGTGTGAGAGACAGAACTTTAAAATCTTTGCTTCTAAGGAACAAATTGGTTTCACCTTTCCTGGGCAGACCTCTTCTCCAGAACTACAACTCAAAGGCACCAAGTTTTCTTCTGTCATTCTTATTTCATTGTTCAGGTACAACATATGCACCTGCCATGCAGGAGACTGTATTTCTATTCCCAGTCAAGGTACATCATGTACATTCACTATCCAGCTGTCAGTGGAAGTTTGTGAGTTGCTGTGGTGCTGAACAAGTTCCAGTAGAACTGCCTTATTAAGATGAACTACAATGAAAGGTTTGTAGACTTAGTTCTATAATTCAGCCAATGAGAGCCCTGTAGATTACAATGGTCCAATTCCTAATTGACTATAGACATAGCCATCTGAATCATCTGATTCAGGCCATAGTCTATAATTTCATTTGCTGTGCATCTGAGAGCTAAACATTGAATAAGGGTGATGGAAAAAAAATAATGCCTTTGAGCTGTGGTTGTAGAAGAGCACTGAAACTCCCATGGACAACCAAAAGAACAAACAAATATATTTTGGATAGGGTACAGCTGGGGTGCCCTTTGGATGCAAGAATGATGTTTTGACTCATACTTTGGGTGTGTTGTTAAGAGTGGCTAATCCTGGAGAAGGACATGATGCCAGGAATAGTGGAAGGTCAGTGAAGGTAAAGAATACTCTCGACAGGTTATTTCTATTTTCAACTTTTTGAGAAAGCACCATAATTGCCTTCCAGAGTGGTTGCACCATTTTACACTCCCACCAACAGTGAATAAGGGTTCCAGTTTCTCCACAAACTCACCAGCATTTGTTGTTTGCTGCTCTGTTGAATTTTGCTGTTCTGACTGGGATTAGATGATATAGTTGTTTTGATTTGCAGCTCTCTTAGAGCTAGGGATTTTGGACATTTCTTCATATGTTTGTTTGCCACCTGCATGTCTTCTTTGGTGAAAAGTCTGTTCATATCCTGTGCCCAGTTTGTGATTGGGTTGTTTACCTTTATGTTGTTGTGGTGCTCATGCATTCTATAAATTCTAGATATAAGTTCCTTATCTGACATGTCATTACCAAATATTTTTTCCCCAGTCTGTGGCTTTCCTTTTTACCCTATTGGAAAACGTTTTGATGTCCATAGGGATTTGATTCTTACAATGTCTCGTTCATGTATTTTATTCATTCCTGATTATAGGTTTTACAGGATGCTTGGAAGATTATTAATCTTGTGGATTAGGGCTTCTAGAGTTCTTTCAAGCTTTTTTCTGATGAAGTTTATAGTCCTTGGTTTTAGTCCTAGGTCCTTGATCCACTTGGAGTTGAGTTTTGTGTATAGCGTGAGGTGTGAGTCTTGCTTGAGTTTTCTACAGAGTTTTCTAATTTTGCCAGCACCATTTGTTTAAAAGGGCTGTAGTTTCCCCAGTTAACTAATTTCATCTCCTTGTCAAAAATCAGTTGACCATAGGTAAATGAGCTGATTTCTGGGTTCTATCTTCTATTCCATTGATCTATGTGTCCGTCATTGCACTAGTAGCTGTCTTGACCACTACATCAGTGTAGTAGGATTTGAAATCAGGGCGTGAGATGCCTCCTACCTTGTTTCTTTTTTTCAGAAGTGCTTTGTTTATTCTGGGTCTCTTCCCATTCTTATTTAGCTTTACTTGGTCCAAGAAGCAAGCCTGGTAGCACGAGGGATTCAGTGTTGGGCTGCTAAATGAAAGGTCAGAGGTCCAAACCCACCAGCTGATGGCAGAAGAAAGATGGACACTCAGCCCTTCTTAAGATTTACAGCCTTGGAAATCCAATGTGGTAGTTCTACTCTGGCCTGCAGAGCCACTATGAGTCATAATAGATTCAACTGTAGTGAGTTTACTTTTCTGAGTTTTCTCTCAAAAGGACACAACGTATCATGTTGGTTCAATGATTATGTTCTAAACCACTGACCACGAAGTCTACAGTTCAAACCCACCAACTACTTCCAAAAGATCTGCAGGAGAAAGACATGGCCATCTGTTTCCATAAGATTTACAGTCTTGAAAACTTTATGAAGCTACACACACTGCAGGATTGTTATGAGTCAAAAATCAACTCAAACGCAGTAAGTTTAGGTTTTGTTTTTATTTGTTTTAGTGAAAGAAAAAAAGCCTCAAAATCTTTTCAAGTAAGATAAAAGCAGTATGTACAATAAGTGAAGGTTAGTCTGATGAAGAATTTGTTGCAAGCAGAGATTAGTTCTGTCATTTCAAAGTGAGAGAAAATTTACATAACATTAAAAAGCAAGTACAGGTTGTCCATAACTTGGGCTTTTATAACCCAGAGACTTACTGTGCATAATTTTACTTGTTTTCTTAGAGTTCCTAGAAGCAATGATACAGCAGAACACTATGCACAACCAGCAGCTAGATCTTTCTAAATAATATTCTCCACCAACAGGAACTAAGGTTTTAATATAGAGAAGGGCAAGGAAAACATAAAATAGGCACAGAATATTTCTGTGCCAGAAAGTAAAGAAGTATTCAAGGAATACTTACTTGGAGCATGTTAAAAAAAAAACAAAAAAAACAAAACCCACAAGAATCTACCACAGGCTAACTATAAGACCTAAACTTCAAAGTAAGTTATTGTCATAACAGATAATAACTCAATGAATTAAGTAGCATTCCGTGTGTCCTTGTTGTTATTGTGTGCTGTGGAGCTGAGCTCAACTTATAGCTGGCTCTCCGGCATATTTTCAAAAGCTGTAAAGTGTATGAGAGGCGATTGCTCAACTTTTTTCCTGCAGAGCAGCTTGTCAATTCAAACTGCCTGCATTTGGGTTGACAGCACAAGTTCTTACCACTAAGCCATCAAGAGAAAGTACAGGTACGATGTTCCTTGGAGGTAAAGATGAAGTTTCATCTCACATACATATGTTGGGCATGTTGTTAAGAGGAATCAGTCCTTGGAGAAAGGTAACACCCTTGGAAAGGTGGAGGATAAGAAAAGAGGATGATCTTCAATGAGCTTCAATGACTGTAGCACTATGCTCAAGTATATCAGAGAGGATGATGAACATATGATAAGAAAGGACAAGTTTCACTTCCATTGGTCTTGGGTCCCTGTAAGATGTAGTCAACTCAGGGACACCTAACAACCGCAAGCTGTTCATATTGATATAAAGTAATTAATAAAGGGTACTCTAGCAGTATAGTCTGTAGGAACTGTGCTGTTTACCCAAAGATTGTGCCTCTATGGTGGAAAAGGGAGAAAGATGGACCGTGTGTTTTACAGCCATCAAAACCCAATTTGGAGTATCAGTTGAGTCCATTTTAATTCCACAGCAATGAGAAGAGAATAAAGAAGAGAGGAATACTCTTCCTCAAGCAGAAAAAACAAAGCACCAAATTAAATCTGTGAACAGAGAGTTAATTCTATCAATGAGGACCTTCTTCTGATTTCTGAAGAGATTGCTTTTCCCTCTCCAGAGAACCCATTAAACTATGCCTGTCCACCACTAGAACTCCTATTTTCATGGAAAAGCATGTAACAAATATAGAAGAAAAAATATAGAACTAGAAAATAATCTGTGGTTGCTAAAATTAGTGCGTGGATATATTTGGTAAGAAGCACAGTGATTAAATAACCTAAAAAGATTTCTCTGTGATTCACTTACTAATGAATTCAAAGGAAAATAGTAACTTAACCATGGGGAAATAGGCTTGGAAACACCTTAATTAAGTGATCAAAACGAAATCACAAAATATTGAGAGAAAATTACATGCTGCAAGGTCATCCTGTGGTTTTCTTGCTGACCAAAATTGACCATAAGAAAACAAGGCAAAAAAAAATATTGAGAGACATTCTACAAAATAATTGACCTACATTCTTGAAAAATATCAAGGTCAGAATAGACAAAGACTGAAATACGGTTTCAATTCAAATGAGACTAGAGAGATATGCCAACTAGATAATACAATGCATGGATGGAGCTTCAGCCTGATGGGAAAATAGCTATCATAGGCATATTTATAAAAATGGATAAAATTTGAATTCAGGCTATTTACTAACTAATCTTAGTATATCAGTGCTAATACTCTGATTTTGTAATTATGCTGGATATGAAAGAGAATGTCTTTTCTCCTAGAAAATACTCTCTGAAGAATTAAGGTGTAATGGAGTGATGACTTCATTTTTCAATAAAACGACTCAGGAAAATATATATGCCTAAATAATACATTTATTTACATTTACTCACAAGGGAAACGTTATTAATCACTTTGAAGATTGCAAGCACTAATGCATTCGGTCTTTAAAGAGTTTGTTCTTTTCTGAAGATATAAATTGCGAGCTGACAAACAACACACTTTCCAGAAGTAATAAGCCTATGCTGCAGAAACTATATATATGTTTACACATTTTGTTTACTTAATTCCCCTATTAGCCATCTCATATTTGATTTTAAATAAAAGTTGACTTGTTTGATCTAAAAAAGCCAAAATAAACAAACAAACAAAACCATAATGGAAAACCATTTTATTCTAACAACAATAAAGTTGAAAATAGGGAATTGAGGTGCTGTTCACCTAACGGTGGTGCCTTTCTGACCTTTTACACCCTTCAGCTGCTCCAAAAGAGAAAGATGGGAAATCTCCTTCTGTGTTATTTACACTTCTGAAGGCTCACTGGATGACTTTTATTTTAAACTGAAAATAATGGAAATTATTAAGGATATGGGGTTATATCAGGGATAGGTCCTGTCTCCAAATCTTTTCCATTTATATGCTGTACAGATCATTGGGGGGTGCTGAGCTTTTATGAGGAGGAATGTGGCTTCAGGATTAGAGGAAGACTCATCAACAACCTGCATTACAGAGAGGATACAGCCTTCCTTGTTGAAACTAATGAGGACCTAAAGCACTTGCTGCAGAAAGTAAAGTATTGTAGTCTTCAATATGGATTGAAGCTCAAGATCTAGAAAACAAAGATTCTCACCACTGGGTGAATCGGCAGCACCATTATGGAGAAGAGATTAAGGTTATTAACAATTACAGCTTGCTTGACTCCACATCAATACACTTGACACCAGCAGTCAGGAACTTAGACAAATTGCATTGGGAAAAATCTGTAGTCATGGACCTCTCCAAAGTACTGAGAAGCAACGATGTCAGTCTGGAATCTAAGTTGCACCTGATATAGGCCATGGTCTTAACAATTACTTGTTATGCACCAGAGGGTTATACAACAACTAAATATAGCAGAAGAGTTGATGCCTTTCAGTTGTAGTGCTGGAAAAGACTATTGAGCATACCATGGACTCCAACAGAACAAGTAGCTCTCTCGGAGAGGTTGAAACCAAGTTTCTCTTTGGAGGCTAGTATTTTGAAGCTTCATCTCAAATACTTTGGGCACATGGAAAGGAGAGACCAGTGCTTGGAGAAGGACATCATGCTTGTAGGGTGGAGGGACAGTGCACGAGAGGAAGATCCTGGATGAGATGTGTTGGCACAGTAACTGGGATAATAATGGAGGTAGGTGTTGTGATACTTGCTCAGGATATGTCAGGTTTCAGAGTTGTAGTACGTAGGGTCGCTATGAATTGCAGTTGACTTTGTGGCACATAATATAATACAACAAAAGTATATGGAGAAACTGGAATCCTTATCTGTTCCTGGTGTGGTTGTTGCTGTTGTTGTTGTTAAGAACCCTTGAGTCATAGACAACTTATAGCGACCCTATGAACGAAAGTCCTCGACACTTGTGTGACTTTCATCCTTTCTTCAGGTTCATAGGATTTCTGGAGGCAAGCTATTTATGGAAGTGGATGCCACTCCTGCTTCCAAGCTTGTTTTGATCAGGGAGTGCCACCAAACACTGTCCACCATGGGTAACCATTATCATATCTGACACATCAGTGTCACAGTGTTCAGCTTCACAGCAACCACAAGTTACCTCTGTACAGCAGGTGGACACACCAGGGCTCTATGGCCTAGAAGAAAGTTTGACCAAAACCAATTAAAAGCAGGCCTGAAGACTGAGGATTAGAGTCACCCACCTTTGGCTTGGTAGCATCACTTTTGGTCCACTAGGCCAACTAGAATGCAAAATGTTAAAGCCATCATAGAAAACAGATGAGCTTCCATATTGCCCAGAAATCTTACCACTAGAAATAAGCAAAGCAACTTGAAAGTAGTCATATGAATAGATATATACACCATATCCTTTGTAACACCAGTCACATGAAACAACAAGTAGAAACAATCTACATACCCATCAACAAATGACTCGTAATAAATATGCAGTACATACAATGGAATACTATTCACAGAGAGAAATGAAGTCTTGGTACGTGTTACAATATGATTGAGTTTGATTTCATTATATTGAGTAAAATATGTCAATTACAAAAGGATAAATATGGTATTATTTAATTTACCTTAAAAACAAAATGAAGAGGCAAATGTATAGAGATCAAAGTCTATTAACAGTTATTAAGGACAAGAAGAAATATGATAGGGAACATTTTGGTTATGTAGTGCTGAATTTCTGTTTATGGTGATGGAACATTCCCAATGATTAAGGCAAACAGTTTAATAGCTGATTTTAATGTGGTTGATGTCAATAAGTGGTACACATATAAAAAGCTGAATTGATAAATAATATGTGAGGGTCCCAGGAAATGATGGCATACCAACTGACATATTTCAACAAACAGTCGCTGCCCTGAAAGTGCTCACCAATTTGTGCCAAGAAATCTGGAGGACAATAACCTGGTCAACTGACTGTAAGAGATCTATATTTGTTCCCATTCCAAAGAAAGGAGAACCGACAGAGTGTAGAAACTATCGAACGATATCATTAATATCACATGCAAGCAAGATTCTGCTGAAACTTACCCAAAAGTGACTAGGACAGCACATTAACAGAGAAATGCCAGATGTGCAGTTTAGAAAAGGCCGTGGTAATAGGGAATTATAGCTAATGTTAGAAGGATCTTGTTTAAAAGCAGAGCGTACCAGAAGAAAGTCTCTGTTTCATTGCCTCTGCAAAGGAATTTGACTGTGTGGATCACAACACACTGTGGGTAACTCTGAGAAAAATGGAAATCCCAGAACACTTGATTGTGCTTATGTGAAATCTATACTTGGAACAGGAGGCAGTCATCAGAACAGAGCAAGAAAAGACTGCATCGTTCAAAATTGGGACGGGTATACTCCAGGGATGTGTCCTATCTCCTTTCCTTTTCAATCTACATGCAGCACAGATAATCCAGGATGCTAGGTTCTATGAGAAGAAATGTAGCATCAGGATTGGAGGTAGACTCATCAACATTTTGTGTTACACAGATGACACAACCTTGCTTGCAGAAACTGAGGAGGACCTGAAGCACTTGCTGTAGAAGGTCAAGAACCGTAGTCTTCAACATGGATTGAAGCTCAACATCAAGAAAACAAAGATTCTCATAATTGGGCCATTTGGCAACATCATAATAGATGGAGAAGAGATTGAGATTATTAACAATTTCAGCTTACTTGGCTCCACAAACAACACTCTTGGTACCAGCAGCCAAGAAATCAAAAGATGAGAAAATCTGCTGTCAGAGACCTCTGCAAAGTACTGAAGAGCAATGATGTTAGTCTGGTGACTAAGGTGCATCTGATCCAGGCCATGGCCTATTCAATTACTTGCTATGAGTCAGAAAGCTGGACACTGATTAGTGATTATAGAAGGAGAATTGATTCTTTTGAGCTGTAGTGCTGGAGAAGAGTATTGAAGATACCATGGACTGCCAGGAGAACAAACGGGTTTATCCTAGAGAGGATGAGACCAGGCTAATCATTGGAGGCAAGGATTTTGAAGCTTCTGACATACTTTGGACATATTGCAAGGCAGGATGAGTCCTTGGAGAGGGACATCATGCTTGGGGAGGTGGAGGGACAGCACAGGAGAAGAAGATCCATAATGAGATGGATTGAATCAGAGAATGGAGGAATGGGGCAGGTGTGTTAGAGACAATAAGATTGACAAAGGGTAGAGAAGAGTATAGGGCTGTTGTACATATGGTCTCAAGTGACTCAAAGTCACATAACAACATCAAGAGAATGTAAAGTTGCTGAGGCTCCTTATTTACTAACAAATACCTCATAGGACTTGTTTTCTTGATTTAGCAGTTAGAGACATGATTTCGTGGGACCTTTTAAGAAATTGGCCTGGTACTATTTGTGTGTGTGTGTGTGTGTGTGTGTGTGTGTGTGTGTGTGTGTGATTGTATTCCATCTATCACTTTGTTGTGTAGTACTTCAGGTCTAAAAGAGTGCAAGCAACCATTCAAGGTACAGTAATTGGCCTCAGCTCATATGGAGCAGCAAAAATAGAGAAATAGTCAAGAATAAAAGAAGATGATATACCTGACTAATTGCTTTGCAATTCTGTGCTCTGCATCAGAAAGCTGGACAATGAGTAGGGATAATAGAAAGAGAATTGATGCTTTGAGCTGTGGTACTGGAGAAGAGTATTGAATATACCATTGTCTGCTAGGATAACACACAGGTTAATCCTGAAGAGGGTGTTGAGACAAGGCTGCTCCTTGAAGGCAAGGATTCCGAAGCTTTGTCTTACATACTTTAGGCATGTTGCAAGGAGGGACCAGTCCTTGGAGAGAGACATCATGCTCAGGAGGGTGGAGGGACAGAACAAGAGAGGAAGACCCTTGAACAGGGATTGCTGTGTTAGAGACAATCAGGCTGGCTCAGGATCAAGCAGAATTCAGAGCTATTGTATATAAGGTTGCAATGAGTCAAAGGCAACTTAATGGCGCGTAACAGCAACGACAATTGCTTCCATAAACAAAGGTCTCTTTTGCTATGAAATCAGAATGAAGCAGTGTCCAGTTAACACTACAGAATATTTTGATCCAAGATTCTATAGAAAATTCCTAATCAAAAGAGGTTGATGATTCTCATGTTGTTGTTGTTATGTGTCTCATAGAATCCAGAAATTCCCCCCCACTTAGAGACTGTCTTCCCTTTATTCTTTTCTGTTTGTATTTGTTTTTTGTTATTAAGTTTATTTTAAAAATTTTTATACTAGTTTATTTGCAAAATTCAACTACATTGTTTTGAGCTACTGAAGCTGGTTAAATCCCCAAGATAATTTTTTTTTAAAAATTTTATAATTAGTTTGCTTGCAAAGTTTGTATACATTATGTTTCACACTATCCTTCATTCACATTGTGTTTAATATAATGGTTCTGACCCTAAGATAATTTTTAAGGTTTAAAGCCAAAATGTCCCTGATTCCTTTAAATCACACAGTAGTACAATGTTTGCCTTGAACATTCTGCACCTTGAAAGAACTGGTTATATGAGATGAAGTTAATAACAGAAACATGAAAGATGGAACAGGCAGCTTAGAGGGCAAATTAGTTTATGATAATGAAGGAGAAAATGTTTACAAAATGAAAATAAAAAGGCTGCACAACGTGGTGAATATAATCAATATTACTAAATTTCACATATAGAAATGGTTGAATTGGTGTGTATTTTGCTGTATATTGCTATATATTGCAATAATATTTTAAAATCCTTATATTAAACCAAGCTGCTCCTTGGAGGGAAGAATTTTGAGATGCTCACATACTTTGGGCATGTAGCCAGGAGGCACCAGTCTCTGGAGAAGGATCTCATGCTTGGAAGGGTCGAGGGACTGCGCAGGAGAGGAAGACTCTGGCTAAGATGGATTAGCACAATAACCGGGGTGTTGAGGGAGATAGTGAGATTGTCTGAGGACAGAGCAGGGTTCAGAGTTATTGTGGTCACTATGAGTCGCAAGTGGCTCGATGGCAAACAGCAACAACATATGTTTGTGACTTTGTTATAGATATAATTTCTTGTTGTTTGCTGTTGAGTTGGAACTGACTCATAGCAGACCTTTCAGTGGGTTTTCAGCAGTAGTAAATAACACAGGAGGAGACTGCCCATTTTTCTTCAGCAGAGCATCTGATGGATTCAAACTTCATGCCTTTGGCATTGTGGCACAGCTTCTTACCACGAGGCTACCAAAGCCCCCCCCCCTAAATTAGACCCATGTACCAGTGTTCCAAATAAATTAGGTCCTTTTTACTCAATTTGTTTCAAGCTCTAACATTCTAAACATAACTGTGTTTCACTAATGGATGACAAGGTAAAATGAAAGGTTTTTTCCTTACTCTCTTTTAAGAAGTAACAGATTCTCACTACAAATATCTCCCTCTTAATGGCTCTTGACAGAATTAAGTGAGAACTCTCAATATAGTGCTTCAAAAATAGGAACTGCTAAATAAACATTATTTACTATTATCTTTATACAAGTCTCTAAGTGGTACAAATGGCTAAATTCTCGACTACTAACCAGAAGTTGGTCATTTCTATCCAAACTGTGGTATCTTGGAAAAAAGTTATTTAGAACCACTTTCAAAAGATCACAGCCAATGAAAACCCTATGCAGTATGCTTTTACTCTGACACACCCAGACATAACACACTTTTGATATAAGTGAAAATCAGCTTGGCAGTATTTTTTAAATTAACTTTATGTCATTGGCACTCTCCTAATGCCTATGACAAAATAGATGCCAATTGAAAAAAGTAAATAAGCAAATCATTGAAATGTGTGTGTGTACATGAGAGAAAGAGGAATATGAACAAATAGAATTCTTATGCATAAGGAATGTTTACACATAACTGCACACATCAGAACTGGAGAAAGAATAACATCCTGCAATATGCAGACATGTTGCTTGTTCAGAGTGAAGAGGGCTTGGAGCACTTACTGATGAAGTTCATAGACTACAGCCTGCACTTGTAATTTTACCTCAACCTACAGAAAACAAAAGTCTTCACAAATGGATCAATGTGCAATGTCATGTTAGAGAGAAGATTGAAGTAATTTTATTTGGATCAAGAATCCTTTTACTAACTTCTACTTTACCAATCTCTATTTTATCAAGCATGAATGACTTCTTTTTTGTTGTTTAACATGATATCTTGGAGATAGCACTTAAAAAAAATACATAGAGTTAGTTCACTCAGCATAATGCTCTCCAGTCTCTCCCAAGTTAGGTAGTAATTTACAAAATCATTGCTCCTACGTATTCCATTGTATGAATGTACCACAACTTCTCAATCCATTTTTCGTGATTGGACATCTATCTGGGCTGTTTCCATGTTCTTGTGATGGTGAATAATGCTGCTATGCACATTGGGGTACAAGTTTCTGTTTGCACCTCACTCAGAGCCACAAGGACAAATGCTGTATAAAACCATTATTGTAGAATGAGAATGAGGATCCAAGGCAGAGGGGAGGGTGGAAATAGAGGGGTAGAGATGTGGGGGTAGGGTGTTAATCGTAGGGTTGCACAATTCAATGATTGGCTGGGGTGAAGTAAATGGGAAGGATCTTTTGTGACAAACAATGTATTCAAACCTTGTAAAGAAAGCAGAATTAAAAAAATACATAGAGAATTGTTTCATTCTTTGTAACAAACGTATAATGGTCCTTTCCATGTATATATGAACATACTTAATTTTCAATATATGCAAAGTTTCTACTATTTCCTATTACAAATGTTTGTGTTAATACATGTGTATACATATCCACATATAGCCTTACACAAGTGTCTGTAAGATCAATTTTTAATAGATTTATTACATAAAAAATGTATATACAGTTTGTTATTGTTGTTGTTGATGGCCTTCGAGTTGAGCACGAATCATAGCCACTCTGGGAAGAAAAGGCCTGAACCCCTTCTACAACTATCGACATTTATCAAAGTTCATAGAGTTTCTGGAGGAGAAAATAATGTATACCATTTGATGTCATTTTTGTAATACACATATACTTTCTCTTGTATGAACAGAATACTTCTGTAAGTGTGCTTAAAACAGATAGCAGTAAAATGGAGGAGTTGGCCAGCAGAGGAGGTAAAAGGACTTTAAATAACATATTCTTTTTTATATTTGGAATTTTACACCATTTATGATTAGTTTCCTGAAAGGATTAAAATAGTCTAGATAATCACACTAGTTTTTAATGTATCGAACTACAAACCACCACAAATTGCCAAATTTCTCTCTCCTGAGGTTGTAATAATTTGGATTTCCTTTCTATTAGAGAATCAACAAAAATAGACTGACATAGTGGCTACTACAATGAGTTCAAACATAGCAACCATCGTGAGTGGTCAGGCATATCATTCCATTCTGCTGTCTCTAAGAATCAGAACTGACTCAACAACACCCAAGAACAACAACAACACACACACAAATCTTTTCTTGAAAACATGACCTGCATTCTTACATCAAAGGACTCTGTTTTTAATTCATTCCTATGCGACTTAACTCATTAGTTTTCTTGTAACTACAGAAGGCTCCTAAGCACTCAAAGTTCTGATCTCAGCTTTATCCCCATCTTTCCTACTTTTCCTAGCACGCTTTGATTGGTTATAATTGTTGTTGTTGTTGTTATGTGTCATCAAGTCACCTATGACTCATAGTGACCCTATGCACAATTGCTCAAAACCTTGCCCTATCTGAGTCAGTCTCACTGACACTGACACACCTACCCTCATTGCTGAATTTACTTTATCAATCCATCTCGTCTGGGTCTTCCTCTCCTGCTCTGTCCTTCCACTCTTCCAAGCATTATATCCTTCTCCAAGGATCAGTCCCTCCTGGCCACGTGACCAAAATGTGTGAGACAGAGCTACAAAATCCTAGCCTCCAAAGAGAAACTTGGTTTCACCCTATCCAGGACAGACCTATCTGTTTGCTTGGCAGTCCATGGTATGCTCAATACTTTTCTCCAGCACCACAACTCGAAGCCATCTATTCTTCTTCTGTAATCCTTAGTCATTGCCCAACTCTCTGATGCATAGCAAGTAATTGCAAAGATCATGGCCTTAATCAGGTGCACCTTAGTCTCTAGTGTGATATCATTGCTTCTCAGTACTTTAGAGAGATCCATGACTGCAGATTTTCCCAATTCAGTTTGACTGCTGGTGCCAAGAGTGTTGATTGTGGAGCCAAGAATGCTGTAATTGCTAACAACCTCAATCTCTTCTCCATCTATTATGATTCTGCGGCTTGTCCCAGTGGTGAGAATCTTTGTTTTCTTTATTTTTTTTTCACTAGTGTATTTACAAAATTTGAATACACTGTTTTTAAGAACAAATTCTTTCCATTTTCCTTATCTCTCTACCCACCAAATTATACAACCTCATTATTAATCCCCCCCCCCCACCTCCCTGCACATTCTCATCCCTCTGCTTCCAACCTCTCCCACCCCTCTTGGATCCTTATACTCATTCTAAAATAATAGTTTTATACAATATTTATCCTTGTGGGACAGCATAATGCTCTCCAGTCCCTCACAAGTTAGGTAATTATTTACAAAGTAATTGCTCTTGCATGCTACATAGTATTCCATTGTGTTGAATAGACCATAATTTATCAATCCATTCATTTGTGGTTGGACATTTGGGCTGTTTTCATGTTCTTGCAATGGTGAATAATGCTATCATGAACATTGGTGCTCAGTTTGTGCCTCAGTTCTCATTTTCTCAGGGTATATTTCAAATAGTGGAATAGCTGGGTCATATGAAATTTCTATGTTCAGCTTTTTGAGGAAGCGCCAAACTTCCTTCCAGAATGGAACAAACATTTGGTAATACCATCTCAGATGTCTGATAACAAAAGTTTACAGAATATTCCTGGGCCTCTACAAGTAAAAGACTCATAACCAATTACAAAACAGGCAAAAGACATGGAAAGAATTTTCACAGAGGGAGATATTCAAATGGCAAACAGACATATGAAGAAATGCTCCAAATCACTGACAATAAGAGAGATGCAAATCAAAACCACAATGAAGTACCATTTCACTCCAGTAACAGTGGCAAAGTTTAACAGGGTAGGGAGTAATAAATGTTGGAGAGATTGTGGCAAGAAAGGAACTCTTACACATTTTTGGTGGAATCTTTGTCTTCTTAATGTTGAGCTTCAATCCATATTGAAAACTATAATCCTTGATCTTCTGCAATAAGCTCTTTAGGTCCTTCTCAGTTTCAGCGAGGTTGGTTGTTGATGAGTCTTCCTCCAATCCTGACACCACATTCCTCCTCATAAAGCCCTGCTTCCTGAATGGTCTGTTCTTCCTATAGATTGAAAAGGTATGGGTACAGAATGAATCCCTGACGTACTCCTTTCCTGATTTTGAACCATGCAGTGTTGCCTTGCTCTGTTCTGAGCACTGTTACCTGTTCCAAACACAGGTTGCACGTGAGCACAAACAAGTGCTCTGGGATTCCCATTCTCCTCAAGGTTAGCCACAATTTGCTTTGATCCACATGTCATAGAAATATGCCTTTGCATAGTCAGTAAAGCAGAGATAGATATCCCTCTGGTACTCTTGAGTTTCTGCTAAGTTCCATCTAATATTGGTGATAATTTCTCTACTGTTACAATCTCTTCCAAACTCAGCTTGTATTTCTGGTAGTTCTCTGTCAATATACTGTTCCAGTCATTTCTGGATAATCTGGGAAGAAAGATTGGCCATTCACTTCTGAAATATATCAGGACTTCTAAAACAAACCCTATGTACAATAGAGCACACTTAGAGTAGACTAACAAATATGGCAACTGAGGCTGAGCCCTCTTATTTGGAAACACAAGAGGAGGAGGAAATGTTGTAAGCAGAAATTAATGGTTGGTGCACGGGATGTGAGACACATGTGTGTAGAAAAACTGGACAATTAATATGAAATATTAGGTATTAGAGAAATGTGATGGCTTGGCATGGGACATTTTGAATCAGATGCTTATATGATCTACTATCCTGGGGATAAGAAAATGAGAAAGGCCTTTTCTAGAGCCATCTTGAAATAAAATATTGTGAGTGACAGAATAATACCCATAGGCATATAAGGAAGATCTGTTAATAACAGTATCATTCAAATTTGTGCACCAACAACCAAAGCCTAAGAGGAGGAAACAGATGATTTCTACAAACTGCTGTAGTCAGAAATTGATCAAACAAGTAACCAAGAAGCATTAATAATAATGAATGACTGGAATGTGAAAGTTAAGACCAGGAAGAAGAATCGGTAGTCAGAAAATACAGATTTGGTGACAAATATGAAACTGGAGATAGAATGATAGAATTCTGCACAATCAATGATTTATTCATTGCAAGTAACTTTTATAAGAAACATAAATGCAGGCTATACACATGGATTTCACCTGATGGTATGCAGAAGAATCAGATTGATTACATCTATCAAAAGAATCATTGGAGAAGTTCAATATTAGTAGGTGCTGATAGTGGAACAGATCATCAACTACTCACATGCAAGTTCAAATTAAAGCGAAAAAAGGTCAAATCATATCCATAAGAATAAAAATTTGATCTTGAGACTATCTCCCCTGAATTTAAAAAGCAACTCAAGAACAAGTTAGAGGTCTTGAACACTAATGAATGAAGACCAGATGAGTTGTGGGAAGATATCAAGAATATCATAAATTGTACAAAACTTAAAATAGAAAAAAGAATGTACAGTTTAAAGTAAGTCCCTCTATCAACCCAACTGGTCAACTTACCTGTTTTATGGCTACCTATTTTTATGTACATTTGCAGAAGTATTCTGTTCACTAGAGAAAATATGTGTGCATTATAAAAATTGCATAAAATTATATAGTTTATTTTGCACTTTTTTTGCCATTGAACAGTATATTTTGGAGGTAGAATTTTAAAAAAAATACATAGAGAATTGTTTCATTCTTTCTAACAAATATGAACATACTTAATTTTTGATGATACACAAAGATTGTTTCTACTATTTGCTATTACAAATGTCTGTATAAATATATGTACACACACATAGGAACAGTTGTTTGTAGGATCAATTTTTAGTAGAATTCTTGCATAAAAGAATGTAAGTACATTCCACATACAGGAAAGTTGTATGTAAAAAGTAAATATTAAGAATGTATTTTTTACCCCAAACATTCAAGAGCTATGTAATTTCATAACCTCTAAACTGGTACTACAAGAATTGTTACAGATGTAGAAAAATTATGAAATTAAGGCACTGAAACAGTAAACATTTGCATAAATACAAAAAAAAGTAGATATAGCTTAGTAGATATTGCCAATTTACCTGCCCTTGAAGTTGCAATAATTTACATTTCCCTTCAGTAAGATAGGAGGGTTATTCACTGTGAATATAGCAACAATAGTAAGGATACACAAGACTGGGAAGGTTTTAGTTCTGTTTTTCACAGACCCTTTGTGAACTGGAACTGCTCAATGGCACCTACCAACCAACAGTACGTAAAATAATAAAATATCTATGGATGATGTTTATGCTGTTATTGTTAGTGTTTCGTCCCAGTTTGTTCTTTATATATGGAGCTCTGGTGGCCTAGTAGTTAAGGCACTGCACTGTCAACTCAACAGCATGCAGATGGAATCCACCAGCTGTTCCACTAGAGAAAGATGAGCAATCTCCTTCCATGTGATTTATTATCTCTGAAAAACCACTGGGAGCTAAGCTATGAGTCGATTCCAACTCAAGGGTTCATAACAATGCATTTAAAATAAAATATGGTTCTAAGTGGCTGTATTACATGTTGTTGTTGTTGTTGTTGTTATGTGCCGTTGAGTCTCTTGCAACTCATAGCGACCCTATGTACAACAGCTCTAAACTCTGCTCTGTCCTGTGCCAATCGCACCGTCTCCGATACACCCATCCCAATTGCCCCAGTCACTGAATCAATCCACCTCATAGAGGGTCTTCCCCTCCTGCGCTGTCCCTCCACACTCCCAAGCATGATGTCCCTCTCCAAGGACCGGTCTCTCCTCACAACATGTCCAAAGTATGTCAGACGAAGCCTCAGAATCCTTGCCTCCAAGGAGCAGCCTGGTTTGACCCTTTCCAGGATGAATCTGTTCGTTTTCCTAGCAGTCCATGGTACCCTCAGTACTCTTTTCCAGCACCACAGCTCAAAGGCATCAATTCTCCTTCTATCCTCCCTAATCATTGTCTAACTCTTTGATGCATAGCAAGTGATAGCAAAGACCATGGCCTGTATCAGATGCACCTTAGTCTCTAGAGAGACACCATTGCTTTTCAGTACTTTGGAGAGGTCCCTAACAGCAGACTTTCCCATGGCAATACGTCTTTTAATTTCCTGGCTACTGGTGCCAAGAGTGTTGACTGTGGAGCCAAGCAAACTAAAGCTGTGAACAATCTCAATCTCTTCACCATCCATCCTGATGCTGCCAATTGGCCCAGTGGTGAGAACCTTTGTCTTCTTGACATTGAGCCTCAATTCATATTTTAATAAATAAATTTTGTCTATTTCTTAGATGGGCTATTGCTACAGTGATCACATGTTTGATTGATAATCAAAAGGTTAGTAATTCAACCCGCCAACTGTTTCCATGGGAAGAAAAAGTGTCTGTCTACTTTCACAAAGGTTATAACCTTGAAACCTTATAAAGCTGTTCACCTTTGACCTATAGAGACACTAGAGTTAGAATTGACTCATATTACTGTCCACGTCATTCAACAAAATGTAATGATGTTAATTTTTAAGGTTTTTAGATACATGACTTTGGAAGAGATGATAGATAGATAGATAGATACATGGTAGATAGATTAGATAGACTAGATTACATAGATAGGTAATTTCTTTAGTATATCCATAACTGTAGAAGCAGTTATGACCAGTTAATGGAGTACAGAAAAGGAAAAGAATTCAGCAACAGCTTATATCCTTAAATATCAGTAAACTCTAAAGATGCCAAACTTAATTGCGTTCTTCTCCAATGACTGGTCTCTCTTGATATCATGCTCAATGTACAAAAGAAGAAGCTGTACCATCCTCATTTCAAAGGATCATTGTGGCTGTACTTTCTCCAAAATAGGTTTGTTTGCTTCCTAGCTGTCCATGGTATATTCAATACTTTTGGTCAAAATTAAAATTTTTTTAAATTTTATTTTATTATAGTGTGTGTGTGTGTGTGTGTACCGTCAAATCAGATCCGACTGGTACAGGAGGAGATTGTTCCTCCTTCTCCAGGAAGAGCATCTGGTGGATTTGAACCGCGCACCTTGGGATTGTAGTACAACTTCTTGCCACTAGGCCACCAGAGCTCGCCTAAAATTAAAATTTAAAGTTATCATTTCTTCTTCTGTCTTCCGTAGCCACTGTCCAATTTCACATTAAATGAGGTAACTGAAAATATCAAGTATTAATATATCTATTTTGAATACCAACTGATATATTCATATTGAGCTCTGAAGCCCTAAATTTTAAAATTTGAAATCTTAATTAAAAACCTCACCAGAAAACCTGTTCCATGTATTAGACCATCAAAAATATTCACTAAATTTCAAAATGGACAAAGAGTAGAGCTAAAACAACTTACAATAAAACTAAAACTCAATACTAAAAATAAAGGAGAATGTTAAAATTCTTAGCAATTTTTAAATCTTAAGAAAAATACAAACTGAAAATGCAGACTGTCTTTGACAAAATTACAATGGAAGTAATACATAACAGTATTTATAGGATTAGATACTGCTTACCAATTCACACTGGGAAATTTGGAAGACAGCTGCCAGGCCAACTGACTGGAAGTGATCCTTATTTATTTCCATTCTCAAGAAAAGTGATCCAACAGAATGCACAAATTATAAAACAATATTATTAACATCATGTGATAGTAAAATAATACTGAATATCATTAAAAATGGCTAGACCAGTACATAAACAAAGAACTGCCAGACACTCAAGCTGGACTTAGAATAGACCATGTCACCAGGGATATCACTGCTGATGTCAGATGGATCCTTGCTGAAAGCAAAGGAGACTAGAAGAATGCTTGTGATTTATTGACTATGAAAATACATTTGACTGTGTAGATCATATAAAATTATTATTAACATTAAGAAGAATGGAAATTCTGGAACACTTAATTGTGCTCATGCAAAACCTATATCATGAAGCTGTTGTGCAAACAGAGCAAGTGAATACTCACCTGGTTTAAAATTAAGAAAGGAGTGTATCTGTGTTGTATATTTTCTCCATACATATTCAATTTGTGCTGCTTCCGGTTCAGAAAGATGAGTGGAGCAGCTGGATTCCACAAAGGTGTGTTTTCTGTTTTGGCTGAGGCTTGGGTGGGACTGTTGCTTGTAGTTGGGTGTGAGCTGATTGGATGTAGCCTAGTATTTAAAAAGGGGCATTTGGTTACCAGTCTGGGCCTGGTTTTAATTGTCTTCAGTCAAACATTCATCTAAGTAATATAGCACTGGTCTGTTAATTTGCTGTACTGAGGTAACTCATGGTTGCTGTGATGGTAAACACTGCGAAACAGATGGGTCAAATGTTATAATGGTTACCCATGATGGACAGTGTTTGGTGAAGCTTTCAAATTAAAACAGGCTTGGAAGCAGGAGAGGCATCCACTTCTGAAATAGCTTGCCTCCAGAAACTATGAACTTGGAGAAATGATGGAAGTTATGTGTGTTTAGGATTTTCATTCATAGTGTTGCTATGCTTAACAATAACATGTTCAATCTGTATGTGAAAAAAGTTTTTGAGAAGTAGGACTCAGTGACTTTGAGTTTTGTGGTTTTTTGTTTGATTTTTGTTTGTTTGTTTTTGATGAGAATTTAAGACAATCAATTCTGCTAGAATTCAAAGAGATAGGATATTCTGTTTAGTGCCAGTCACCTAATCTTGGCAGAAGGACCGATTATTTTCTCAACCCATCTGTAGAGAGATAGAAAGAAAGACAGATAGGTGATAAATAGATAGAAAGAATATCTTTCAGGCTCAACCTTTTTTTTTTTAAAGTTATTTCATAATGAATTGCTTAAAAAATTCATATACTTTGTATTTTACACTATTCTTCACTCACATTGTGTTTCATGCAATCATTATCCTGTGTTTTCAGGTCTCCTACAGATCTTTTCAATTTCCTTTACTACCTCCCTCCACCCATCAAATTGTACAATCCTGTGGTTTCATCCCTGCATGTTTTACTATTTTTACAGTAATGGTCTTATGCAGTATTTGGCCTTATCAGACTGAGTGAATTCACTCAACATAATGCTTTCCAGTCTCTCCCAAGTTATGTAGTATTTTTTTTAAATCCTTGCTTCTGAGTGCTGCATAGTATTCCATTGTGTGAACATACCACAATTTCTTAATCCATTCAGTTGTGGTTGATTATTTGGGCTGTTTCCATGTTCCTGCAATGGCGAATAAGGCTGCATGAACACTGGTGTTCAAATATTCATTTGTGTCTCAGTTCTAATTTTCTTGGGATATAGTCCTGGTACTGGAATAGCTGGGTCATACAGAATTTCTATGTCCATCTGTTTTGAGGAAATGCCAAACTGCTTCCAGAGTGGTTGTACCATTTTACAATTCCACCAGCAGTGTATTTTTTTTTTCTTTTTTAAATTTTCTACTAGTTTGTTTACAAAATTTGAATACATTGTTTTCAAGAACATTTTTTTCCCAATTTCTGTCACCCTAGCCTCATCAAATTGTACAACTCCGTGATTAATCCCGCCTTCCCCTGCACATCCTCATCCCTCTTCTTCCACCCTCTCCCATCCCTCTTGGATTCTTATACTCATTCTACAATAATGGTTTTATACAATATTTATCCTCGTTGAACTTCTTCTCCAGATTGACATAATTGCTGCTCAGTACTTTGGAGAGGTCTCTGACAGCAAACTTTCTCAATGCAATATGCCTTAATTTCCTGGCTGCTGTTTTGAAGAGTGTTGATTGTAGAGCCAAACAAACTAAAGCTTTTACAATCACAGTCTCGTCACCCTCCATAATGATTCTGCCAATTGGCCCAGTAGTGAGAATCTTTGTGTTCTTGATATTGAGCTTCAATCCATATTGAAGGCTGCAGTCCTTGACCTTCTGCAGCAAGTCCTTCAGGTCCTCCTCAGCTTCAGCAAACAGAGTTGTATCATCTGTATAATGTGGATCGTTGATGAGTCTTCCTCCATATTTCTCCTCACAGAGCCCAGCCTCCTGGATAATTTGTTCTGCATATAGATTGAAAAGGCATGAAGATAGGACACATCCCTGGCATACACCCTTCCCAATTTTGAGCCATGCAGTGTTCCTTGCTCAGTTCTGATGACTGCCTTCAGGTACAATTATAGGTTTCTCATAAGCATAATCAAGTGTTCTGGGATTCCCATTCTTCTCAGAGTTAGCCACAGTTTGTTGTGGTCCAAATAGTCAAATGCCTTTGCATAGTTAATGAAACACAGATAGACATTGCTCTGATACTCCCTGCTTTCAGCCAAGATTAACATTAACATCTAACATTAGCTACAATATCCCTAGTATCATGACCCTTGCTAAACCCAGCCTGGACTTCTGGCAGTTCTCTGTTGATGTGCTGTTCCAGTCGTTTTTGGATAATCTTCAGCAGAATCTTGCTTGCGTGTGATATTAATGATATTGTTCAATAATTTCCACACTCTGTTGGATCACCTTTTTTTTTTGGAATGGGAACAAATATAGATCTCTTCCAGTCAGTTGGTCAGGTGATTGTCCTCCAGATTTCTTGGCACAATTTGGTGAATATCTAGGGCAGTATCTGTTTGTTGAAATATATCAATTGGTATACCATCACCTCCTAGGGCCTTGCTTTTTGCCCATTCTTTCAGAGCAGCTTGAACTTTCTCCTTCATCACCATAGGCTCTTGTTCATATGTTGTTTCATTAAATTCTTCTGTGTCTGCTACTTCTTTGTGGTACAATGACTCTTTATACTCTTTCCATCTTCTTTTAATGCTTCCTGGGTCATTTAATATTCCCAAAGCATCCTTAAGTACTGCAACTCGAGGCTTTGAATTTGTTCTTCAGTTTCTTGAGTTTAAGAAATGCTGAGTGAGTTAGACTCTTTGATTATTTACATTGTATGTGAGCATACAATGTCTTTCCTAGTCAATGATTAACTATTTTCTGTCTAGGTATTTATTGTCTTAAGGAGACAGGATTAAGGTATGATTAAGGTAAGCCCCACCCTGCTTGTTTTTATGTGCCATCAAGTCACTTGTGATCCTACATAAAGCATCTCTGAACCCTTCCCTGTCCTGAGCCAACCTCACTAGTTCTGACACACTACCCCGTTACTGTATCAATCCATCTTATCTGGCGTCCTCCTCTCCTGTGCTGTCTCGCTACCTTTCCAAGCATGATGTCCTTTTCCAAATACCAGTCTTTCTTGGCCACATGCTCAAAGTATTTGAGACGGAACTTCAAAATCCTAGCCTCCAAGGAAAAACTTGGTTTCAACCTCTCTAGGACAGACTTATTTGTTTTCTTGGCAGTCCATGGTATGTTCAACACTCTTCTCAAGAAACACAATTCAAAGGCCTCAATTAATCTATTGTCATTCTTAGTAATTGTCCAACTCTCTGATGCATAACAAGTAATTGCAAAGACTATGACCTGGATTAGGTGCATCTTAATTGCTAGACTGACAGCATTGATTTTCAGCAATCTGGAGAGTTTCATGACAGCAGATTTTCCCAATGCTGTTGATCTTTTGATTTCCTGACTGCTGATGTTGAGAGTGTTGATTATGGAACAAAGCAAACTGTAGTTAACAACCTAAATCTCTTCTACATCTGTCATGGTACTGCCAATTAACTGGACCAGTAGTTAGACTCTGTATCTTCTTTTTTTTTT
>NW_006400059.1:1425044-1438623 GCF_000299155.1 Elephantulus edwardii
GTATACATTATTGAACCCATCTTACTCAGTCTCTCCCCAACCCCAAGGACAGTCCCATTCTACAACAGTGGCATCATGTAATATTTGTCCTTTTGTGAGACTCTGTATCTTCTTGATGATGAGCTTCAATCCATCCATACTGAAAACTACAATTCTTGACCTTCTGTAGCAAGTGCTTCAGGTCTTCTTCAGTTTCAGCAAGCAAGGTTGTGTCCTCTGCATAATGTAGGTAGGTTGTTGATGAGTCTTCCTTCAATGTTGATGCCATATTCCTCTTCATAAAGCCCAGCTTCCTGAATGATCTGTTCTGCAAATAGATTGAAAAGGTGTGGAGGCAGAATGCATCCATGACACACTCTTTTCCTTATGGGACTTCAATGTTAGTTCTATTCTTAGGATGCCAGCTTTCCAGTTGTTTTGCAATTGTTAATCTACAATTCTCACCAGTCTCTGCAAAACAGGCCTGCATACTTACAATTCCATGAGTCAATCCCCTGATGGATCTGAGTCTCTGGGAGAACTTCGAGTGAACCATCAAACCCAAGGAAAAGAGAGAAGTGAAATAAACTGAACAAATGAGGGACTGTTGATGTTCTAAGTCATGGAGTTATATAGAAAATAAAACATCTGTGAAATTCATGATTCTGCACTTCTTGTAAATGGTCTGCTACTAGTCTTAACAGAGCTAAGTATTAATACAGATATCTTGCTTGCAAAAGTAGAGGATCAGTGAAAGAGAGGAATATTCTCAACAAGATGAGTTGATATAATGACTGCAACAATGGGCTCACATACTTCAGAGATAATGAACACATAATGAACACAGAGATAATTCAGAGGATGGCACAGGATAGGGCAAAGCTCAGATTTGTTATTCATAAGAGTCACTGTGAGTTGTGGTTGAATCAGTGGAAACTAATAACAAAGTAATGTTTACATTATATTAAGTTTCTTAAGTAATACTGAGATATTAGTGTTTGGGAATATGTGGATAAGTGATATATATATATATATCTGGTATATATCTGCTTTGCAAGAGAAGGATGTGCAGTCTCCTCCCGTGTGATTAACTGCTTCTAAAAACCTCTGGATGGTCAGCTAAGGATCAGTTCTGACTCTACAGTAAATGACAGCAACAATATCATTTTATACAAAGGATTTGAGCATCTGTGAATTTTGGTATTTGAGAGAGTCCTGAAATCATTTCCTCCACAAATGCTACTCTATCACACAACTGTACCATCATTCTTCAAATCTTTGCAGCAGATAACCACTCATTTTGTCCACTTTCTCCTTTAGGGAGAAAGAGTAAAGGAGAGAAAAGAAGTAACCAATACACTTATTAAAATTTTCTATTTTTAGAATGAAGTACAAATTTATGAAGAGGAACTTTACTCTTCCTACTCTGGAGTGTTCAGAAGAGGGCTGCAGTAATGAAAGTTATGGGTAATGTGTTAAAGCATCCGTAAGAAAGGAAGTAGTAGTGAAGATCCAAAGAAGACAAGGTTGGATATATGCCTGACATATTGTCCAGCGAGCATCTATTCAGCATATTCTAAGAAATTATTTTAAGTTGGAAGCCTTATGCATCTAAATTCCAAAATCAATCTCTACAATAGTCTACATGTATCCTATTGCTAAAGGGGCCCTTTAGAGTAGTGAGAGAAGATCTTCACCCTGAAACCTAAAGCGTCCTTTTCAGCAGGAAGTAGCTAAGAGAATACGCCATCCCCTTTTCCTTATGACTCAGGGTGAAGTCTCTCTCAGGGAGGAGTGATACAGAATGGGAAAGGATACACTGACAAAGGAGATTAATCAGAACTGGCTTTGACAAGCACTGTGGCAATGGGACAATTAAAACAGACTTTCAAGTGGGAGAAAAAGAGGAACGAAAGGGAAGGGTAGAGAAAATAGTGCAACAATGAATGAATGGAAACCCAAAATCTCTGTAAATGTTCATTAAAGTTAATAAAATTTAATAAAAAAAAAGTTGGAAGCCTTAAAGTTGAATAATGTTTGCAAAGTGAACACTTGAGCAGCTGTTTCTGAAGGAGACCACTATATTATTTAGGGACGTTTGGATGCAAGTAACAAAAAATTAACTCAGATTTTCTCTTGGTGAAGCTACTCTTAACAGATGAATAATTCAAGAGTAATATTTCTTTAAAACCTTTCAATTAGGCAAAAGAAACTTTTCATTGTTGTAATGGATTTGGATGCAGAAAACAACTACAAGCAACAACAGTAACATTTTCAGCTATACAAAGGAAATTTAAAACCAATCCTTAGATTTTATAACTACTTTCTTCTGAGAGATCTAATATTATTTAATAACATCTTTCATACTTAACCTATCCATAATCTGCATAGATACCAAGTGCTCTGTTCCCACTATAAATTTTCTGTTTTGTCAAATCTTACTCTCTGATTTGTACATTTATAAAATCTTATTTAATTGATCAAATGATCTCTTTTTATTCCTTCCCTTTTCCCTCCCTCCCACTCTCTCACCTTGATTTCCTTCTTCCCCCATTCATTATTCTTTCTCACCAAAAAGATTGACGTAATTAAATTGTACTATCTCTGCTGTTATATATCTCCACATTTGTTTCTTCAATGTCAGAATCTTTATGCCTGCACCCTGTGAGTGTAATCTTACTTGAAATCAAGATTTTCTTTGTTACAGTAAAGAGCCTAAACCAGTGTAAGATGGGCTCTGTATCTCATTTTTATCTGAATGATTAAAAAAAAAAGCAGATACTTTACAGAGATTTGCGTGTAATGGGAAAGATGGATACCCTTTGAGGATCTCTAAGACCCAGAGAATGCCTACTGCTAATGACAACTAAGAAATTTATACAGTCAAGACACCAATTTTTAGCCTTTAGGACTCAGAAAAATTTCTCTTCTTTATAGCTGTCATATTAATTTACAGTAGTTGTTTTACAGGAGCAAGAACAAGAACTCTGTCCTGGAGGAAGAGTAGGCGGTTATTCTTTAGAGGCAAGGATGGTGAAATTTCACCTCACCTATTTTGGGCATGTTGTCAAGAGAAGTCTTCTCTTTTTCCTTAACTCTATCTTTCACAGTAAGATATCTTTTTCCTGGGGCTGGCCCCTCCTGAGGACATGTCCAAACTATGTGAGGTAAAATTTCACCATCCTTGCCTCTAAGAAACACCCTGCCTGCATTTTGTGCAAGACAGAGTTCTTTGGTCTCTGAAGTCCATGGGCTATTCAATACTCTATGCTAGCACCACTATTCAAACGTGCTTCTCCAGTCACCCTTACTTAATTTCCAATTTTCAGATATATACAAAGCACTTGAAAATGTTATGGCTTGGGTCAGGCTCATTTTAATCTATAAAATTATATCCTTGATTTTTAGTTCTTTAAAAGATCTTGGGAACCAGACATTTGTAATGCAATAAGTTTTTTGTTTTTTTTACTTCTACTTTCATTTAAGTGTTGATTGTGTACCTAAGTATAAAGTAAAATCCTTTGCAACTCCATCTATCATGGTGTTGTTTATTGCTCCATTTGTGAGGATTTTTGTTTTCTTGATGTCAAGATGAAATTTCATATTGAAGGCTGTGCTCCTTGATCTTTTTCAGTTAAGTGTTTCAAGTCTAATTCATTTTTTGCTAACATGGTTGTGTTATCTTCAGAATGTAGGTTGTTGATGTCTTCCTGTGATCCTGATGCTAAATTCTTTTTATTATAGTCCAACTTCTTAAATGTTTTGCTCAACATCATTGAAAAACAAGGAACTCATGAAATATCATGCAAAATGGATGACCCTGGAGGACATTATGCTGAGTGAAATATCTCAGTCACAAAAGGACAAATATTCCATAGGGCCACTGTTATAAAACGGGACTGACATCAAGGTTGAGAGAAGACAGAAAAGGAGGGGAGGAATGATATATATTGCATTGAAACACATGAGGGAGAGAGCTTTTTTAAAAGGATATATGAAAGGGTATTCTTGTCATTACAGAAGTCCAGAGTGAAGGCTGCACTGTGGAGTGGATTTGGGCGGGGGGAAGGATTGCATAACAACATTGAAAGAGTTTCCTTTCTTTTCAAGGAGAAGAGTGAAATGAGGGTGAGGGGGTGGATAGGAAGAAAAGTGCAACAATGAATGATTGGAAACACTAAGTCTCTGTAAACTTTCATTAAAATTAATTTTATAAAATGAAGATTTAGACAGGCTATCTCTATATCATGGGAGTATTTGGTGGATTCAAGCTTGTTGAGAAGAGATGGTATTGTGTGAAAGGCTTCCCTCCACATAATTTAAGACTATACTTCTACCACATCTAATGATAATGCAATATAGTATTATAAATTTTTGCTTTATCAGCTGTACAGAGAAGGCTAGCAATAATTGTATGAACAGATTGTCATAAAAATTAGAATCAGAATTATAGAAATGAGGCTAGTAAAAAAAATACCATGAGGAAGAAACAACTTTGTGGATGTAATTGTTGTTAGAAAGGTCGAATGAGAAATTGCCCCAATAAAATGTTTTCTTGTGCTTTTTTTTTTAATGTTTTCAGTTGAACTAGGTATGGGAAAAGGATACAAATCTTATACACGTTTCCTGATTTTAAACATTGCAGTGTTCCCTTATTCTGTTCAGACAACAGTTTCCTAGCTTATGCAAATTTTGCATAAATACAATTAATTTTTCTGCAATTTCCGTTCTTCTCAATGTTACTCATAATTTATTATTGTCCATACAGTCAAATGCCTTTGCATGGCTAATAAAAAACAAGTAAATATCTTTCTGGTATTTCCTGCTTTCAACCAAGATCCATCAGACATCAACAATGATATCCCTCTCACCATGACCTCTTCTTAACCCAGCTTAAATTTCTAACTGTTCCATTTCTATGTGCTATTTCAGATATATTAAAATAATCTTCAATAAGATTTTACTTGAGTGTGATATTAATATTGTTCAATAATTTTCACATTTTGTTGGGTTTTTTTTTTAATAGCAATAATTATGAAGGTCTTCCAGTAGCTGGCCATGTGGTTGTCTTCCAAATTTGAGGAAATTGAGGACAGAGGAGTGTTATTTAGAAATTTCCTGTGGAGTTTGACTCCATCACCTTCTCCGGAAAAGAAAGATAATCAGTCCGCTTCATTAATGATTTACATAGCCATGAGCTGCAATCACTGAATGCTGGGAGTTAGTTTTTTGGATGACTATTACAAAAATGAAATCACATGATAAGTGGAAAAACAGTTGATGAATCCAAAACATTGAAAATTAAATATGAAATTCGTAATTTTTCCTTTATTTGACACATCTTGTCATGTTCTTGTCACATAATGACCCTCCATCAGATTTCTGAAGCTGTAAATTAATATTGATTAGAAGAGATTATCCATTTTTGTCCTGAGATGAGTCTGTGTATTTGAAGGGGCAATCATATGGTTTATGGCCTGACATATCTCCCACTGTACTAACAAGACTCCTTATTTGGAACATGTGGTTAAATTCCCTCAGTCAAATATGATTCATAGGGCTCCTATGAACAACAGATTTGAACCCTATCCCATCCTGCACTATCCTTATCATCCTCTGCACATCTGATCTCATTGCCACAGACTTCGCACCAACCTATCTCTTTAAAGATTTTTCTATCCTTTGCTGGCTCTCATCTTTTCAAGCATGATGTCCTTTCCCAAGGAATAACCTCTCCTAGCTACATGCCCAAAGTATGTGAGATGAAACTTTAACATCTTTGCCTCTAAGGAACATTCTTGTTGCACTTTCTTGAGGGCATATTTATTTGTTCTGTTGGCAGTCCATGGGATATTGAGCACTGTTCTCGAACACCATGTCTGAAAGGCATGAACTGTTCTCTTTTTATCCTTATTCATTGTCTAGCTCTCAGATACCTAATAAGTGATTGGAAAGACTGTACCTTAAATTAGACATAACTTAGTCACTAAATTGATATTTTTCCAGAATTCTGGAAAGATCTTGACAAACTTTTAAAGTGTTCTAAGTCCCTCAATCTCCTGACTGTTGATACCAAGGGTATTGACCAAGCAAGACAAAATCATCGACAATTTCAATCTTTCAATCATCTATCATGATGTTGCCTATCGGTCCAGTAGTGAGGATTTTTGTTTTCTTGGTTTGGGGAAGTAATCTATACTGAAGGTTGCAGTCCTTGATTCTCTGTGGCAAATACCTATGCCATCTGCATACAGTAGGTTGTTTCTGAGTCTTGATCCAATCCTGATGCCACACTCCATAATGTCTAGCTTCTGGAATGATATTTGTTCAGCATACAGACTGAATAGGTATTTAGAAAGGATACAGCCCTGACACACTTGCTTGATTTAAAACCATGCAGTATTCCTTTTCTTTATTCATACAACAGCTTCCTGATCTAGGTATAGATTTTGTATAAGCATAATTAGGTGTTCTGGAATTCCTATTCTTTTCCATGTTAGCCATAGTTTGTTATGATCCACACAGTCAAATGCCTTTGCATAGTCAATAAAACACAAATAGACATTCATCTGGTATTCTCTTCTTGCAGCCAAGATCCATCTGACATCAGCAATGATATTCCTGGTGTCAGGGCCTCTTCTAAACCCTGTTTGAATTTCTGGCAGTTTCCTGTCAATATTCTATCCTAGCCATTTTTGGATGATCTTTAGTAATAAATGCTTGCATGCAATATTAATGATAATGTTTGATAATTTCCACATTCTGTTGGATCATCTTTCTTGGTAATGGGAACAAATATAAATCTCTTCATGTTTATTGACCAGGTCTTCCAAATTTCCTGGTACAGACTGATGAGTACATTCAAAGCTGCATCTATTATTGGAACATGTCAGTTGGTATCTTGTCAAATTGACCTTTGACATCTTTTTTGTAGTTATATTTTGATAACAATGTAAATAGCTGCATATTTAAAAGATGATAATGAATTTTGAGAAGAAGATGAAATAAATGGATAGTGTAACTCCTTACCAATTTATTCCTTACCAACTATACAACTGATCCACCTTATTTAGAACATAGGACTTATATAAAGTTGGTGTTCCCTATAGCTATTAATGCTGAGCTCTGGAGAGAGCATTGCTCTTGGTATAAAGATGTCAGCAGTCCCCAAAGACTTTGCCACCACTAATTTTGGAAGCAGGAGTGGCATACACTTCCTAAACAACATGCCTTTGTAAACTCAATGAAGTTTGATAAATGTCGATCGTTATAGAAAGGCTTCAGGCCTTTTGTTCATAGGGTCACTATGAGTCATGCTCGACTTGAAGATAATCAACAACAACAATAGGTGATTGTTATATTTTTAAGAAGATGACAATAAACTTTGAGAAGAAGATCAACTATATGGACAGCAGTCTTGCAATATAGTCGTCATTGTCTCGTAACAACTTATTTCTTGTTACATGAAATGAGTTGTTATGGTAATGAGGTAAACTGAACCAAAAGCTCACAGTTTGATGTTGAAGTGGCAGTAACTTACATTGTTGTTGTTGTTATGTTCCATTGAGACCTGTGCACAACAGCCCTGAACCCTGCTCTATCTTGAAGCAACCGCATTGTCTCTGACACACCTGCACCCCATTACCCCAGTCACTAAGTCAATCTATCTCATCCAGGGTCTTTCTTTCTTGTGCTGTCCCTCCAACCTCCAAAGCATTATGTCCTTCTCCAAGGACTGGTCCTTTCGTGGCCAAAGTTTGTCAAATGGAGCTTCAAAATTCTTGCCCTTGTACAAGAAGCAGCCTGGTTTCATCCTCTCCGGAATGAAATTGTTTCTTTTCCTAGCAGTCCATAAACTATAGGTTTGTGAAACCAATGACTTTTATGTTGGTTTGTTAGGTAGAAAGAGCTAACCGATTCACACTATAGTGGTGGTGGTGGGGGAACATAAAGAAATTGCTAAGAACTGTCTTGTATGTCCCTGAAAGTTATACTGAAGTTCTAAGCTGTGTTGTAAATATGATATCATCTGAAATTAGAGCTTTTCTTTTTATTGCATCAAGATACCAGAGTAGTGTTTTCCTAAACCTATCCCTTCTGAGTGGTGTCTTATAAAAAGAACAAAGTAGACGTACAGAAACTCACAGGGGAAGACAAATGCTGTATGAAGATACATCACATGCATTAAAGGAATGTGAAGAAATGCTAGAGGCTATAAAAGTAGGATGAATGATCTTCTGCTTATTCCCCAGTGAAAATCCAAAGGGCAGGGAGACCAGATGCAGACTGATATTCCAACAAAAATGAATCACACCTGATTGAGACAGAATTTACAGAAAGAGAGCCCTACTGATGTCATTGACTCATTCTGAGAAAATACATTTTTTTTTTCAATTTTTTTTTTATTGTATTATTTTTACGTGTACCGTCAAATCAGATGTGACTGGTACAGGAGGAGATTGTCCCCTCCTTCTCCAGCAGAGCATCTGGTGGATCAGCTGACTCTCCAGCTATGAGTTTGTAAATTATACAAAAGGAGATTGCCCATATTTCTCTCAAGGGGCCACTGATGTATTCAAAACATCAGAGAAGCATTACCTGTGAGTTAATGGTGCAACTTCCTACAGATTGTCACCAGAGCTCCCTACATCAGCAGTGGGAAACAAGAAATTTCGTCAAAGCCAAAGTCATTCCATGAGCTGCTTTTCAAGGGTCTCACTGCATGTTCTTCTGATACATTATGTTGTAAGTAGGTGCTGTCAAGTTGATTACTACTGATAGTGACCCTATGGCCTGAACTTTGTCCTATCTTGTGCTATTCTCATCAACTTTGACATACTTGAGCCCTTTGGTAAAGTTATCAGGTCAATTCATCTAGCTGAGAGTCTTCGTCTCCTTCTCCTTCGTTGACCTTCCATCTATACAAACATGCTAGATAATGTCCTATAATCTACAGGCTTCTAAGAGTCTACAAGCAAACTTGTGAAGTGGAATGGAGGGAGAAAGGTTTTAGTTTAGGGCAGGGTTGAGTTTAAGATTTCTGAAGAGCATCCAAGTGGAGATATCCAACAGAAAGACAATGCGGGTCTCAAGCTCAGTTTAGCCTGCTGATCCTAGTTTGGGCGTCCTCTACAAACAAAGAGTAATTGATGTTTTAGGGACTGAACTTGGAAGATAATCTCCAAAGAACTCCATTTCCATCAAATTGATTTTAACTCATAGAACTGCCAGTATGATTTCCAAGGCTGGAAATCTCCATGGAAGCAGACTACAACATCTGTAGAACATTTACTGTAGAAAAAGTGGTACATTTGAATCACTGATCTTTCAGCTATAAGTTAAGTGCCTAAATAACTACAGTATCAAAGTAGCTTTTGGCAAGTAAAGGCCAGTGCCAAAGTGAGCTGGGAGGAACTGTGGTGATTGACACCTTTTGAGTCTATGGAAAATTGTTTAAGTCTATGTGGATGATTTCTAAGTAGTGATCAACTGAAAAATGACATATGACACCTCCCCTCAAAATAATATGATAAATACCTTTTGACCAACAAGTAAAAGGTTCCCTGTGACACTAAAGCATCATTATGTAATCCCTCTGGAGAGTCAACACTATGTTACGCTTCTAGAGACCCATGGTGTCTGTAGAGTCCATGAGTGTTTCCAAATGACAATGGATGGTGGAGCTGACTTTTCATAAAACCTTATATCTAGGCAGAATTAAATGGGAAAATGCTGACTGGGCTCCTGAGAGGCAGTAGTTTGAGCTGAGGGGTAGGGAGGATGAAGAAAGTGTTGAAGGAAGTGGGGGGAAGGAAAGAACTCTGAGGCTGAAGAGGGGCCAGAGGAGGAAAATAAGAAAGGATAAATTTATCAATGATGGTAGAATAAGAAGAGTTAAGAAAATAGCAAGTGGGAAGAGTGGTGCACCCTGAAGGTAGAAATTAAGTGAACGGAAGAAGGGAGGGAGAGAGAGAATGTGCACAAAAACCAAGAAGGAAGGAATCAAGTATGTGCAGGTGATAATGAGTCACAGACATAGCTACAGATAATGAATGAGATAAGAAAAGTGGATCAGTAGAGGGCAGAAGTAAATAGAAAGATGAGAAAGAATCAAAGCTCTTGGGATGTTTAGAGCACAGCCGTATTTCTCATGGCAATTTGGAAGCAGATTCACCCACATGTGTCTTGGTAATAGATATCTCTCCTATGTTAAACTTTATATGGTAGTCTTTGTCTGGGTCAGTTTGAGGGTCCTGGGAAATAGGAAAGACTAAAAGAATCAACAAACAGGTCTGTCCTAGAGAAGGTGAAACCAGTTGTTCCTTGGAGGCAAGGATTTTGAAATCCCAACTCACATACTTTGGGCATGTTGTCAAGAGGTCTGAGTCCTTGGAGAAGGACATCATGCTTAGAAGGGTAGAGAGGTTAGACCAAGATGAGACAGACTGATGGAACTTCATGTGTGTCGGAGATAGTGAGGTTGGCTCAGGACAAGGCAAGGTTCAGAGCTTATTCACAGAGTGACTATGAGTTGTTGTCACATGACGATACAGTACAACAACAAAAACAGCAATGTGGACAAACAGGTTTATTGAAGACATGACAATCTATGCACCACCACAGCAGTCAATACTCTTTTCGACCTAGCAAGAGGAGGAAAAGGGTTGTATAAGTATGCGGAGAGAAATCTAGGGGTGGGATAGGGTAGGGATTAGGCCAGAGGGAATAAGTTAGTCATTGTCTAGGGACCAGAGTGGTGGATAGAGCTGGCCCTCAGATTGATTGTGACAAAGGAATGCAGAGAACCAGCTCTGTGAAGCTGACCGACACTGGAAGTTTCAGCACGCAAGCAGAGGAGCTGAAGTTTGAAGGGAAGATGCAAGACTGAGTGGAAGAGGGCAGGAAGCAGTGTTGGATTACCCAGTTATTGTCATTGCCATGTGCCTTCTAGTTGCTTGTGATTCATAGGGACCCAAGGCACAATAGCTCTAAACCCTGGTGTATTCTGAGTTAATCTTACTGTTTCTGAAACTCCTACCCCTACGAACCCAGCTACTGTGTCAATCCACCTTATCTAGGGTCTCCCTTTGCTGTGCTGTCCCTCCACTTTTCCAACGATGATGCCCTTCTTTAAGGACTGGTCCCTTCTGACAATATTCCCAAAGTATGTGAGTTGGAGCCTCAAAATCCTTACCTCCAAGGAGCAGCTTGGTTTCACCCTCTCCAAGACAGACATTATTTGTTCTCTTGGCAGTCCACGGTATTTTTCAAGATTCTTCTCTAGCGCCCCATTCAAAGACATCAAAGTTCTACTTCTGTCATCTTTGGTCATTGTCCAGCTCTCTGATGCATGGCAAGTAATTGTAAAGACCATGACCTGGATCAGGCACATCTTAGTCCCTAGACTGACACTGTTGCTCTTTAGCACTCTGAAGAGATCCCTGATAGCAGATTTTCCTAATGCAACTTGTCTTTCTATTTCCTGATTACTGGTGCCAAGTGTGTTGATTAATAATGAACACTGCACTGGAAGATAAAAAGGACAAAAACTGTTTAAAAGGTATATTAGACATTATATGTATGACAACAGTCTAGCATAAAAGGTACATTGGACTAGGGGAGGGGGAGGGAGAAAATTGTGCAACAATGATTGAATGAAAATTCAACTTTTCTGTAAACTTTCGGTAAAATCACAATTAAAGATAAACAAAAAGAGTGTTGAATGTGGAGCGAAGCAATCTAAAGCTGTTGACAATCTCAATCTCTTCTCCATCTATCATGGTGCTCTCAATTGACCCAGTGGTGAGAATCTTTGTTTTCTCGATGTTGAGCTTTAATCCATACTGAAGACTACAGTCCTTGTTCTTCTTCAGCAAGTGCTCGAGGTCCTCCTCAGTTTCAGGAAGCAAGGCTATGTCATCTGCATGTTGCAGGTTGTTGATGAGTTTTCCTCCAATCCTGATGCCACATTTCTCCTCATCAAGTCCAGCCTCCTGAATGGTCTTTTCTGCATACAGATTGAAAAGACTTTGAGACAGGACACATCCTTGATGCGCTCCTTTCCTGATTTTGAACCATGTAGTGTTTCCTTGCTCTGTTCTGATGACTGCTTCCTGATATAAGTGTAGGTTTTGCATGAGCTCAGTCAGGTTTTATGCGATTCCCATTCTTCTCAACACAATTTGTTGTGATCCACAGAGTCAAATGCCATTGCATAGTTAATGAAACACAGACATTCATCAGGTACTCATTGCTTTCTGCTGAGATCTATCTGATATTGGCTATGGCGCCCTAATGCCACACCTCTTCTAACCTCAGCCTATATTTCTGGTAGTTTTTTGTCAATGTACTCTTCCAGTCGTTTTTAGATAACTGTCAGAAGGATTTTGCTTGCATGCGATATTAATGATATGTTGCTGTTGTTGTTTACTATTGAGTCAGAATCAACTTATAGCTAACCCTTCAACGAGTTTTCAGAGGCAGTAAATCCCACGGGAGGAGATTGTCCATCCTTCTCCTGAGGAGCAACTGGTGAATTCCAACTGGTTGCCTTCAGCATTGCAGTGCAGCTTCCTACCACTAGGGGACCTGGTCTATTTCTTGTTTGATAATTTCCATACTCTGTTGGAACACGTTTTTTTTTTTTTTTTCATAATGGGTGTAGATATGTATCAAGGTAAAGATGCTTGTGTTCATTTACTCATCTATGGAGAGTGATTCCAAATATTTTACTTTCCTTGTACTGAAGAGCAACAATGTCATTCTGGAGGCTAAGGTGGTGCCTGATCCAGACCATGATCTTTGCAATCACTTTCTATGCATCAGAAAGCTGGACAGACAATGACTAGGGAAGATAGAGGAAAAATTTATACCTTTGAGCTGTGGTGTTGGAGAAGAGTATTGACTATACTATGGACTGCCAAGAAAACAGGCAAGTTTGTTCTGAAGAGGGTGAAGCCAGGCTGCTCCTTGGAGGTAAGGATTCCGAAGAGTCATCTGACATACTTTGGACATCTTGCAAGGAGGGACCAGTCCTTGGAGAGGGACGTCATGCTTGGGAGGAAGGACAGCACAGGAAATTAAGACCCTCAATGAGATGAATTGATTTAATAACTGGGGTAATTGGGGTAGGTGTGTCAGAGATAGCGAGATTGGCACAGGATAGAGCAGGGTTTAGGGCTGTTGTACATAGGGTCGCTATGAATTGCAGGCGACTCGATTGCACATAACATCAGCAGCGTTAAGAAGCTGTGTTGAAATCCCAAAAGCTCGTTGCTTAAATCCACCAGCTACTCCGTGGGTAAAGGATGGACTGTCTCCTTTCATGCGATTGACTGTCTCTGAAAACCTGCTGGAGGGTCAGCTTTGGGTCAGTTCAGACTCGACTGCACACAACAACACTACTACACCACGGAGTCTGCTTCTGGGTCTGGCTGACATCTGTCTTTCTCCCTCCTCCAATCCCTTCCTACAGAATCAAAGACTTTCAAATTTACAGTCTCTGGACAGGGACCATCGAATCCACTCTTATTCATAACTACCTTCTTTGCCTCTCCGAGGCTGTAAATATTTACAAGAGAGAGGAGCCTGCCCTCAGAGT
>NW_006400059.1:1439388-1465250 GCF_000299155.1 Elephantulus edwardii
CTTACCCCCACCCCAATGCCAGCCTCATTCTACAACAGTGGCACCATATAGCATTTGTCCCTTTGTGACTGAGATACCTCACTCAGCATAATGTCCTCCGCACCTGGACTTTTAAACACAATTTTTTTTTTTTACAGAGTGCTCTGTAAAACTACAAATGGATGACAAGTATGCCTCTGATTACCTTCTTTACTGGGTCCTTGCCCCAGGCAGACAGAGAACGGGAGGGCTGGAGAGGTCTAGACGTGGGGTGGTTCGAGGGTAGGAGTTGCATGGTGATCATACACAAAGTATGTATTGAGCTGGAAGAAAGATCACAGCTAAATCATCTCTATGACTTTCTCTCTGTGTTTTAAATACTAGAAGTTGAAGCACCAAAGGTTGATGGGCAAAGAACCAGTCATTAAAAGAACCGGTGGAAGACAAGTTACGAGGTCATCTGTGAGGCTGGGCCGGCTGAACGCACGCGGACTCCGGACCAACATTAAGCAGCACACAGCCCTCCTCGCTCCTCCGCTTGCACTATCTCCCGAGGCGCCTGCCCTGCGGTAAGGGACGCCACCTCTGCAGGGCTGGTCGGCGGCGAGGTGGGAGGCAGGATGGAGGGCGGGAGCCGAGGCCAAAGGGGCGGACACTGGGTGGTGTCTTGCTCTCTATAAAGGGGCCATAAGAGACAGATTTTCTCAGCTTGAGTGGTGGTGACCGTCGAGGAGCACAGCAAAATGCCAGTTGGGTGTCTGGAGACCCCGGTGCTGGCCGGCAGCGCCTGTTTGGCTGTCCTAGGGGCACTGGTCCTGTACAAAGGGGAGCCCGCGGGCTACGGGAAGTATTTGGAGAGTCTGATGCCTGCCAGTGTCCGCCTGTCGGCCGGTGCTGCTTGGTTCCTGCAGGAGCTGCCCGCCTTTGCGGTGCCCCTGGCCATCCTCATTCAGCAGTCCTCCTTCTCTTTCGGCACGCCCGGGACCATGCTCTTGGGCCTGTTCTGCGTACATTACTTCCACAGGTAGAGCGTTTTCTCCCCCGGGCGGAGTGAAGCGCGCGGGGGCTCGGAGTACCTTCGTCCTGGAGCGCCGGGCGCACACTGCGAGCGCAGAGCGCACAGTGCCGCCGGTGGTCAGGAGCGCGGCTTAGGCGCTCCCTGGGGCTGCTGGCAGGCATGGAGGTGGGGACCCCAAGTGGGCAAGTCAGGATGCCACAGGTAGAATGCCACCTCCACTCCTCCGGTCCCGCGTACCTCCTTGGCGAGCTCCAAGCTTTCCGCTAGTGGGGAAGCTTGCAAACCGGAGCTGGAGGCGAGTGGCAAAATTCAGGTTGCGCCGGGCTTCAGTGGGGATGGACCTGCGGCATCTCACGTGCGCACCTTCTTTTTCTTCTCTCGCCTTTCCATTGCTGGGTGGGGGCCCCCGGCAGATTCCAGGATCTTGGGGAAGTCCGAGTGTGGGCACTTAATGGTGGAAGCTCGATTTAGAGAGAGGAAGTGATCAGTTGAATCCTTGTGGACCCAAAGAAGGAGGTGAGAAAAGTCTAGACCAGAGTGTTAAACGGAGGGATAGAGAGGAGGGCGTGATGGGAACCCCCCCTGCTCTTACCTCCACCCCAAGCGAGGGCATCTTTTCTTAGCGCCCACTAAGAGGTAGGAGTCATCACCAATTCATCTACTTTTCCAGGTCCCCTGAATTTTTGGAGGGGGTCAAAGTTAACTTAGAACTCAGTGTTCTTCTAAATTAAGGAGAAATACAGGAGAATAATGTCTTCTGTTCTGTGAAGCAAAAGCAGGGGACTGGAGGGCAATACCAGGTAATATTAGGATTTGTAGGATGATAGCAGAACCCAGAAAAGAGTCCAGGGAGGCAGTGGAGATAAGAGCTTTCAGCAAATTGGCTAAAGGTTCATTAGCATCTATTGTCTCATTTAGCTCCTTTTTAACCTTGCAAACGATGTGTAGATTATCTGTCCCTGCTTGCTTTATAGGCAAAACAAATGACATCAAATAAGGTTAAATGACTGAAGTGGATACAGCTCGTCAGTTCTCAGCGATATTAAAATCTAAGGCTGTGAAACTCCAAGATTAAAAGCTTTCCCTTTATCCTAAGCAGGCGCAGTGCCTGCTACTAGGGACTTGAGCGTAACCGAGATCCTGAGGAGGGCGCAGGGGAGAGCAAGCTTTCCATCTGTTCTCACAAAGTCGTTATGAGGCGTGGTGGACTGGAGGGTACCACCAAGCAGACATATTTTCTGTAGAGCGAGAGAACCATCAATTGAAAGAGAAAAGTTACCAAAACCAAACAGAAGTTCAACAGAAGCAGGGTCTTATTTTGAGGACCGTCAAGTGATTAAGAAACCTTAGGTTAAAAGTTAAGATAAAGACTGCCTGAAGGGATTGAAAGACATATTTCTACCATCCGCCCCGCCCTCCATCAGGGAAATCCAATACCACATTTTGGGAGTGTGTCAGAGGCGAATCTCAACCTATCTGTCCCTGATCAAGGAGCTGGTGCAGCTGTTCTGTGGTGGAAAGAAGCTGCAGTCAGCTTTCTTGCTCTTTCCAGGGTTGCTATGAACCTGACTCCTCAGGCAATTGGTTTCCCTGATCACTTTTTATCAAGATGATCTTTATGATCCAGACGGTAAAGGGGGTTTAACATTATGCAATCTTAACAAAATTAATATTTTTCATGATAAATATTGGTAAGCAATAAGAACTAAAATGTTAGAACTGCATGTCTTGTCAACAGATATTTCCTGAAAACCAGTTTTGGCCACGATGCAAGACTGGTTATCAGTCACTTTGTTTTAGTCAGATTTAGATGGTGTAATTGCACAGAAAGAAGACTCCTGAGTGCAGTAGAAGCGATCAGCTTTTGTTTTCACTGTTGTTGGAAGAGATGTTTGGCAGGAAAATATGATTGCATCAATTCCTTTTATTTTCAAATGAACTACTGTGTGTTAGCACTATAAACTATATTTTTACGAGGTCATTTTATCTTAAAGTGTTTTCTGAGAATCGTATTAACATAGTTGTTAGACTTGTTTTTACAACCAAAAGTACTTTTTTTTTTTCCACAATAAATTATGACTGGTACATTCAGAAATCACTCGTAAAGTGAACATGCTGCCTATCTTGAGGGGAATATGAAAAAAGTATTAATAAAAATTATTGAGATTGATTCTGCCTCTGGAAAATTTGCCTCCAGAGAGCACAGCTTGGAGTTACTTGTTCCTGAGGCTTCAGGGCTTGATGTTTCTCTCCCCTCTTCTTGATTCTCTTTCTTTGAGGCCCTGGAGTATTGGATATGCTTAAAGTGCTTAAGTGTTAAACACTTATCAAGTTTAACACTTATCAGAGCTAAACACTACTGAATTACCTACTAATGCTCATACTAGTCCAGTTAGTAGGGGTTTTTCTCTCTCTCATTTTACAGGTGAGGATAGGTCAAGGGAAGGTTGAATAACTTGCCCAAGTTCAGGGAGGGAGAGAGTTGTGGAGCCAAGATTTTAAGCAGGCAGTATGCACTCAGAACTCAGGCTCTTTGCCATGATGACACATGGCATTCTACTTATTCTTGCTACTTCTTCTCTGTCCCTTAAAAACTATTTCAGGCTGAAAATGATTTTTCATTCTAAAAATAATGCATGTTTACTAAAGAAGAAATGAAAACTACAAACTTGGGAAAATACACATCGTTTCAATGCCTAAATATATCAGCTGTTAATGTTTTAGAAAATTTTCATCAAGTTTTTAAACTTTTTATTCTCTCAGAAGCTTGTACGTGCTTGTTAGGTAGAAGGAGACCTTGTGGCATAGTTTGTAATGCACTGGTCTGTTGGTTGAAAGCTCATCAATTCCAATCCACCAACTGCTACTAAGCAGTGTTTTTCTATGGAGATTGGCAACAAATGGTAGGTGACTATGAGTCAGAATGGGCTCAGTGGCCGTGAATTAGTGAGTTATATAGAATCTGTAACATTTTTTTTCTGCTTAGTTGTTGCTAAGTACGGTGCCCATGGTCACCCCATGCACGATGGAACAGAATTATTACCTGGTAGTGTACCATCCCTGTGAGCAGTTGCAGATTGCATTGTCATGATCTGCAAAAGCTTTGCTGGTTGATTTTTTTGAATAGCAGATTGACGGGTCTTTCTCTTGAGACCCTGTTAGCCTGGGACCTCCACTGAAATCTCTCCAGCATCGTAACACATGCGAAGCACCACTGACAGAGGAGTGCTGACTGAGTACGGAGGGTGTTGGCTGAGAAACAAACCCAGGGCTCCTGCATGGAACTTACCTATCATTATGTCATAAATATTTAGCCACTATATCATATAATTTTTGTGTATATAGTATTGTTTGTTGTTGTTAGGTGCTGTTGAGTCAGCTTCAACTCATAGCGACCCCATGAACAATAGCTCTGAACCGTGTATTATCCTGAGCCAATTTCACTGTCTTTGACACACCTGGCCACATTACCCCAGTTACTGTGTCAATCCATCTCATCGTATTAATGGCTATTTATTACTATATAATGTTGCTTACTATTTAATTTTGATGGCTGTATTGCCATCCGAAAGGCACATGGTACAAATCTACCTGATGTTCAGCAGGAGATAGATAGAAAATCTCCTCCTAGGTAATTTAATAGCCTCTAAAAACTTACTGGAGTGTCAATTATGAGTTGGTTCTGACTAGATGGCATATAGCAATATTATTTCATCTTAGGTTGTTGTTATGTGTTATTGAGTTGCTTGCAACTCATAGTGACCCTATGTACAACAGCCCTAAACCCTGCTCTATGATACTGTGTCAATCTTATTGTCTCTGACATACCTATCCCCATTACCCCAGTCACTCAATTCATCTCATTGAGGATCTTCCTCTCTTCCACTGTCCCTTCACCCTACCAAGCATGACGTCACTGTCCATGGACTGGTTCTGCCTTGCAACATGTCCAAAGTATGTCAGATGAAGCTTTAGAATCCTTGCCTCCAAGCACTAGCCTCCTTTCACTCTCTCTAGGATGAACTTGTTTGTTCTCTTAACAGTCCATGGTATATTCAATACTCTTCTCCAGCACCACAGCGCAAAGGCATCAATTCTCCTTCTGTCATTCCTAGTCATTATCCAGCTCTCTGATGCATAGCAAGTAATTGTGAAGACCATGACCTGGATCAGGCGTACCTTAGTCCCAGACTAACTTAATATAGTTTACTTTCCCATTAATTTATACTTAGTGTTTCAGTTTGTTTTCATTTATTTATTTGGCCAGTTTAAATAAAACCATGATGCTCACTTTTGAACCTAAATTCTCTTCAGAAGTTAAGGATAATTTCTTTATCAAAATTTTAAGGAGTGGATCAAAGTTACCTCAATGTAGGCAGAATTAATTAACTAATTAATTAAATAAGCCATTATCAATATAGAGCAGAATTAATGGTAGGATCTAAAAGCAATCATGGGGATGATGCAGGACTGGGCAACATTAGTTCCACTGGACACGAGTTTGCCAGGGGTTTGGGGCTGAATCCATCGAGGCTGAAAGCCACAGAGATTAGTTAGGACTCATTGTTGCTGAGGTTGCATGGCTAGGTCATCTCGGATGATTGGCTTCCCTTCAGAATCTATTGTGGATGTTTGAATTGTTCAGCCACCTGAAAATGCTGCCTAAGCATATTGCCTAATCCTATTGCCAACATTGTTTAAAGTCAGACTTTTCCCACTTCTTATTGACTTTGGCCAGTTTGAAATGATCCTCTTGCCACGCTTATTGATCTTTGGCTTTCATGAAGGCGTAATGCTCCCTCTATACAATGGTCATGACATTACCAATGACTGAGGATGCCAGGGTCTTTTTTCAAGACTTTTGTATAATCTTGAAAATGGGATTAAAAAAGAAATATATTTTGGGGTGGAGAGAAGCAACTATCATGAAAAGATGCATTCAGAAAGAGAATAATGCACACATTAGAATCTGGCTGAACTTAGAACACCTTTCCTGGGTTTTAAATACTGAATCAGAAGACATGTTCTTAATTCCCTGGATGAATTGATAGTCTCTGTAGGGTCATTCTTTGCTTTATTAATAATTTATTCAGCAGTAGCATGAATCCTCCACATAGCTCTCTGTTCCTTGCCCTCTGTAAATCTAGGTGTGAAACTGTCCCTTGAATTTCCACAGAAGCTTTCATGGCCTTCCAGGAAACACTTTATCCACTGGATCAAAATGGTTCATTTGAAGGAAATTCAGAATTTATCTGTCAAGCCTTCTCATTTACAAAAGCAAAACACTGAGAGGTTGAGTCAACTGGGGCAGAGATGGAATGGAAACTTGAATTCCCTGACAGGGCTTTGCCAGTACTTCTCATATCTCCTAAGGTGTGCAGGGTCTCAGACATAATCAAAACTTGTTAAGGAAAGTACTCATTGACTAACTATCAGGATGACAATTAGCATCAATAATGGAAATTTTTAGGTAATTCTCTCCTCTTACAGATTAGAAAGAGAAGCCTAGAAAAGATAGACATTCTTGTGGTCACTTAGTAATATGGCAAAGATATTCATAAGGTACAATTCTGATCAATTAAGATTAACTGACAAAGTCTAAGGTTACTAATCTGATATTGTTTTTTGTTATGTGTCATTGAGTTGCTTGTGACATTCTGAACAACAGCTCTGAACCCTTCTCTATTTTGAGCCAACTTCATTGTCTCTGACACAACTACACCGATTCCTCAGGCACTGAGTCAATCCTTCTCATCCAGGGTCTTCTTCTTTTGTGCCTCTCCCTCTATCCTTCCAAGCATGATGTCTCTCTCCAAGGACTTCTTGCAACATGCCCAAAGTATGTGTGACAGAACTTCAAAATCCTTGCCTCCAAGGAGGAGCCTGGTTTCACTCTCCCGGATGTATCTTTTTGTTCTCCTAACAGTCCATGGTACTCTTCTCCAGCATCACAGCTCAAAGACATCGTTTCTTCTATTATCATTAGTCATTGTCCAGCTTTCTGATGCATAGCTGTTAATTGCAAAGACCATGGCCTGGATCAGGCACACCTTAGTTTCTAGACTGATATTGTTCTTCTTCGGTACTGTGGAGAATTTCCCAGTAGCAGATTTTCCCAAAGCAATTCTTCTTTTGATTTCCTGGTTATTGGTACTAAGAGTGTTGATTGTGGAGCCAAGCAAGCGGAAGCTGTTAACAAATCCCAATCTCTTTAATGTCTATCATGATGCTGCCAATTGGCCCAGTGGTGAGAATCTTTGTTTTCTTGATGTTGAGCTTCAATCTATATTGAAGGCTGCAGTTCTTGACCTTCTAGAGGAAATGTTTCGGGTCCTCCTCAGTTTTGGCAAGCAAGGTTTTGTCATCTGTACAATTCAGACTATTGATGAATCTTTCTCCAATCCTGATGCCACATTCCTCCTCATAGAGGCCAGCCTTCCAGATGAACTGCTCCACATAGAGATTGAAAAGGTATGGAGATAAGATGCATCCCTGGCATACATGTTTCTTGAATTTGAACCATGCAGTATTTCCTTGCTTTGTTATTTGGATGATTGCTTCCCAGTCCAAGTACAGTTTTGAATGAGCACAATCTTCTGATCTGATCTGATCTGATCTGATCTGATCTGATAGAGACTGATAAACCCCTGAGACTGTGACCCTTCAAAAATACCACAAACTCCTCCACCCTGGAACTGAAATCACCCCTGGGAATACCCTTTCTGTCAAACAATAAACAGATCTAGAAAATGAACAATAATATGTGAGGAATGTAATATTCAGAACCATCAACCACATAAGACTTCAAGAGCTGTCTTTACTCCAAAATTAAGGTGAGAAGGAAGAAGGGGACATGAAAATAGGATGAAAGAAGACTGGAAATCCAGAGAGGAAATGCGAAGAGTATTGTTACATTGAGGCAGTGGTAACTTATGTCATGAAGCAACAGCAAAATACATAAATTGTTAAGCGAAAAACTAATTTTCTCTGAAGAACCTTTTTTAGATGTCATGACATTAAGGTATTTTTTTCCTCATCAAGCAAATATCTTTGCTTCTTTCTTCATTTTATCATTTTCTATATTCTTTTTTTTTTAAATTTTGAGTTTAACATGTTAAGTCATATATTTTTAAGAAAGCTATCTAGACTTATTTGTCCTTTTATTTTATCTGATGAATGTCAAAGATCTTACAGTCAACAAACAAAATATCTGACTTCCTATACCAAAACTTATTTTGGATTCCTTATCAGCCTGCTCACAGGCTATTCCTTCATTCGTCACTAAATCTATGAAATAAAATACTCACCAGGTAAGGAGAACAGGTTTTCATTTACTATTTTTTCCCTCTTTAAAAATTTTCTACAAGATAATAGGCCTAAATATTTACAAGCAAAAGGACTTTCTGTCCACAGTACATATGAGTATTAAACTTTGCCATTGCTTTTGTGTAGATTCATAGTCAAGGTGCAAAATTAATTCAGTGTAAATTTGGTATGATTATTGATATGTGTATTATTCTGTTACATAAAATGACTTTGTTGTTGTTGTTAATATTCCGTCGAGTTGCCTGAGACCCATAGTGACCCCATATACAGCAGCACTAAAGTCTGCCCTGTCCTGAGCCAGTCTCACTAAATCCAACACACCTACCCCCATTGTTCCAGTTACTGTAAAAATCCACCTTATCTGGGGTCTTCCTGTCCTCCACCCTTCAACATTATGTCCTTCTCCAGAGACTGGTCTCCCCTGGTTACATGCCCAAAGTATGTGAGATGGAGCTTCAAAATCCTTGCTTCCAAGGAGAAAGTTGGTTTTGCCCTCTCAATATTTATGTATTCCATTTCTTTCTTAACATTATCTAGTTTTCCCACATTCATACTTCTCACATTCCATGTACCAGTTAGTTTCTTCTTAAACCTGTTCCTCCTTCTTTGTGTTCCAAATTTGAGGGCTCAGCATCAGTTGCCATATCTGTTAGTCTACTTTAAGTGTGCTCTGCTGTACATAGGGTTTTTAATGATATCAAATTTCGGTGACCTATTCTTATATGACTTCTAGACACACATGGCCATAGTGTCTGAAAAACGAATTCTAACTGGTTTTTTACTTTTAACCAAGAAATTTAATTTTGGGAAACATGTTTCAAAAAATACATTTACATGGATAAAATTATTCTGCAATTATAGTGGCCAAGCGGCAAGAAGTTGCACTAAAATCCTGAAGACAATGGTTCAAGGCCACCAGCTGCTTCTTGGGAGAAGGATGGGCAATTCATTAACTGCCTCTGAAAACCCACCAGAGGGTCAGCTATGGGTTGGTTCTGACCCTATGGCACACAACAACAACAACATTTGCTCTATAAATTTTTACCCTACACACACGAGCGCACCCGTGCGTACACACACACACACACACACACAAACACACAGAGTTAACTGAACATTTTTTTACAATAATGTTCAGTAAATTTTGTGGGAAAAGTCAGATAATATATTTTTTTGCTTTATAGTCATAGCCACAGGTAAAATAAATAAATATGGTTCTGTTCCAATAAAACTTTATTTACAGAAATAATCAGTTGGCTACCAATGAAATAGCTTTGTATCCTGGTAATTCTACAATAAAAATGTGTTACATTTTATAACAAAATAATGGACATGCTTTAAAACAATTATATTGGTCTGCATACAAAATTAACATACATTGTGTTTCATTCATGTATATTGTTTTTCACACATTCCTTCCTTCATATTGTGTTTCATATGATCATTCATGTACACTGTGTTGCTACATTCAAGTAAGGGCCTGTTAATTAACATCATTTTATGAAAATTCTTGTCTTCTATCTCCTTTATGAGAACTCTTAGGGGAAATAATAAGAGTCTTGAAGTTTCCATTCTAAAGTGAATTATGTCACAAACACATCTGAAAAGTATAGAGCTAAGTCTGCCCAAAATACAAACAAGCTTTTAAAAATCTTGATTAAAAAAAATAAATAAATAAAAATAAAAATCTTGATCATTTCACTTTTATAACATTAAAATAATATCATTTTAAAAAGAAGAAAAATTGCTTGAGAATTAGAGTTCCAAATTGCTTACATTGATGTCCAAATTAACATTGGAAGACTTATTCTAGAATAGAAGACAGAATGCATATCATGGTGGAATTTTAGGGAGTCTCAGTAAATGGCGCATATGTTCCTATCCCAAGCTCTGAGCCAACTAATTAAGTAATTAAGTAGAGTATTTAAGCAAATGGAATTTACTGTCCCAGTAAAGCTAATATGGTGGAATGTTCCTTGGATTTTGATCACGTGGGCCTCCTGCCACTGTATATTAAGAATATTTGGCAGTAAGCATCACTGGACAACCATACTTGTTGATGGAAATGCCCATTAGCAGCGGAATAGATATCTATTCTGAAAAGACAGAAGGATAAAAGAAAAACTGAGAGGTAAAAACCCTCCGAGAACTCTTGCTCTCAAATTTATCCATCATGGAATTAAGGCTTCTTTCTCTCAGAAGGAGTGGGCTAGGAAAATCGTAAAGACCAAGAATACTTTAAGGCAAGTGATTGAACAAGCCAAAGGGGCAACACAAATGTTTTCCCTCATAGAAAGTTATACTTCAACATAAAGAAAACAATAGTTCTCCCAACTGAAGCAATATAGCAATAAAGGAAAAAAATTGAAGTGGCAAAGGTTGTTTTAATTTTACTTGAAACCACAGTCAATGACTATAGAAGCAGCAATTAACAAATCAAACCATGTATTACATTGGACAAAATCTCATGCAAAAGATCTCTTTAAAGTGTTCATGAGCAAAGCCATTATTAAGAACTAAGGTGCATTTAACCTAAGCCATGGTATTTTCAATTGCCTTGTGTACTTGTGAAAGCTAGACAGTGAATAAAGAATTTTCAATAAGAATTGATGTATTTGAATGATGACGATGTTGGTGAAAAAATATTAGATATACTAGGACTACCAGAAGAACAAGTAAATTTGTTTTGGAAAAAGCAAAACCAGAATACTCCTTGGAAGCAAGGATGGTAAGATTTTACCTTACATATTTTGGACTTGTTGTTAGGAGAGACCAATCCCAGGATGAGGATATCATACTTAATAAAGTAGAGGGTCAAATAAAAAGAAAACCCTGTGCAGGGGGCGGCGGGAATTAATTAATCATTGTGTTATGATGGGTTGTGAGGTGAGGGAAATTGAAAATATTTATTCTTGAAAACAATGTATTCGAGTTTTGTAAATAAACTAGTAGAGGTGTTTTTTTTTTTTAGAAAGCTCTCAATGAGAAGGAGTGACACTGATTACAACAATGAGTTGAGACATAGCAGTGGTTGTGAGATAGGTACAAGACAGCACTAAGGTTTTGTTTTGTTGTTCATAGGTTCATTATGAGTGCAAAGGGACTCAATAGTGGGCAACAACAGCAACATTAGACAATATGCAAAGATTATCAACCTACTGATTTTCACCAGAGCCTGACAACTTGTTCTGGAGCGTGGGACATTTTTCTTTCTGTTTTTCCACTCTCTACCATATATGGCAATAACGACAACAAAGTCTGGATCCAAGGTCTTTAAAAACTTTCTGTGCTCAACTTAGGAACTTTTAATGAAGTTCAGTTTAGCATAGGAGCTCTGCATTTTAAAAATCTCTGAGCTGAGGCCAACAGTTCAATTTGCCTTTACTTTGATTATGAGATGAGGAAAAGGAAAGAAGAAACCAATATTTATTACACTCTGGGGGTTTCAGGAATCATTATGTGTTTTCCTTTGGTTATCTTATTTCTGTCCTTGAGACGGTAGCTATTATTAGTCCTGTTTCATAAGTGACCACAATCTCTCCAATTGCATCTCCGAAGCATTTGTAGGGGTGAGTGGGAGTGAGGGTGGGAAGCCAGGCGCTTGAACTGGTCTTCAAAGGATTGTCGATTCTCAAATTGGTGAGTGGGTAGGTGACGTTCAGTCAGGAAAAAGGAACTGTCTGGTGAACTGTGACTCACAATTTCCCTCTACTGCATATACTTGGTTTTTGCCAATTTCTCCACCTTTTAATTCTTAACATCTATATGGATACCATAGTATCCAAACAGATTCTCTACCATTTTCAAAATTATTCCATTATGCTTGCTCCATGCTCTTAAAACTTACTGTAAAGAAAACAGGTCTGCTTATTTTCTTCTATATTATTTTTAAGTTTGGTAAAATTATATGAACAAACATGCATCAACCCAACAGTTTCTACATGTATATTCAATGATATTTACGACCTCATTAAAGTGGTGCAACCATCCTCACTATTTCTTTCAAAATTATTCTACTGACATTAAAAAGAAACTCAATTTTCCTTAAGCAAAAATTCCCTTTTCTTTCTTCCTGAGCTTTTTGCTGGTGTAATCCATAGAATGGTGTGCTGTGAGCTCAAGAGCCATGCCTCTTTGGTGGTTTAAATCTACCCATAGCTCTTTAGGAGAAAGACAGACAATCTCTTAGTCTGCAATCTTATAGCCTTGGAAAACCTGCTGGAAGGTCAGCTATGAGTCAGTCCCTGATAATCATTTGTAGTCTTTGTTGTGTACCATTGAGTCAGAACCCACTCATAGCTCACACTCTGGTGGTTTTCAGAGCCAGTAATCCACACCAGAGAAGATTGCCCATCCTTCTTCCACAGACGAACTGAAGGATTCGAACTGCTTACCTTGGGGATTGCAGTGAAGATTTTTACCACTAGGCCAACAGAGCTCCACTTATATTTGTTATCTCCTGTAACTGAGATTATGTATCAATTATAATTTTGATATTAATTTTATTTTGCTCAGCATGGAGACGTCAAGATTTTTCCATGTTGTGTCATAAGCCAGAAATTGATTTCTCTTTTGGGTTGAGAAATATTCCATTGTCTGTAATTATTACATATTCATTTATCTGTTGATGGACATTTCAATTGTTCCCACATCTTGACTTTTGTGAAAAGTGCTGAACTACAGGTCAATCTGCTTTTGAAATATTCTCTGTCTGACCAGGAAATATCTCAAAATATTTTTCTGCATGCAATCTGTGCCCCTCTTCTGCCTCAGTCCATGTTTTCTCTTTTAACATCAGCAAATTATTTCAACTCCTCTGTCCTTTAAAATGCACCTACTCCTACTCTGTGCCTTAGATTCAGAGAATGTTCTTTTCTTGCCAAACATTATGTACTAGGTAAGTAAATCTAAATGGTAGCATACTGTGTTTGTGATAATATTTATTACTGAGTTTTGAGAGTTCTCTGCATAGTGATCCTTTATCAAATATATACTTTGAAAACATTTTCTTCCAGAATATGGCTTGTGTTTTCATTCTCTTAATAATGCTTTTTGAAGACAAGTTTTAAATTTTGGTGAAATACCCTTTCCAATTTGTTTTGGGCTTTTTGTATTATGTCTAAGAAATCTTTGTTTAACCTTAAGTTCTTCTCTTATGCTTTCTTCTAAAAATTGCTACATTTTACATTTAGTCTTAAAATCCATTTTGAGTCAATTATATTTAGACTAAGAATGATAAAGAAAATTCTTTCTTACTTTCTCTCCTTCCCTCCTTCTTTCAGTTTTTACTTCCTTCTTTTGTATTAATATTCAATTGTTTTTAAAAAAATCTAATTGCTCTAGCACTATTTGTTGAAAAAATTAATTTTCTTCCTCTCAAATTGTCTTTGCACATTAAAATTTTAAAGATAAACAAATTACTTGAAAAGACACTTTATAATGAAAATATGTAGGTGGCGAATTGTTGTTGTATGTGCCATCAAGTTGTCTATGACTTATAGTGACCGTATGCATAATGACTATGAACATTGTCCTGTCCTGAACTAACCTCACCCTATCTGACAAATCTGATCTTATTGACATAGTCACTATGTCAACCCATGTTTCATCCGGAGCCTTCCTCTCTTGTACTGACCTTTTACCTTTCTAAGTATGATGTTCTTCTTCAAAAGAATGAAAATTAAACTCCAAAGAGATATCACTATGCATCCTATCTGCCTGGAGCAGCAGGATTCTACAGAGGTTTGTTTTCTGGTTCTGATGAGGATAAGGATGGAATGTTTACTCTCCATCAGGTGTGAGTTGACCCTTGGGCCTGGGTTTAATTGTTTTTGGTCAAACATTCTTCTATATGTTATAGCAGTTATCTGTCCATTTACTATACAGAGGTCACTTGTGGTTGCTGTAATGCTAAATGCTGTGACCCTGATGGGTCAAATGAGATAATGGTTGCTGGTGGTGGACAGTGTTTGGTGATGCTTCCTGATTAAAACAATCTTGGAAGCAGGAGTGACATCTACTTCCGAAATAGCTTGCCTTTGTAAACTCTATAAATGCGGAGAAACAATGAAAGTTATACAAGTGTTCAGGTCTTTCATTCATAGGGTCACTATGAGTCGTCTACGACTTGACAGCACTTAACAACAACAACAATAACAACAACATAATAAGTATGAAAACATGGATGAACTGAAACTTTTACACGTTGTTGAATGGAATGTTAAATTAAATTATGTAAACACCTTGGGAAAATTTTCGGCAGTTTCTTAAAAAACTTAATCATATGCCTACTAGATGTTTATCTGAGAAAAGCAAGAGCATATGTTTATACAAAGATATACATGCGAATGTAACAACTTTTTTGTTGACCTTGCTAGAAACAATCCAAACATTCACCAATAGGTGAATGGGTAAACAAACCCTGGTATAACCTGTACAATGAAATCCTATGCTACAATACAAATTGAGTGAGATATTGATGTTCCATTACATGGCTGCATCCAAAAATAATTATGCAGAATGAAAGAAGCAAAGCAATAAGAGAGTGTATACTTTGTGATTCTATTTATATAAAATTCTAGGAAATTCACACTAATTTATAGTGACATAGGTATCTCAGTGGTTGCATGGGATGGAGAGGGATAAGAGATCAAGAATATAAGGAGTATGAACCTTTGGTGATAATACTGTTTGTTTTGTGCTGTTGAGTCGCTTGTGACACATAGTGACCCTATGGACAACAGCTCTGAAATCTGCTCTGTCCTGTGCCAACTTAACTGTCTCTGACACATCTACCCTCATTACCCCAGTCACTGTATCAATCCATCTCATTGATGGTCTCCCTCTCTTTCTCTGTCCCTCCACTCTTCCAAGCATGATGAACCTCTCCAAGGACTGGTCACTCCTTACAACATATCTGAAGTATGTCATACGAAGCCTAAGAATCCTTGCCTCCAAGGAGCAGCCTGACTTCACTCTCTCTAGGATGAAGCTTTCTGTTCTCCTGGAAATCCATGCTATATTTAACACTCTTCGCCAGCACCACAGCTCAAAGGCATCAATTCTTTTTCTATCATCCCTAGTCATTGTCCAGTTCTCTGACGCATCACAAGCAATTGTGAAGACTATGGACTGGATCAGGTGCACTTTTGTCTCCAGACTGACATTGTCATTCTTTAGTGCTCTGGAGAGGTCCCTGACAGCCGACTTTGCAATGCAATTCATTTCTTGATTTCCTGGCTGCTGGTACCAAGAGTTTTGATTGTGGAGCCAACCAAACAAAAGCTGTTAACCATCTCAATCTCTTTACTATTTATCATAAAGCTGATAATCAGCCCAGTGGTGAGAATCTTTGTTTTCTTGATGTTGAGCCTCAATCAATATTGAAGGCTGCAGTCCTTGATCTTCTGTAGCAAGCACTTCAGGTCCTCCTCAGCTTCAGCAAGCAGGGTTGTGTCATCTACACAACACAGATTGTTGATGAGTCTACCTCCAATCCTGATGCCACACCACGCCTCATGGAGCCCAGCCTCTTTTAATTCTTTTGGAAATTCTATCTCCTCTCTCCATTTCTTTCTCACACACATACACATTTTAATACAGTTTAACATTATGATAAATATACTAAAGGAAGATCCACTTCTGATTTTGTGGTTCTTCCTCTGGGCATTTCTTTTCTAATTAGCAATCTATCCTTACAACCCTAGATGTCTTGATTTCCTGAACTCTTTCTTTTTTATTTTTTTAAACTTATTATTAATTTCACTGAGAATTTTCAGAGACTTTGGATTTCCATTCATTCATTGTTGCACTTTTCTCCCCTCCTAACCTCCACCCCCCCCCAGTACACTCCCCTCTAGGAAAAGTAAAAGAAAAATTCTGTCATTGTTTTACAAACCCTCCCCCAAGGTCCACTCCACTATGCAGCCTTTGCTCTGTACTCTCGTCATGACAAAAATACTGAATTACATACCCCTTTTAAACACTTTTCTCCCTCATCTGTTTCAATGCAGTATATATTATTGAACCCATCTTTCTCCCCAACCCCAAGGTCAGTCCTGTTTTACAACAGTGGCATCATGCAGTATTTGTCCTTTTGTGACTGAGATATTTCACTCAGCATAATGTTCTCCAGGCTCACCCATTTTGAATAATATTGCATGCGTTCCTTGTTTTTCAATGCAGCATAGTATTCCATGTGTGAAAATACCACAGCTTCTCTATCCGTTCGTTTGTTGATGGGCACTTAGGTTGTTTCCAACTCCTTGCTATTGTGAACAAAGCCACAGTAAACATGGGTGTGCAAATATCTGCTTGGCTGGCGGTTATGATCTCTATGGGGTGTATTCCCAGTAGTGGAATTGCTGGGTCAAATGGTATCTCTATTTGCAACTTTTTGAGAAAGTGCCATACCACTTTCCACAGTGGTTGCACCATTTTACACTTCTAACAACAGTGAATAAAGGTACCAGTTTCTCCACAACCTCGACAGCATTTGTTGCTTGCTGTTCTGTTAAATTTTGCTATTCTGACTGGTGTGAGATACTATCTCATAGTTGTTTTGACATTTCCTGAAGTCTTAATTCTGTCTCCTCGACTTAGGAAGTCTGTCATTTTCCTATCTAGGATCTTCTTCCGTAAGTCTCAACTTAAAATTTATTTCAAGTCAGTAAATTAAGTGCATTATAAAGTTCATGTCATTATTTTCTGCCTCTCAGGAGTATGATTTTTTCATTTTTGTGTGTCCAGTGTTTTAGAAATAATAGCCTTATAATTTTATGTTTTTTTCCTAGCCTGAGGTTAAATCCAGTATTGAGTGTTTAGTCTTGATTGAAAGTAGAAGTTCCTTCAGTGAACTTTAGCAGTGTTGTTTATTTTGGTTAATTTTATCATGGGCAATACTGGCTAACTTACTGGTTTGGTTTGCTTCTACTTTCCAAAAGTTTTATGCCGAAGCTCATTGGTTTGTGTTTCCAAACATTTCAACAATTTCTCTAAGTAAAAACTTGGGTCAGTGTGAAAGTAAAACCCTCAATGAGATGGGCTGGCACAATTGCCACAACAAAGGCATCAAGCACATAGATGATCATGAAAATGACACAGAACTGGACAATGTTTTGTTCTGCTATACGCAAGGCTGCTGTAAGTCAGAGATGACTTGAGGGTTAAGAGCAACAGCTTGGGAAGATTGAAACTCCACAGGATCTAGTTTCCCAAATTCCTCACAATGCCCACAATGAGGACATAATACTGGTCCCGCCTTTACCTGATCCACTCCAGACTCCACCTTAGCAAATTGGGCAAAACTGACCAATGACAGGCTTGGAAGCAGACTCTAGAAGGATGCTTTCACTATGAATTCTTTTCTGTTCAGGATACTGTAAGGATAATGCCGGCCCTAAATGATAAGCAATAACAATCATTTCATTTGTTCTAGGGCAGTTCCCCAAACAAGACTCCATTTAAGCTCCTCTCTGAATTTCTAGAACATATATTTACACACTAGGGAGTTCTGATGGCCTAGGTAAAGAGTTTTACTGGCAATTTGAAGGTTGTTGTGTGCCATCGAGTCGCCCATGACTCATAGCAACCCTATGTACAACAAACCTATACCTTGCTCTATCATTTGCCAATCTTATTGCTGCTGACATACCTATACCCATTACCTCAGTGACTGAATCAATCCATTTCATCGAGGGTCTTCCTCTCCTGTGCTGTCCCTCCATTCTCCAAAGCATGACGTCCCTCTCCAAGGACTCATTCTGCCTTGCTACATGTCCAAACTGTCAGATGACGCTTCAGAATCCTTGCCTCCAAGAAGCAGCCTGGCTTCCACCTTCTTCAGGATGAAATGGTTTGCTCTCCTAGCAGTCCATAGTATAGTCAATACTCTTCTCCAACACCCCACTTCAAGGCATCAACACTCCTATCATCCCTAGTCATTGTCCAACTCTCCGATGCATAGAAAATAATTGCGAAGACCATGGCCTGTATCAGGCATGTATCTTAGTTTCCAGACTGACATTGTTGGTCTTCATTACTTTGGAGAGATCTCTGACAGCAGACTTTCCCAATACAATTTGTCTTTTAATTTTCTGGCTGCTGGTATCAAGAGTATTGATTGCCAAGCAAACTGAAGTTGTGAACAATCTCGGTCTCTTCACCATCTATCATGATGCTGCCAATTGGCCCAGTGGTGAGAATCTGTTTTCTTGATGTTGAGCTTCAATCCATATTGAAGGCTATAGTCCTTGACTTTCTGTAATAAGCACTTCAGTTCCGCCTCAGCAAGCTGAGTTGTGCCATCTGCGTAAGGCAGATTGTTGATGAGTCTACCTCCAAAGTGATGCCACATTTCGCCTCATAGAACCCAGCTTCCCAGATAATTTATTCTGCATGTGGATTGAAAAAGTATAGAGATAGGACACATCCCTGGAGTATACTCTTCCCAATTTTGAACCATGCAGTGTTTCCTTGCTCTGTTCTGACAATTGCCTCCTGGTCCAAGTATAGGTTTTGCAAAAGTATGATCAACTGTTCTGAGATTCCCATTCTTCTCAGAGTTAACCATGGTTTGTTGTGGTCCACACAGTCAAATGCCTTTGCATAGTCAGTGAAACATAGACAGACATGCCTTTGGTAAATCCTTTCAGCCAAGATCCATCTGACATTAGCTCCAATATCCCTCGTGACTAGGATCCCTTCTCAACCCAGCCTGCACTTCTGGCAGTTCTCTGTTGATGTGCTGTTCCAGTAATTTTTTTTATAATCTTCTGCAGAATCTTGTTAGCATGTGATGTAAATGATACTGTTTAATAATTTCTACACTTTGTTGGATAACCTTTCTTTGGAATGGAACAAATATAGATTTCTTCCACTCAGTTGACCAGGTGGTTGTACTTCAGATTTCTTGGCACAACTTGGTGAGCACATCCAGGGCAAGTTTGTTTGTTGAAATATGTCAATCTGTATGCCATCAATTCCTGGGGTCTTGTTTTTTTTTCCAATTCTTTCAGAACAGCTTGAACTTCTTCCTTCATCACCACAGGCTCTTGCTCATACATTGTTTCATTAAATTCTTCTGTGTCCACCAATTCCTTTTGGTACAATGACTCTGTATACTCTTTCCATCTTTTTTTTAATGCTTCCTGGATCATTTAATATTCTTCCAAAAGAATCTCTAAGTTTTGCAACTTGAGGTTTGAATTTGTTTTTTCAGTTCCTTCAACTTAAGAATGCTGAACGAATTCAACATTTGATTTTCTGACTCCAGCTGCTTGCACATTTCATTGTAATATTTTGTCTTCCTGCATTATCTTCTGGAATCTTCTGTTCAACTCCTTAATATATTGATTTTTTCCCCCTTTGCTTTGGCTTCTTGGTACATTCCTTGTGGATGGTTCTCTCTCTCTCTCTCTCGTCTATCTCTGTCTCTATCATGTCTCTCCTCCCATAGCTCATCTGGTCCTCATTCGTTAGTGTTCAAGGCCTCAAACTGTTCCTGAGATGGTTTTGAAATTCAGGTGGGATAGACTCAAGGTCAAATTGTTCCTGTGGATTTGATTTAACCTTTTTAATTTTAGTTTGAACTTTCATGAGTAGTTGATGATCTGCTCCACAATCAGCACCTGGCCTCGTTTTCACTGCTAATATTGAGCTTCTCCAATAATTCTTTCCAAAGATGTAATTGATCTGATTCCTGTTCATACCATCAGGTGAAATCCATGTGTATAGTCTGTTTTTATGTTTCTTGTAAAAGGTTTTGCAATAAATAAATAATTCATTGTGCAAAATTCTATCATTCTGTCTCTAGTCTTAATTCTGTCTTGAAGTCCATGTTTTCTGCCTACTGATCCTTCTTCCCTGTTCCAAATATATGCACCAACAACCAGAGCCTAAGAGGAGGAAATAGATTTCTACCAACATTTGCAGTCAGAGTTTGATCAAACATGCAATCAAGATGCATTAATAATAATGGGTGACTGGAACGCAAAAGTTGGGAATAAAGAAGAAGGATCAGCAGTTAGAAAACATGGACTTGGTGACAGAAATGAAGCCAGAGATAGAATGATAGAATTTTGCACAATAAACAACTTAGTCATTGCAAATATATTTTATAAGAAACATAAATGCAGGCTATACACATGGATTTCACCTCATGGTATTCATAGGAATCAGTTAGATTACATTTGTGGAAAGAATTGCTGGAGAAGCTCAATATCAGCTGTGAAAATGAGGCCAGGTGCTGATTGTGGAATAGACTACCAACTACTCATATTCAAGTTCAAGCTGAAGCTGAGGAAAATAAAATCAAGTCCACAGGAATCAAAATTTTACCTTGAGTCTATCCCGCATGACTTTCAAAACCATCGTAAGAACAGGTTTGAGGCCTTGCAGGAAGACAAAGTACTACAATGAAATGTGCAAGGAGCTGGAGTCAGAAAATCAAAAGGGCTGAACTCGCTCAGCATTCTTAAACTGAAGGAACTGAAAAACAAATGAGCAAAGACTGGATGAGCTGTAGGAGAATAGCAAGAATATCATCAAGGAAGAATGTAAAAGATCATTACAAAGACAGAGGAGGAAGAAAATACTGAGATGAATGTCAGAAGAGACTTTGAATATTGCACTAGAATTCTGAGAAGCCAATGAAAAGGTAATAAATGAGGAAGTTAAAGAGCTGAACAGATGATTGTAAAAGGCAGCTCAGGAAGACAAAGAAAAGTCGTTTAAAGAGATATGCAAAGAGCTGAAGTCGGAAAATCAAAAGGGCTAAATTTGCTTGGCATTGCTTAAGCTGAAGGAACTAAAGAACAAATTCAAGCTTTGAGCTGCAATTCCTAAGGATGCTGTGGGCAGAATATTGAATGACCCAGGAAGCATAAATGATGATAGAAGAGTTATTGTACCAAAAATAGTTGGCTGACACAGAATAATTCATGAAACTATGTGTGATCAAGAGGCAATGATGATAATGGAGGAAGTAAGGACACTTTGAAGAAACTGGCAAAAAAAGGCACCAGAAATTTATGGAATACCAACTGACATATTTCAATAGATGCTGTGCTGCATGTGCTCACCAGGTTGTGTCAAGAAATCTGGAGGACAACTCCTTGGCCAACTGACTGGAAGAGATCCATATTTATTCGCATTCCAAAACAAAAACCAAAAAACAACCAAAACAGTGACCTGTCAGATTGTCAAAATTATAGAACTTCACTAATTTCACACACAAGCAAAATCCTGCTGAAGATTATGCAAAAACAACTGGAAAAGTACATCAATAGAGAACTACCAGATATATAAGCTAGATTTAGCAGGGGCTGTGGCAAAACAAGCATTATCACCAATGTTAGATGGATCTTGGCTGAAAGCAAAAAAGTACTAGAGGAATGTTTATTTGTGTTTCATTGACTATGCAAAGGCATTTGACTCTGTGGATCACAACAAATTGTGACCAGCCTTGAAAATAATAGGAACTTGATTGTGCTCATATGAAACCTATGTTCGGATCAAGAAGCAGATCTCAGAGCAGAGCAAGGAAACACAGCATTGTTCAAAATCAGGAAAGGAACACGTCAGAGATGTGTCCTGTCTCCACACCTTTCCAGCCTATATGAAGTGCAGATCATTTGGGAGTGTGGGATTTATAAGGAGGAATGTGGAATCAAGATTGGTGGAAGACTTATCAACAATTTATGTTATGCAGATGATACAACCTTGCTTGCTAAGACTGAGAAGAACTCGAAGAACTTGCTGCAGAAAGTCAAGGATTATAGTCTTCAATATAATTGAGTTCAATGTAAAACAAATAATTTTAAGGTACGCCAATTTGTCACACTATGATAGATGGAAAAAAGATTGAGGTTGTTAAACATTTTAGTTTGCTTAGCTCTACAGTCAACACTGTTGGCATCAGCAGAGAATCAAATGCTGAATTGCACTGGGAAAATTTGCTGTCAAGGACCTGTCCAGAATTCTAAGGAGCAAGGATATCAGTCTAGAGACTAAAGTGCACTTTATCTAGGCCATGTTCTTTGCAATTACTTACTATACCTCAAAGAGCCGGACAATGACTAAGGATGACAGAAGAAGAATCAATGCCTTCAAGGTGTAGTGCTGGAGGACAGTATTGGAAATTCTTTTTTTTTAATTTTTTTTATTTATTTTTTTTTAATTTTATTATTTTTGTGTGCGTGTACCGTCAAATCAGATCTGACTGGTACAGGAGGAGATTGCCCCTCCTTCCCCGGCAGAGCATCTGGTGGATTCGAAGTATTGGAAATTCTATGGACCGCCTAGAGAACAAACTTGCCTGTCTTGGAGATGGTGAAAACAAATATTTCCTTGGAAGTAAGGGTTTTGAAGCTTCGTCTGATACACTTTGGGAATATTGCCAGGAGAGAACAGTCCTTGGAGAAAAACATTATGCTTGGAAGGGTGGAGGGACAGTGTAGGAGAGGAAGACCCTAGATGAGATAGATTGCCTTGTGGTTGCATTTCTTTACTGTTCCATGTTCACGCTGATTTCTCTACTTGGTATCTGTCTCAAAACTCTTGCCTCTCTTTTGCAAATGTCGTGTGAGTTCACTTAGAGTTTACTTTGATTACCCAGGATAAAGTTGTCCCCATCAGATCATTAACTGGTCATATATTACACTATTTTTGGGGAGTGGGGTGGGGTCATGTAAGAAAATATATTTACTCTATTGCCCTGTAAAGCAATAGCTTCTAGGGATCAGCATGTAGAGATCTCTTTAGGAGGGGCCACCCATTACCAAACTTGTCATAATAAAACTGACCTCTGACTCATTCTGTTTCTTTGCATTAGATCTGAATATCCCATTCTATAATATACCTACAAGATGTTATTTATAGCAACAAGTGCCACTCGAGTGTATGGACAAGTATTGAATATCTGTGGCTATTTTTCGGTAAAAGTCCAGTTACTCAGATATTTCAGAGTACTGGGTGGTGCAATGCTTTCAGGTGCCAGAGAGGTTCCAACAAGGAAGGGTCAATAGGTTAGGACATCTACTCTGAAGAGCAATGATGTCAGACCAGAGACTAAAGTGCTCCACCTGATCCAGTGGTCTTCACAATTACCTGCTATGCATCAGATAGCTGGGCAATGACTAACGATGACAGAATAAGATTCAATGCCTTTGGGTTATTGTGCTGGAGAAGAGTACTGAATATTTCATGGATTTCCAGGAGAACAAACAGTTCTGTTCTGCAAAAGGTAAAACCAGTTTGGTCCTTAAAGGCAAGGATTTTAGAACTCTTGTCTCACATATTTGCCAGGAGAAACCAGTCCTTGAAGAAAGACATGCTTGGATGGATAGAGGAGCAGTGCAGGAGAGGAAGATACTGGGTGAGATGTATTGACACAGAGACTGGGGTACTGAGGGTGGATGTATCGGATACAGTGAGACTGGCTCAATATAGGGCAGGATTCATAGCGGTTGCCCATTGCATCACTATGAGTCACAGTTGACTCAACAGCACTTAACAACAACAAACAACAACGCTGAATGGCGCAGTTTGGGGAAACTCTATTTTATGCTTGAATTAAAACTGAAAACATCACCAACTCTGCCTTGAAATTGAACAAAATAGAATTTTTATTTTTTATTTCAAAAGTTGGAAGCAAGAGTGGCATCCACTTTCCAAACAACATGCATCTGAAAACTCTATGAACTTTGATAAATGACGATAATTATAGAATGGTGTCAGGCCTTATGTTCAAGGGTCACTATGAGTTGTGTTCAACTCAATGACAATCAACAGTAACAACAACAACAACATTTCAAAAGAGAATAGTGTTATATTGAATCCATCAGACTCTTCTGCTTCCAATTACAGAACGTGACATGTAAGATCTTATGTAAAACCTAAATGTGTTAACTTTTCTCATTGGAAAATTAAAGCTTCAAGTCCAGATTGATGTAAAGATTCAAAAGATACCATCAGTATCTAGTTTCTTTCTTCAGCTCTTGATTCTAATCCTTTTTACGAATCCTGTTGTCAGAAAGAAAGATCTCTGGTGGCACAGTGACTGAGTGCTTAGCTACTATTCTAAAGCTTGGTGAGTTGAACCTACCAGCTTCTCTGTGGGAGAATGATTTTCCAGTCTGCTTCCATAAAATATTACAACCTTGGAAATACCAAAGGACAAATCTAGCCTATCCCATAAGCTCATTGTGAGACAAACTTGACTATAATATTCCTTCTTGGTGTATAATCAAGAAGATCATCCATTGGTGGTGGTAAGCGCTTATATCCTCTCAGATCCAGGGAACATACGAAAGAAGTTGTTGTCATTGTTGTTATGTGCCGTTGAAATATATGACTCATGTTGTCCCTATGAAAACATACCTGGAACCTGTCCTATCCTGTGCCATCTTCATCATTTATGACATACATGAGCCCATTGTTGCAGTCACTGTGTCATTTCATCTTGTTGAGGGTCCTCTTCTCTTTAACTGACCCTCCATCTTTCCAAGCACGATGTCCCTTTTTAAGAAATAGCCTCCCCTAGCAACATGCCCAAAATATGTATGATGAAGCTTTACCATTCTTGCCTCTGTAGAGCATCTTAGCTTCACTTTCTCCAAGATGTATCTATTATTCTTTTGGCAACCTATGTGATATTCAGTACTCTTCCCCAACACCAAAACTTAAGGGCATTGATTCTTTTTCGGTCAACCTTATTCATTGTTCAAGTCTCAGATGCATAGCAAATAATTTAAAATCCTATGGCTTAGCTCTTTTAAAAAAGGTATTTGCAATAAATGCAAGAACCTCACCTGATGGACTGCACAGGGATCAGATTGACTACATCTTTGGAAGGAATCTTTGGAGAAGCTCAATATCAGCAAGGGCAATACTTATACTAGGCTAGACTACTGTGGGTCAGACCATCAATTACTCAAGTGCAAGTTCAAATTGAGGCTGAGGAAAATGAAAATAAGTCCACAAGAATCAAGATATGATCTTTAGTATGAATTCCATCTGAATTTCAAGATGATCTTAAGACTAGGTTTCAAGCATTAAACATCAATGATCAAAGATCAGATGAGTTATGGGATGGTATAAAAGGTATCTATGAAGAAAGCAAAAAGGTCATTACAAAGACTAAGAAGAAAGAAAAAAACCAAAATGAATGTCAAAAGAGACTTTGAAAATTGTACTATAACATGGAGAAGCCAAAACAAAGGGAAAACTTGTAGAAGTAAAAAAACTGAACAAGTTCCAAAGGGCAACTGAGGAAACAAAGCAAAGTCTTATAATGGAATGTACGGAATGCTGGAATTGGAAAATAAAAAGGAAAGAATACACTCTGCATTTCTCAAGCTGTTGTTGTTGTAGTTATGTGCTGTCGAGTCGTTTCCGACTCATAGCGACCCTATGCACAACAGACCTAAACCCTGCTCTATCCTGCGCCAACAACACTGCCTCTGACACACCCATCCCGATTACCCCAGTCACTGAATCGATCCATCTCATAGAGGTTCTTCCCCTCCTGTGCCGTCCCTCC
>NW_006400059.1:1466680-1476330 GCF_000299155.1 Elephantulus edwardii
ATATTCCTTCCATCTTCTTTTAATACTTCCTGGATCATTTAATATTCTGCCCAAAGCATCCTTGATTACAGCAACTCTAGGTTTGAATCTGTTCTTCAGGTCCCTGAGCTTAAGAAATGCTGAGCGAGTTCGGCCCTTTTGATTTTCTGACTCTAGCTCCTCGCACATTTCATTGTAGTATTTTGCTTTGTCGAAGGGGCGTTTTTTTCAAAGGTACCCTGCTTTTCCGGCGTGCTCCTGGGCGGAAGGAAGACTTGAGGGCGGGCAGAGGAAATCCAGCCAGATAAGAGATGAAGGGGCATTGTTTTCAAAGGTACCTTGCTTTTCTGGCGGGCCCAAGGGCTGCAGGAGTTCTACAGGACACGGCACCTTACCTTGGAGACAGCTCAACTAAACTCAAGAGACACTGGTCAAAAGGAAAATGTCAGCAGTCGACGTTTTCGGAATCACAGAAGCCAAGAAAGCTTAAGATACACCTGTCAGATCATGGGTTGGACAATGGAAGATATTTTCTGAAGGGACTTGGTAGATGAAAAGGGTAATCCTGGTGGAGGGTGGAGTTGGGAAGTAAGTGGGTCAAGGCACTGGGCTAAGAGGGGGGTCAACACTTTAATGCTTACCCCCACAATAAGGGATTTATCTTTAACTGCTCCACAAATTGCTGTCTGTCAGATACTCCTCTAAATCTGAACATTCAGATCAAGACAGACTAGGAAGAAGGATTGGCCACCCACTTCTGAAATAGCAGGCCTCTGAAAACCCTATGCACAACAGAGTCTCAAGCTGAGAGAACTAAAAAACAAAGTTAAGCCTTGAGTCATAATATTGAAAGATACTTTTGGCAATATATTGAATGACCCAGAAAGCATCAAAATAAAATGATGGAAATATACAGAACCACTCTACCAAAAATAACTGACACTGAAAAATTTTATGAAGTACCATCTGAGCAGGAGCCACTAGTAATGAAGGAGGACGTTGAAGCTGCATTGAAGGCACTGGCAAAAAATAAAGCCCCAGGAATCAATGGAATATCAATTGACTTTTGTCAATTAACAGATGCAGTCTTGGATGTGCTCACCAGTCTATGCCAAGAAATTTGGAGAACAGATGTCTGGCCAACAGATTGTAAGAGGTCCCTGTTTGTTCCCATTCCCAAGAAAGGTAATCTAAGAGAGTGTGGAAACTATTGAACAATATAATTAATATTACATGCAAACAAGATACTGCTGAAGGTCATTAAAAATGTGGCTAGAACAGTACATAGTTAAGGAACTGCCAAGAATTCAAGCAGGATTTAGAAGAGACTGTAGCACTAGGGATATCACTTTTGCTGTCAAATGGATTCTTGCTAAAAGTGAAGTATATCAGAACTGTGTGGCTCATAAGCTATGTCTAACATTGAGAAAAATGGGTATTCCCGCGCACTTAATCGAGGAAACCTACACCTAGAGCAGGAGCAAGAGAACACTACATGGTTTAAAATTAAGAAGGGAGTATGTCAGGGTTTTATTCTCTCTCCATACCCATTTAATCCTGTATGCTGAGCAAATTATTCAAGAAGATGGACTCTGAAGAGGAATGTAGTAGCATCAGGATTGGAGGGAGACTCATTGATAACCTACAGATGAAACAATCTTACTTGCTGAAAAGTGAGGAGGACTTGAAACACTTGTTGCAGAAGATCAAAGAATACAGCCTTCAATACTGATTGCAGCTCAATGTCAAGAAAACAAAGATTCTTACCATTGAATCGACAGGCAACATTGTGATAAAGAAAAACATTGAAACTGTCAACAACTTCATCTTACTTGGATCCACAATTAACATCCTTGACACCAGCAGTCAGGAAATCAAGAGATGTATTGCACTAGGAAAATTTACAGTTAGAGACTTCTCCAAATTACTGAGGAGGAGTGATGTCAGTTTGAAGACTGAGGTGTGTCTGATTCGGGCCACAGTCTTTCCAATTACTAGCTATGCATCCAAGGGCTGGATAATGTATAAGGATGACAGAATTGATGCCTTTGAGCATCAATTTGTTGGAGGAGAATACTGAACATCCCATGAACTGCAAGAAAAACAAACAGATATGTTTTGGAGAGGGTGCAGCCAGAGTGCTCTTTGGAGGCAAAAATGATGAGGCTTCATCTCACATACTTTGGGCACATTACTAGGAGGGGCCCCTATTCCTTGGAGAAGAAGATGATGTTAGAAAGTGTGGAGGGTCAGCAAAGGAGAGTGAGACCCTCCACTAGGTGGATTGACACAGTGACTGCTCCAATAGACTTTTGTGTATCAGGAAGTGTCAGGATGGTGCGGGATAGAACAGAATTCAGATCTCTTGTTTATAGGGTCACTATGAATTATACTCAACTCAGTGGCAGCTAATAATAACAACAACAACATCATGATGTTTCTTATCGGCCTGGTGATAAGGATTTTTAGTCTTCTTCTCTTTTCCTTTTTTTAATTGGATTACATACATCATTCATATATATTAGAGTCGCAGGCGACTCGACGGCACATAACAACAACAACACAACATGAATGTACATTATGTTTTATATAGTCATTAATACATATTGTATTTTATATAATTAATTGCTATTTAACTGATACTTTTGAGTTGTGGTGCTGGAGAGGAGTCTTGAACATATCATTATCTGCCAGGAGATCAAACTGGTCAGTCCTGGAGAGGGTGAAACTAAGCTGCTCCTTGGAGGCAGGGTTTTTGAAGCTCTGTCTCACATACTTTTGACATGGGCTAGGAGGGACCAGTCCTTGAAGAAGAACTTCATGCTTGGAAGCGTGGAGGGATAGGGCAGGAGAGAAAGACCCAGGATGAGATGGATTGACTCAGTGACTGGAGATGTGGGATTAGGTCTGTTGGAGATGATGAGATTGGGTGAAGATAGGACAGAGTTCAGAGCTGTAGTGCATAAGGTCATTATGAGTTGCAGGATACTCAACAGCACATAATAACTAAAACAACATGACTACTATCACCCTGTATTTTCAGATCCCCATTGAATCTTTCTTATTCCTTCACCCACCCCTCCTCCCACTGATCCCTTTTACCCAATGTTTTCCCCTCCCTGCTTTTCTGTTTCCCTTCTCCCTTTCCTCTTTTGAACATTCATGCATATCCTGCTCAGTTATCATCCTATTTTCACAGTAGTGCTCTTAAGCTGTATTTGTCCTTATGTGACCGGGCTTTTTCACTTAGCAAAATACTCAAGACTCTCCCATGTTATACAGTATTTTACAAAATCATTGTATCTTAGTGGCACACAGTATTCCATTGTGTAAATGTACCCCACTTTCTCAGTCTGTTCATTTATTGGTGGGTATTTGGGCTGTTTTAGTTTTCTTGCTATTGTGGACAATAAAGAGTATGTGTGAATATAGGTATACATATCTCCATTTGTGTTTCAGTTCTCATTTCCTTGAGATGTATTCCTAGAATGGGAAGGGACAACAAAGCAAGATACTATAATGAAATGTGTAGAGAGCTAGAGTCAGAAAATCAGAGTTTCTTAAGCTGACAGAGCTGAAAAACAAATTCAAGCCACGGGTGGCAATACATAAGGATACTTTGGGTAGAATATTAAGTGGTCTAGGAAGTACCAAGAGAAGATGGAAGAAGTACACAGAGTCACTGCATCAGAAGGAATTGGCTGACACAGAAGACTTTCATGAAATAACATATGAGCAAAAGTCTATGGTGATGAAGGAGAATGTTCAAATTGCTCTGAAGGAATTGGCAAAAAGCAAGGCTCCAGGAGTTGATGGCATACCAATTGACATATTTCAACAAACAGACACTGCCCTGGATGTGCTCACTCAGTTGTGCCAAGAAATCTGGAGGACAGCCAGCTGGCCGACTGACTGGGAAAGATTGATATTTGTTCCCATTCCAAAGAAAGGTGACCCAACAGAGTGTGGAAATTATCGAACAATATCATTAATATCACATGCAAGCAAGATTCTGCTAAAAATGATCCAAAACCATTTGGAACAATACTTCAACAGAGCACTGCCAGATGTCCAGGCTGGATTTAGAAGAGGTCATGGTACTAGGGATATTATAGCTAAGGTTAGATGGATGTTGGCAGAAAGAAAAAGAATACCAGAAGAATGTCTATCTGTGCTTCATTGACTATGCAAAGGCTTTTGACTGTGTGGATCACAACAAGCTATGGCTGACTGAGAAGAGTGGGAATCCCAGAACATTTGATTGTGCTAATGCGAAACCTGTACTTGGGCCAAGAGGCAGTTGTCAGAACAGAGCAAGGAGACACTACATGGTTCAAAATCAAGAAGGGGGTCTGTCAGGGATGTATTCTGTATCCACACCTTTTCAATCTGTATGCAGAACAGATCATCCAAGATGCTGGACTGTACGAGGAGGAATATGGCATCAGGATTGGTGGAAGAGTCATCAACAACCTGTGTTATGCAGATGACACAACCCTCCTTGCTGAAACTGAGGAGGACCTGAAGTGCTTGATGCAGAAGATCAAGGACTGCAGCCTCCTAAATGGATTGAAGCTCAAGATAAAGAAAACAAAGATTCTCACCACTGGGTCAATTGGCAGCATCAGTATGGATGGTGAAGAGATCGAGATAGTTAACAGTTTTAGTTTACTTGGCTCCGCAGTCAACACTCTTGGTAACAGCAGCCAGGAAATCAAGAGACGAATAGATTTGGGAAGGTCAGCTGTGAGGGACCTCTCAAGAGTACTGAAGAGCAACGACATCAGGCTGGAGACTAAGGTGCGCCTGATCCAGGCTATAGTCTTCACAATTATGTGCTATGCATCAGAGAGTTGGACAGTGAAGAGAATTGACACCTTTGAGTTGTGTTGCTGGAGAAGAGTGTTGAACATATCATGGACTGCTAGGAGAATAAACAGGTTTGTCCTGGAGAAGGTACAGCTGGAATGCTCCTTGGAGTCAAGGATTCTGAAGCTTCGTCTGACATACTTTGGGCATGTTGAAAGGAGGGACTGGTCCTTGGAGAGGGATATCATGTTTGGCAGAGTGGAGGGGCAGCGAAGGAGAGGAAGAACTTCGATAAGATGGATCAATTCTGTGACAGGAGTGGTGGGAATGAGTGCATTTGAGATGGCTATGTTGGCACAGGATAGAACGGCATTTAGAGTTCTTGTACATAGGGTTACTATGAGTCACAAGCGACTCGATGGCACATAACAACAACAAACAACATGGGATTTCTATATGCACGCAATGCTAAATTGCCTTTCAGAGTGGTTGTACCAATTTATAATCCCAGCAGCAGTGCATTAGAATTCCAATCCCTCCATATCTCCTCCAACATTCACTGCTTGCTTGTTAAACTTTGCTATTGCTGCTAGGATGAGATGGAATCTCGTTCTTGTTTAGGTTTGCATCACTCTTATTTCTAGTGATTTTGAACATTTCTTCATGTGTTTGTTAGCCATCCAAATGTCCTCCTTTTTATGAAGAGTCTTTTTTATGTCTTTTGCCCGATTTGTAATTGGGTTATCAGTCTTTTTCTTGTGGAAGACCAGTAGAATTCTGAAAAGTTTAGTTATGAGACACTTGTCTAAATGTTTTTCCCAGTCTATGGACTTTCTTTTCCCACTATTTGAGAAAGTTTCTGATGCACATAGGACTTTTAAGAAGATTCCATTTGTTGATATTATTATCTCCTGGTTGTGCATTTTTGGCTATGTTTTCGAGCCTGTTTATGCCATAAGATAGGGTTTCTAAATATGGCTTAATTTTGTTTCTTATGACCTTTATGGTTTTGCATTTTACCCCTAGGTCTGTGACCCACTTTGAGTTGTTTTTTATGTAGGATGTGAGATGTGAGTTCTGTTTTGGTTTTCTGTGGGTAGTTGTCAAGTTTTGCCACCATCATTTGTTAAAGAGGCCGTCGTTTCCTCATTTAATAGATTTTCTTCCCTTGTTAAATATCAATTAACTAAAAATAGGTAAGTTGGTTTATGTGTTCTTTTGTGTGTCTGTTGTATCAATACCATGCTCTTTTGATTACTATGGCTATGTGGTTGTTTTTTTAAATCACAGATGGAGAAAAAAAAATGAAGTAAAAAGAAACCCGCCCCCCTTCATTTTTTTTTGTTTTTCAAAAGAGCTCTACATGTTCTGGTTTTCTTTCCTTTGCCAAGGAAATGGAAAATTATCTTTTCTATTTTCTTGAAGGATGAATTTTATATCTGTATTGGGATTATACTGAACGTGGCTTTCGAAATGATTGCCATTTTCACAATGTTGAGTCTTCTTATTAATGAACAAGGAATATTTTCCCATTTAGTTAAGTTTCTCATTGTTTCTTACAGTACTGTTTTGTCATTTTCCTTATAAAGGTCTTTTGTGTCTTTAGTTAGGTATATTCCCAAGAATTTCATCTAGTGGTTGGCTATTGTAAATGATACTGCTTTACTAATTTCATTTTCTATGCTTTCTTTGTTGCTGTATAGAAACCCAACTTATTTTTGTTTATATTGATCTTGTAACCTACCATTCTACTAAATAGGTCTACTGGGTCTAGCAGTTTTGTTGTTGTTGAGTCTTTAAAGTTTTCAGTGTACACTATCATATTATCTGCATGTAGCTCTAATTTCACAACCTCTTTGCCAATTTGGATGCCTCTTATTTCCTTTTCTTGTCTTATATAACTTAGCTGAACTTCCTACATAATTTGAATAGGAGTGATGATAATGAGCATTCTTGCTTGGTCTCTGTTTGTAAAGAGAATTTCCTTAGTCTCTCTCCATTGAGATTGCTCTTGGAAATTCCCCTCTATTCTCATGTTGCTGATAATTTTAATAAAGAAGTGATGTTGATTTTTTTAAAAAGTCATTTCTATATTAATTAATAAGAACATGTGAGTTTATTTTCTTTGTCTTGTTAATGTGATGACTTAAATGAATTGTTTTTTTTTTTATGTTGAACCATCTTTGCACTCTTCTAATGAATACCATTTGATTGTGATGAATGGTTTGAGGACAGCAGCTGCTTCATAGGAGAAGAATGGGCAACTTCCTCCCATGCAATTAACTGCCTCTGAAAACTTGCTGGAGGATCAGCTATGGGTCAGTTCTGACTCAATGGCACACAAAAAGAATGTACTTCTGAAACAGCTTACCTCCGGAAATTCTAGGAACTTGGAGAAATGATGAAAGTTACACAAGTGTTCAGTCTTTCTTTCATAGGGTTGCTATGAGTCGTCTATGACTTGACAGCACTTAACAACAACAACAACAACAACAAATACAGCAACAACAGCAACAATAATATATAGAGAGCTCTGTTGGCTTAGTGGGTAGAAAGTTATGTTACCAAGCCAAAGGTGGGTGATTTCAATCTACGGCCCTCAGGCCTGGTTTTAATTGTTTTTGGTTAAAAATTCTCCTAAGTGGTATAGCATTGGTCTGTCCATTTGCTGTACAGAGGTTTTGGCTGTGATGATAAACACTGACACTAGTGTGTCAAATGCAATTATGGTTACCCATGGTGGACCCAATGGGTGGAGATCCCCAATTAAAACAAGCTTGGAAGCAGGAGTGGCATCCACTTCTAAAATAGCTTGCCTCTAGAAACTCAATGAATTTGGAGACACAATGAATATTATACAAGTGTTCAGGTCTTTCATTCATAGGATCACTATGAGTCGTCTACGACTCGATGACACTTAACGTGTGTGTGTGTGCGCGCGCGAACGTGCGTGCATGCGCATGTGCTTGCATGTGCATATATACTGTAGAATTCTGTTAGCCAGGATTTTGGTAAGAATTTGTACATCTGTGTAATAGTTTTATTTTTTAAATGTCTTTGCCAGATTTTGGTATTAAGGTTATGATTGCTGCATAGAATGGCTCTGAGAGTGATCCTTCTTTTTCTATTTTTTTTGAAATCACTTAAGTAGAATTTGTAATAGTTCTTCTCTGAATTTTGGGTAGAATTCTTCTGTGAAGCTGTATGGGCCAGAACTTTTTTTTTTTTGAAGAATGTGTCTTTTTATGGCTTGCTCAATTTCTTCTTTAGTGATAAGTCTGTTCAAGTGCCCCACTTCTGTTTGTGTCAATTTGGGTAAGGTACGGGATTCTAGAAATTGTTCTATCTTTTCTAAGTTTTAAAATTTATGAGAATAAAAGTTTTTAATATTCTGATATTATTTATCCCATTTCAGCTATTTCTGTTGTGATGTCACCTCTTCCTTTTCTTTTTAAAATTATTTGCATCTTTTCTTTCTTTTCCTTTGATAAATTTGCTTGTGGTCTGTCTATTTTATTAATCCTACCAGAGGTCATGGCACTAGAGATGTTATTGCCAATGTCAGAAGGATACTGGTAGAAAGCAAACAGTATCAGAGAAATGTCTATCTGTGTTTCATTCATTGTGCAAAGGCAGTTGACTGTGTAGATCACAGCCAGTTGTGGCTAATCTTGAGGAAAATGGGAATCCCAGAACACTTGAATGTGCTTATGTGAAATCTATACTTGCTTGGACCAGGAAGCTGTCCTCAGAACAGAGGAGGGAAACACTGCATGGCTCAAAGTTAGGAAAGAAGTGTGTCAGGGATGCATCCTGTCTCCATACCTTTTCAGTCTATATGCAGAACAGATCATTCAGGAAGCAAGGCTTTATGAGGAGGCATGTGACATCAGAATTGGAGGAAGACTCATCAACAACCTACATTATGCAGATGACACAACCTTGATTGCTGAAACTGTAGAGAATCTAAAGCACTTGCTGCAAAAGGTCAAGGACTGTAGTCTTCAATATGGATTGAAGCTAAACATCAAGAAGACAAGATTCTCACTGCTGGACCAATTGGCAGCACCATGGGCCAATGGCAGCACCATGATGCATGGAAAAGAGATTGAAGTTATTTAGCTTTCATGTGGATGTTCTTCTTCTTTTTTTTATTTTATTCTGTTTTTAATTTCTAGCATTGTGGTCTTTCGAGAGACTTTGTGTTATTTCAATGATTTTTAATTTGTTGAGACTCAATTGATTTGTGTCCTAATATATGGTCAATTCTGGAGAAAATACCAGGTGCACTTGAGAAGAAAGTAAACTAAGTTTTTGTTGAAAGTATTCTAAATACATCAGTGAGATTGAGTTAGCTGACTATTTATTTAGTTCTTCTGCATTTTTGTCTAGTTTTATTTTTGCTTTTCCTATTGACTTGTCCTTTGGTGAGAGTGCTCTGCTGAAGTCTACTCTTATTGTGGTGATGTCTGTTTCTTCAAGTCTTCAAGTCTGTTTCTTCAGTTTTATGTATTTTGCATGTCCATCATTAGACATGCAGATGTTATCTAAGGTTATGTCCTCTTGGTCTATTGTGTCTTTAATAAATTATATAGTGTCCTTCTTTACCTCTTACGGTGTAGGTTTGTGGTTTTGTTTGTTGGGTTGTTTTTTTTTTTTTAATCCTGAAGTGTATTTTAACAGAGATTAGTATTGACACTCCAGCTTCCTTATGGATCCCATCTCCTGGATACAATTTTTTCCACCTTTTTATGTTTAGTCTATCTTTCTCCTCATTCCTTAAATGTGTCTTTTGTTGTTGTTGTTGCTATGTGCTGTCAAGTCATTTGCGACTCATAGCGACCCTATGCACAACAGCCCTA
>NW_006400059.1:1476580-1482961 GCF_000299155.1 Elephantulus edwardii
CCTCCCTAGTCATTGTCCAACTCTCTGATGCATAACAAGCGATTGCAAAGACCATGACCTGTATCAGGCGCACCTTAGTCTCCAGAGAGACACCGTTGCTTCTGAGTACTTTAGAGAGGTCCCTAACAGCAGACTTTCCCATCGCGATACGCTTTTTGATTTCCTGACTGCTGGTGCCGAGAGTGTTGACCATGGAGCCAAGCAAACTGAAACTGTGAACAATCTCAATCTCTTCGCCATCCATCCTGACTGCTGCCAATTGGTCCAGTGGTGAGAATCTTTGTCTTCTTGTAGGTAACATATTAATGAGGTTTGTTTATTTATCCATTGTACTCTTTTACTCTTAATTGGTTAAGCCATTCATATTGTGTGTGAATACTAGTAGACCAAGTTTTATCTTTACCATTTTTATGTGTTCCTTTTTCTGTTGTTGCTTGTTCCTTTTTTTCATTCATTTTCCTTTGCTCTCTCTGTGTGAACAATTTCTTCTAGTATTTCTTGTAGAGTTGGTCTTATTTTCACTAATTCTGCAGATGATCTAATTTCTCCTTCATATTTGATGGATAGCTTTGCTGGGTATATTGTTTTCTTTTTGTAAACATTATTTCATTGCCTTTCTTACATGGTTTCTGCTAAATCAGAGCTTAATCTAATTGGTTCTTCTTTGCAGACAACTCTTTGGGTTGATTTTTGGGTCCCCCCCACCCCACTGCTTTCTATCCTTATCTTTGATTTTGGAGAATTTTGTTACAATATCTTGAGGTTTTTCATTTGCAGTATAGTCTGTTTAGTGTTTGTGAGCTTCTGGAGAGTGTATTTCTTTGTGGGATTTTTTTTTCATGATACCTGTAAAATTTTCTTCTAGAACTACTTATACAATTTTCTCAGTGTTTTCTTTCATATCCAACCCCCAGTGCTAGAATTCCAATAAGTGCTATGTTGTTTTGTTTAATATTATCACAGACAATTCAGATGTAGTTTCATACCCTCCCCCCCCCCCATTCCCCCCCCCCCCCCCCCCCCCCCCCCCTTTCCCCCCCCCATTTTTCTTTTGTGTTCTCTTTGGTTTTCCTTCCTGCAAGGTCTCATTAATGATTTTGCCTTCTATCTCACTGATTCTGTTTCTTCCATTCTCCTTTTTTGTGTCTCCTACATGTTGAAATTGTCTACAATTTCAGTCTTGATATTCTGGATTATAGCCCCATGCTTCTCTGTTGTTTTTCTTATACTGTACTGTTTGTACTCTCTCTGCCTTGAGATGATTTTAAAATTTTTTGTACCTCTGTTTATGGTTTCAACTCCTACCATTGGTGACTTTTTTAGTACTAGTTCTTGGAACTTTATGTTGGCATATTCCTTCTGCCTTTCTGTCTCTGGGGTATTAATTGGGTCTGTGATCTGGGTTTTTTTTGTTTGTTTGTTTGTTTGGTTGGTTTTGTTTTTGGGGTTTGGTTTGGGTTTTTGTTGTTGTTGTTGTTGTTTTGAGAAGGCTTATTTTGTTTTTTCATATTATTTGACCTTGCTGGCTGCTTTCTTGATGTTATATGAAGTTCTTCTTTGTGTGTGTGAGGCAGTTTCTGTTGTGCTTGTGTAAGCAGTTGTGATTTTCTTATCTTTATCACACTATTGTTAGAATTACAGATTCTAAATGTTGCCTCTTGTTCAATTTTCCAGTGGAAATCTTCCTTGCTGGTCATTTTTGGACATTTCTGTTCCCTGTGTCCTGTGGCATGCTTCTTATCCATTTGTCTTGGAGGAGCAGAGAGCTGGGGGGGAGGGGTGTCTCTTTCTTTGCCTAGATATGCAAAAGATGGGCTTTCTTTTTTGTCCTGTCTTATGGTTTGATGTGAAGGGATAATTTCTCCCAGGAGTAGACAAAGTTGGTTGCTTTCACCTGTGTCTTCTCTTGAGAAATAAGAGGGGCTCTTTACCTCCTGAACCTACAAAGCTCCTAAGTAACTGGGAAAGTCTCCAGAATCCTGGAAGCTCAGGACACTTTCCTCCTTAAGTCTTGATTTATGGGTACTTGCCGTGTACCTTTGCCCTCTCCTGAGTTTGGATGGGAAGGATTGCTTCAGCCTTCGCAGAAAGATCTCTGAGGAGTTGGTCGAGTCCCAGGATTCCTGCCCAGATTACGTTCCTCTCTCTCCAAGTCTTGGTGCTAAGATATACCTTTGTCCTTTCCTGGCGCTGGGTGGAAGGAGCTGTTTCCCCTTGAGCAAACAAAAACTCTAGGGAGCTGAGAGAGTCTCAGGAAAGCTGCCCAGTCCCCTTTCTTCCTCCTTAAGTCATGGTGGTCAATTAGTACTCCTGCTGTACAGTGACTATAGCAATGGATTCAACTGTGTCATAAATTACAAGAATGGGATTGAATAGGAAAGGATTCAGATCTGTTGTTCATAGGGTTATATTTGCCAGCACCTAACAACAACAATAAGTACGTATAGGTATAAATAAAGGATAAAGTGTAATGGCTAATGTTATGTGTAAACTTGATTAAATTGTTATTTTCAGTGATTTGATAGACATGCAGACATTGTACTTAGTGTTTTTGTACAATATGGTATGATATAATAATCTCTTTGCTGTGATCTGATTATCATCCACCAATTAGCTATAAGAGGAGTTTTCTCTTGGTGTGTAGAACTCCCAAGGGGGTACCACTAGCGCTCCTCAATAGTCTTCTGTGAGGAGCTGTTTTGTGCCACTGTCTCTCTTGATCTTCTATTATAGTTCCTTTTCTCTCTTCTTGGTCTCAGATGTTTTAGCATGAGGACCGTGGGTTCAAAGTACATGATTCATGCCTGTTTCTCTCTTTTGGTTTTCATAAGGGCCTCCGATCACTTAGCTATCTTTTAAGTCTGTTGTTGTTGTTGTTATGTGCCATCGAGTCGTTTGCGACCCATAGCGACCCTATGCACAACATCCCTAAACCCTGCTCTATGCTGTGCCAATCGCACTGCCTCTGACACACCCATCCCAATTACCCCAGTCACTGAATCAATCCACCTCATAGAGGGTCTTCCCCTCCTTCGCTGTCCCTCTACTCTACCCAGCATGATGTCCCTCTCTAAGGACCGGTCTCTCCTTACAACATGTCCAAAGTATGTCAGACGAAGCCCCAGAATCCTTGCCTCCAAGGAGTGGACTGGTTTAACCCTCTCTAGGATGAATCTGTTTGTTTTCTTGGCAGTCCATGGTACATTCAATACTCTTCTCCAGCACCACAGCTCAAAGGCGTCAATTCTCCTTCTATCCTCCCTAGTCATTGTCCAACTCTCTGATGCATAACAAGTGATTGTAAAAACCATGGCCTGTATCAGGCACACCTTAGTCTCCAGAGAGACACTGTTGCTCTTGAGCACTTTAGAGAGGTCCCTAACAGCAGTGGTGAGAATCCTCGTCTTCTTGAATTCCTCCTTGTGCTTTGACTTCTCTGCGCTCCAGTGCAATCTTCAGAGTTTCTCCTGACATCCATTTTGGTCTTTCCTTCCTCTTCTGTCTTTGTAATGACTGTTTTCACTCATCCAGGAGGCTGGGCTTTATAAGGAGCAATGTAGCATCAAATTTGGAGGAAGACTCATCAACAACCTGCGTGATGCAAATGATACCACTTTGCTTGCTGAAACTGAGGAGGACCTGGGGCATTTGCTCCAAAAGGTCAAGGACTTCAACCTGCAATATGAATTGAAGCTCAACATCAAGAAACAAAGATTCAATTGGCAGCATTATGGTAAACAATGAAGAAATTAAGATTGTTAACAACTTCAATTGGTCAAGGGGAATAAGAACTAGAAAGTTCTAACTTGGATGTACAAGAAAGACACCAATACCAAGTGAGAGAAAGAGAAAGAAACTGAAGTTTATCAGATGTTCATAACAGACTATGAATAGGTCAGGATAGACTGACTTCATGTTTATCTTACGAAAGTGTTCATATATCTTTTGTTAGCAGGGCGTGGGGTTTAAACAGCTGATGGTACATTCCTTCTAATGGATGTATGGTGACTTTGGCCATCTCTTATCTTTTCCTTGAATCTGTTGTTTTGCTACATTCCTTGAGAATCTGTTTTTATTGTCATATAGAGGCATTCCTTGAGGTTTCTACTGCTATTTTGCCACAGTCTTTGTCAAAACCAGTTCTGATTGATCTCCTTTGTCAGCAGTCCTTTGCCATTTCCTGTCACTCTTCCCTGAGAGAGATTTCACCCTGATTCATTAGGAGGAAAGTGTAGCAGTCTTTTAGTTACTTCCTCTTGGAAAAGGGTGTTGTAGGTTCTAAGGTGAAGATCTTCTCTCACTACTCTAAAGGGCACCTTTGGCAATAGGAAACAGGGAGACTATTGTGGCGATTGATTTTGGATTTTAGATGCACTGCTATTAATTGTACTTAGGGGAATAAGTTCATATCCTTGGAGGTGCACCATTTTAACAGGGAACTGCTGCAGCCTAGAAGACAGAAATTTAACTAACAAGTTAAAAAATACATGGGCCAAAAATTAAAAGCAATAATATTCCAACTAGACATTTTAACAGTGGCAGAAACCAAGTTACAGAGGGAAGATAGTTCTTAAAATAAAAGGCTTATAATTGGGAATGCCTAGTACAACTGGAACAGCACATCAGCAGAGAATTGCCAGAAGTCCAGGCTGGGTTTAGAAGGGGTTGTGGTACTAGGGATATTGTAGCTGATGTTAGATGGATCTTAGCTGAAAGCAGGGAATACCAGAAGAATGTCTATCTGTGTTTGACTGATCATGCAAAGGTGTTTGGTTGTGTGGATCATAACAAACTGTGGCTGACTCTGAGAAGAATGGGAATCCCAGAACATTTAATCGTGCTAATGCGAAACCTATACTTGGACCAAGAGGCAGTAGAACAGAGCAGGGTAACACTGCATGGTTCAAAACTGGGAAGGGCGTATGCCAGGGATGTGTCCTGTCTCCATACCTTTTCAGCCTGTATGCAGAGCAGATTATCTGGGAGGCTGGGCTCTATGAGGAGAAGTGTGGTGTCAGGATTGGTGGAAGATCTATTAACAATCTGCGTTATGTAGATGACACAACCCTGCTTGCCGAAACTGAGGAGGACCTCATGCACTTGCTGCAGAGGGGCAAAGAATGCAGCCTTCAGTATGGATTGAGGCTCAATGTCAAGAAGACAAAGATTCTCACCACTGGATCAATTGGTAGCATCAGAATGGATGGCGAAGAGATTGAGACTGTTCACAGGTTCAGTTTGCTCGGCTCCACGGTCAACACTCTTGGCACCAGCAGTCAAGAAATAAAAAAATGTTTTATGATGGGAAAGTCTGCTGTTAGGGACCTCTCTAAAGCACTGAAGAGCAATGGTGTCTCTCTGGAGACTAAGGTGGGCCTGATACAGGCCATGGTCTTTGTAATAACTTGCTATGTATCAGAGAGTTGGGCAATGACCAAGGAGGACAGAAGGAGAATTGATGCCTTTGAGCTGTGGTGCTGGAGAAGAGTATGAATGTACCATGGACTGCCAAGAAAAGAAACAGATTCATCCTGGAGAGAATTAAATCAAGCAACTCCTTGGAGGCAAGGATTCTGGGGCTTCGTCTGACATACTTTGGGCATGTTGCAAGGAGGGACAGGTCCTTGGAGAGGGACATCATGCTTGGGAGGGTGGAGGGATGGCGCAAGAGGGGAAGACCCTCTATGAGATGGATTGATTCAATGACTGGGGTAATCGGAGTAGGTGTGTCAGAGGCAGTGCGATTGGCACAGGATAAAGCAGGGTTTAGGGCTGTTGTACATAGGGTCGCTATGAGTTGCAAATGACTCGACGGCACATAACAACAACAACAACAACAGTACATGAGCTCAAGGAGGGATGCTTTTGGGGTACAAATGCTTAGTATTTTATTTTAGGTTATCTTTTTTATTATTTTATGTCGTCTCTGTTTTGGATAACTTACTCCAGGCTTAAAAGCTATTTTAATAGGCTTTATTTCAAGCTCTCTAGAGGGGGTTTTGTTGCTGGAGGAGTGTCTCTTGTGGGTAGACAGGGTTTAGGGTCTACCTCAAGCTCATATTTTGTGTATAAAGAGATTTGATCTTTTAAAAACATAAATGCCTGAACATAAAGTATTTCACTCCACTTTCTTGACTTTTGCAAAACAAGTCTAATTGTAAAATGATGTTATAGGTAAGACCACACCACACTGACCATTTTTTTAGAGTCCCCCAAAGGGTAGGTTGGCCAGAACATATTGGGGGGAAAAATTAACTTCTTCTTCCTTCTTCTTCTTCTCCTCCACCTCCTCCTCCTCCTCCTCTTTCTTCTTCTTCTTCTTCTTCTTCTTCTTCTTCTTCTTCTTCTTCTTCTTCTTCTTCTTCTTCTTCTTCTTCTTCT
>NW_006400059.1:1483061-1490017 GCF_000299155.1 Elephantulus edwardii
TTCTTCTTCTTCTTCTTCTTCTTCTTCTTCTTCTTCTTCTTCTTCTTCTTCTTCTTCTTCTTCTTCTTCTTCTTCTTCTTCTTCTTCTTCTTCTAGTCCAAGAAGCACTCCAAAGGTGTAACCTGGACTTTAGAAGAAGGTTGTCCCATAGTTATCACTAAAGGAGAAAGGAGAGGGTTTCTTCAAGAAAACTACTCATAGCAGTTATCTGTTCATTTCTAACATCTCGAAAAGGGGTCTTAACTTGCCTGCTGGTCACCCCCCCCGCCCCCATTAGTTAGTCACACTTTCCCAAGACAACTACCCTAGTTTCAGGCTAGGTGGCTTCTACTCAGCCCTCACAGGCCTGCCAGAGGTGGGGAGAGGGGAGTCCAACTGACCAATGAAATAGGGAGTCATCACTACCCTTTCTTCATGAGATTTAAGGTCTGAGTTTGCAAATTTCTGCATTGCTTCTCCTAGCCTATTCCTAAGAGCTGTAGGTTTCTCTTTTCTTGTGTTATTTTTACAAACTCAAAATAATTTACAGACTTCACTGAAATATTTCCTACTCCTTTTATGAAATCTCTGACTGCTCCTGCTACCTCTAGCTTTTCTATTAATTGATAGTTCCAAAGGAGGTTTTATTTTGAGGTCTGCCTGAGCTCTGTTTGCTACATGTGGGTTAGTAGCATGCAAATTACTAGCCTGGTGTCCACCAGCTCTAATAGTTCCTAATAGTTCTCTAATAGTTCTAGTAGTTTCTGATAAGAAAAACAGCAGAAAGAGAACAAAACTTTTAAATCTTTTCATAAGAAAGAATAGTGATAATATTCTAGAACACTTCTACGAATGCCTCAGAGTTCTGGGGGAAAATTCCTAGTTTGTCTTTGCAATCTTTTAAATCTTCCATACTAAAGGGAACATAGATTCTCATGGCATTTTCTCAAACCATAAATGCCTGAAGGTAAGGTATCTGATGCTATTTGCAATGTCACAGGCAAAATAAAACAAGCTGCATTAGAGTGTTGCAATTTCAGGAGCTATTGATTAGCTAAACTCCTGAATAATCTCAGAGTGTTTAATTTCAAGCTTCGAACTTTTCAATTTTTATGCAAACAACCTTAGTTGATGCTGAAGGTCATTCTATAACCATTCTGGAAAATAAAGGATTCATAGAAGGACCCGGGACTGAGCCCTGATGTCTCAGTGGTTGTCCTCTTTCCATGCCCATTTCTGGAGTCGTCCCTCCACCACAGTGAACGTGACACTCCTCCCCAGGAAAGGCCACTTAGTTTCCTGGCACTTCAGAAAGTCCAACTTTCTGGATGTCACAGACGGTCAATTAATGGCACCTGACTTCTGTGACACATCATCTTATTATCCTTGTTCCGCACACCTACTCTGAGTACTAAGTTGCTTCTTCTCTCTTGCCTGCTTTCAAATTCCTAGGTCATATTATTTATGCAGCTGCTAAAAGACTAGTTTGTGTGTTTAGCTCTGGCATTCCGGACTACCAGAGGTAAACAGGGTAGCCAGCCTTATGACTGTCAAACACAGTTTATTTTACCAATTTAGATATTTCATTCTTTAGAAACTCTTTAGCTATAGCTTCTCATTTATTGAAGCATTTGTCTTTACTCTCTTAATATGCCTGTTGGGCATGAGCTTATTTTTTTACTCTCTTCAACTTCCAAACTAGTAGTTTATTTTTTAAAAATTAGTTTTATTTTTTTATCTGTTGCCTCCTATACCCCATTAAAATTGTTAGAGTCCATGAGCCCACAACTATTGCCACCTTAAATTTAAGATGAAAAAGGGAAAAATTTTAAACATGGAAGTTTTCTCTGCTCTGCACCTAGCCTGACTGGTAAAAAGTTCTCTGACAGAAAGTAGAACAAACAAAAAACTTTCTGAGCTTTCCACTCTTAAAAATAAAACCAACAAAGGCACATGTAGCCTTCTGCTTTGAATATCTTCATTTTTTTCTCTCATCCTTTCTGCCTATTGCAGTTCTGTATACCACCAATAGTGGCTGCTGCTTTAGGAAGGGTCTGGAGTAAGCCTACAAAGGGAGTGAGTGAGTACTAAAACATGATTTTTCTTTTTCTTTCTTTCCCTTTTTAAAATTTTCCTCTTACTTCTTGTCTGTGCAAGATTGGGGTTAGATCAGAGAGTGAAGAGCTGCTAAAATCTGTAGCTCTAGTCCAAACTGAGCAGTTATCAACAGAAAAAAGGGGGGGGGGAGCCCTCAACAAACCCTGTGGACAAGCCTTGATATCATTGCACCACAAATCTGTGCCAGGTAAAGGAGAAAGACTAACGAGCCGCCAACAACTTTACTTTATCCGAAAGCTCCATACCGTCTTCCACAGTGGTTGTACCATTTCACACTTCCACAAACAGTGAATAAGGGTTCCAGTTTCTCCACAACCTTACTAGCATTTGTTGCTTGCTGTTCTGTTAAATTTTGCTATTCATACTGGGGCAAGATGATATCTCATAGTTGTTTTGATTTGCATCTCTCTTAAAGCTAGGGATTTTGAACATTTCTTCATGTGCTCGTTAGCCATCTGAATGTCTTCTATGGTGAAGTGTCTGTTTATGTCCTGTGCCCATTTTTCATTTGGGTTGTTTACCTTTATCTTATTGTGGTGTTAATAAACATTATTAACAAAATTAAAGGTTTGCTTATAATCATGCTGTATGCTTCATACAGGAAATGTGGAAAAAAGTAAAAAGAAACAGAGGTAGAGCTGGTTGCTTAGGCAAAAAAATAGGAGGAGTAAGTCTTTAAAAATAAAGTAAAAGAAGCAGAATTATAAGAGCATGGCTCTTTGAACCCTACAGTGTTCTAGTTGGGCTTGATGTGTGGGTGACCCATGTCTCGGTTTTCCGTTCAGAGAACTGGGCACAGATGGAAGTTAGAGATAGGAACTTTCTAATCATTTGGTTTGATACAGGGTTAAGTCTTCAGTTTATTCACCAGATATTTCACTCCTGCGTGGACCATGCTCTTCTTTGGCATTGCTGATTGAACTAACTGAACTGAGGAACAGTTCAGAATGACCTAGCCATTCCTTTTCCTCCAGCATGCATAAGACAGTTTTACAATGCACACTAACTATAAGAATCACAACCTCTTGAAGGAAGGAAGATCTGTATTACGGAGAGAAAATAACAGGAAAGAAAGGTTAGAGAAGATATAGGGATAAGTGTATAGAACTTCATAGAAGAGTTTTCCTGCAAAGAAACACAGAAAAATGGCTGGATGGTTAAGAATGGGGTTATTACTATATACAGTAATGTAATACATAGTAGATAAATATATACGCGGGAACCTTGAAATTTTACATAGATTTTGAATTTAATTTGATTGACAATGAAGTTTTAAATCTCATATAGTGAGATGGCTTCAACAGGCATGATAATCTCAGCAATAGCATTTATATTTGAAGAAGACTTAATTAAATGTGAGTTGGTCTGCATGTTATGTGTAATTTTAAAGCATTTTTCTTTGACTTAATTTGGATTTGCAATTTCCATTAACCCTTTCCAATAAGAGTCCTTCCAAATGAATATTTACTTAGCGGTGATAGAAAACTTTATATTTGCAGAGTACTTACCAGGCTCTAATCAGAACAAACAGAAAAGAGTGAAAATTTACATTAGAAGCATAGGACGAAATGAAGAGCTCTGGTGGGAAACCAAGGCAAGTGAGTCTCCGGAGAAATGCAGGGTATGGGATCAAAAGGTGAAACTCACCTGCAACTTTTCACAGCACTACTTGTCAGCCTGTGGGGCTACTTGACTCTTCCGTCTTGCTCTTTATTTTTTTACATTTTCTACCTTGAAACACTTTTTTTTTAACCACTTCCAGTTTACCAACAACAAAGTCCTTCGGATCAGAAGAATTTTACTTATTCTCTAGGACTCCTGGTTCTGTAAAGCCTTTTCCCCTGGGCTGTGTATTCACCCAAAACACTTCCTGTTGAGAAGCCCACCAGGGTACATTTTCTTGTCTAAAGGAACTTTGGTGGCCTAGAAGTAACAAGTTGTGCTGTTAACTCAAAAGCACACAGTTCGAATCCACTAGCTGTTACATGGGATAAAAAGGAAAAGTCTCCTCCTCTGCTATTTACAGCCTCTGAAAACCTGTTGGAGAGTCATCTGAGTGTTCTGACTCCATGGCACACAACAATTGCGCTGTTCAGTAGAGTCAAGTATGAATAGAGGAGTGATGTGTGACTCATACAGTCTGACCTTTGGGAAAACTTTCTACGTGATCCTGCACACACTACCTTCCTTTTTGACTGCTGGCTGATGCCACGGATCTCCTGGCAAAGCCTGGGCCCTGGATGACTATGAAGCGCAGCATTATCACTGGGCAACACTACACTGTGACATGAGCAAGAAATAAACTTTAAGCATAGTGATCCTCTGATACTTTGCAATTGTTTGTTACAACAGTGAGCCAGTCCTGATGAATACATACTCCTTTGCATTCACACTTTGAAGGTACAGAGGGTGACGGAGGTGGACACAGGTTAGATAATGTTCAGATGACTGATTACTGGTACGATGCTCTGGACTTTGCAAGGTAGAGATTTTGTATTTTTTTTTTAATTTTTTTGAGAGCTTTTGCATTTTGAGTTTGTTTTGGGAGCATTGTTGGCACAGACAAGATCAATGGGAAAACAATTAAAAATGCTTATAATGCTTTCCTGTGGCCTTTTAGAATGTCAATCTTAAGCTGCCTTCTAAACTTAAATGCTTCCAAAGGGTATGGTGGGAGGAGAAACAGTAAACTATTAACCATATATCTGACATTTTATTCCTTATATCCCATGGATCTTTATGTTTGATATTTCTAATAACTCAATGAGGTGATTATGCTTAAGTTTAGTTTACAGATGAAGAAATTTTCCCAGTATCCCAGAATTAAGAAGCAGATGAATCTTGGTTTCAAATGATACCTTTCTGACCTAGAGCACTTATTTTCTATCATTGTCTTTGCTCTACTGTTTCTCTCTGAAGAAGAAACTCTTATTATTTGCTTGTTGTAATTAGAGACTCAATTGCCTCTCCTTCCTTGTGTGCAGTGGTGCATTGGAATTTTAGAGAATTTGAGAAACAAAGACTGTGGATTCTAGGCACTGTTGCAATTGAGTAGTGTGAGCACATGGTTCAGATAACAGAGATGGCCTAAGTCCAGAAAGAAGGAGAATGGGAGGTGGTGCTGTACTAAGTCATCGTTGTTTGCCACAAGTTAGAACTGACCCATAGTTGACCCTCCTCTGGGCTTTTAGAGACAGTAAATCACACAGCAGGAAATTGCCCATCCTTCTACACAGAGCAGCTGATGGATTTCAACTGTGTGCCTTTGGGATTGCAGCACAGCTCCTAACCACTGTTATTGTTGTTGTGTATACCTTCAAGTAGAAACCCACCCATAGCTGACCCTTTGGTGGGTTTTCAGAGGTAGTTAATCACATGGGAAGAGATTGCCCATCTTTCTCCCATGGAGGAACTGGTGGCCTTGAACCACATGCTTTTGGGATTGCAGCATTGCTTCTTGCCACTAAGCCTAGTCCTCCCTGCTCCTGACCACTATGCAACATAAAAAACCCCCAAACCAAAGCAAACAACAAAAAAAACCCCAAAAAGAACCCCCCCAAAAAATCCCCATACCACAAACCCAAACTCAAACAAACAAACAAAAAAAACCACCGAACTCAAACAAAACAAACGATCCCTTGATCTTCTTTTCTTTTTTCATTCTTCAATACATATAATTATAGGGAAAATCTGCTGTTAGGGACCTCTCCAAAGTACTGAATAGCAATGGTGCCACCCTGGAGACTAAGGTGCATCTGATACAGGCCATGGTCTTTGCAATCACTTGTTATGCATCAAACAGTTGGACAATGACTAGGGAGGATAGAAGGAGAATTGATGCCTTTGAGCTGTGGTGTTGGAGAAGAGTACTGAATGTACCATGGACTGACAAGAAAACAGATTCATCCTGGAGAGGGTTAAACCAGGCTGCTCCTTGGAGGAAAGGGTTCTGAAGCTTCGTCTGACATACTTTGGACATGTTGTAAGGAGGAACCGGTCCTTGGAGAAGGACATCATGCTTGGGAGGGTGGAGGGACAGCGCAGGAGGGGAAGGCCTTCTATAAGGTGGATTTATTCAGTGACTGGGGTAATTGGGATGGTGTATCAGAGACAGTGTGATTGGCACAGGACAGAGCAGAGTTTAGGGCTGTTGTACATAGGGTCACCATGAGTCGCAGGCGACTCAATGGCACATAACAACAACAACAACAACAACAACAACAACAACATAATTCATTGTACGTGTCATCAAGAGGGAGCTGAGCCCCTATTAGGTTTTCAGAGTCTCACTCCAGAGGAGAGTGCCTGTTTTTTTTTCCTGCAGAGTGGCTGGTGATTTTTGACCATTTGCCTTTGCATTAGCAGTGCAGCTTCTTACCACTAGGCCACCAGAGCCCCCCACAATAACATGGTTTAACAACTTGCCAAGAGACTGAATTAAAGATGAGAAGAGGTGAGAAACTTAAACATCATGATAAGCTTTACGCAGCCTCTCCATTCCAAGAATCACTGGAATTGTATATTGGCAGAGAACTATACAAGCTGGGTTTAGAAGAGGCCATGGCACTAGAGACATGACCAATCAGATGGATCTTGGCTGAAAGCAGAGTATCAAAGGAATGCCTGTCTGTGTTTCCTTGACGATGCAAAAAAATTTGACTGTGTTGATCACAACAAATTGTGGCTAATCTTGAGAAGAATGGGAATCTCAGAATACTTGATTGTGCTCCTGCGAAACCTATACTTGGATCAGGAAGCAGTGCTCAAAACAGAGCAAGGGAAAAAGCATGATTCAAAATTGGGAAAAAAGTGGGATTCATAACAGGCATGCAAGGATGGTTCAACATAAGGAAAACAAT
>NW_006400059.1:1492448-1494875 GCF_000299155.1 Elephantulus edwardii
AAAAAAAACAAAATTGGGAAAAGAGTTTGTCAGGGATGCATCCTGTCTCCATATTTTTCCCAATCTGTATGTAGAACAGATCATTCAGGAGGCTGGGCTTTATGAGGAGGAATGTGGCATCAGGCTTAGAGGAAGACTCATCAACAACCTAGGTTATGTAAATGACATAAATTTGCTCTCTAAAATTGAGGCCGACCTAAAGTGCTTGCTGCAAGAAGTCAAGGACCGTAGTCTTCAATATGTATTGAAGCCATCAAAAGACAAATATTCTCACCACTGGGGCAACTGGCCAGCACCATGATAGATGGAGAAGAAATTGATATTGTTAACAATTTTCTCTTTTTTGGCTTCACAATCAACACTCTTAACACTAACAGTTAAGAAATCAAAAGATAAATTGTATTGGGAAGCCTGCTGTTAGGGACCTCTCCAAAGCATTAAAAGACTATGTGAGGGAGAAGTAGATAAACAAAAGGAGAAAGTTCCAGTGTAAAAAACAATGTACACGAACTTTGTAAGTAAACCAGTATAATTTTTAAGGAAAAAATGTACAAAACAAAAAAAAAACAGCAAAAAATTCAAATGACAATAAGGATTTGTTATTAAGTGTTATTATTATTTTTTTTTAAAAGACTAATGATGTCAGTCTAAATTGCACTTGATCCAGGCCATGGTCTTTGCAATTACTTGTATCAGAGAGCTGAATAATGACTAAGGATGAAAGAAGAAAAAAAAATGATGCCTTTGAGTTGTAATGCTGGAGAAGAGTATTTATACCACGGACCACCAAGAGAACAAACATATCTGTATTGGAGAGAGCAAAGCCATGCTTCTTCTTGGGGCAAAGATTTTGAGGCTCCATCTCATATACTTTGGGCACATGGCTGGGAGAGACCAGTTCTTGGGAAATGATACCATGTGTGGAAGGGTGGAGGGACAGCACAGGAAAGGAAGGCACTGGATGATATGGACTGATAGAGTAACTGGGGTAATGGGAGTAAGTGTGTCAGAGTCAGTGAGAATGGCTCAAGATAAGGCAGGGTTCAGAGCTATTGTCCCTAGGGTCACTTTGAGTCACAGATGTTTTGATGGCATATCACAACATCAACAACAACAACAACAACGACAACAATTCCAAAGGAATTATCAATTTCAGTCAAGAAATGAAGAGATTTGCTTTGGTAAAATTTTCTATTAAGTACCTCTCCAAAGTGCTAAAGATTAATGTTGTCAGTTTAAAGACTAAGGTATGCCTGATCTAAGTCTTAGTACTTTCACTTGTTGCCTGTGCCTCTGAAAGTTAGGCAATGAATAAAGATGACAAAATTTATATTTGAATTGTGAGACTGAAAAGGGTATTGGATATCCCATGGACTACCAAAAGAATAAAGAAATTTGCCTTGGAGAAAATATAATCAGAGTACTTAGAGATAAGGATGGTGAAATTTCATCTCACGTGCTTTGCATATGTTGTCAGAAGGGATTAGTCCTTGGAAAATGCTACCATGCTTAAAAAGGTAAAGAGTCAAAGAAAGAAAAGAAGACCTCAACAAGATAGACTAAAGTAGCAGCTCCAACATGGATTTGAACATGGCAACAATCAAGAGGATGGTGGTGGTGTTGTTACGTGTCGTCAAGCCGCCTGCCACCCATAGTGATCCTATGTACAGCAGCTCTGAATCCTGCCCTGTCCTGAGCCTGTCTCACTAATTCTGACACACCAATCACTGTGTCAATACATCTCAACCCGGGTCTTCCTCTCCTGTGTTGTCCCTCCACCCTTCCGACCATGATGTCCTTCTCCAAGGTCCAGTCTCTATTGGCCATGTGGCCAAAGTATGTGAGATGGAGCTTCAAAACCCTAGCCTCTAAGGAGAAACTTGTTTTCACCCTCTCCAAGACAGCCTTATTTGTTTCCTTGGCGGTTCATGTTCAAGACTGTTCTCCAGCACCATAATTTGAAGGCATCGATTTTTCTTTTGTCATCCTTAGTCATTGTCCAGTTCTCTCATGCATAGCAAGTAATTGCGAAGACCATGACCTGGATTAGGCACCCCTTAGTTTCTAGACTGACTTTGTTGTTTTTCATCACTGTGGAAGGATTCATGACAGTAGATTTTCCCCAGTGCAATTCATCTTTTGATTTCTTGACTGCTGGTGTTAAAGAGTGTTGATTGTGAAGCCAAGCAAGCTGTAATTCTTTTTTTTTTTAATTAAATTTTATTAGTTTTAATGGACATTTACAGAGATTTTGGGTTTTCATTCATTTATTGTTGCACTGTTTTCTCCACCCTCATCCCCAGTTCGTTCTCCTCCGCCCCCCCAATATCTGTTTTAATTGTCCAATTGCCACAGTGCTTGTCAAAGCCAGTTCTGATTAATCTCCTTTGTCAGTGTGTCCCTTGCCATTCCCTATCCCTCCTCCCT
>NW_006400059.1:1499434-1504246 GCF_000299155.1 Elephantulus edwardii
CCTTTTCAATTTCTTCTTTTGTAATGGGTCTGTTCAGATGGTCAGTTTTGGTTTCTGTCAGTTTAGGTAGGTTGTGTTTTTCTAAGTATTTGTCCATTTCCTCTAGATTTTCATATTTGTTTTGACTATAGTTTTTCATAGTATTCTAATGTTAGCTTTTTTATTTTAGTTGGGTCTGTCTGTTGTGATGTTACCTGATTCATCTCTTATTCGGATTATTTGTGTCTTCTCCCTGCAAGCTGTAATTCTTAACAACCTCAATCTCTTTTTCATCTATCATGGTGCTGCTAATTGGCCCAGTGGTGACAATCTTTGTCTTCTTGATGTTAAGCTTCAATCCATATTGAAGACTACAGTAGTTGGTCTTCTGCAGCAAGTGCTTCTGATCTTCTTCAGTTTCAGCAATGAAGGTTTTGTCATCTGCATAATGTAAGTTGTTGATGAGTCTGCCTCCAATCCTGATGCCACATTCCTCTGCATAAAACCTTGCTTTCCGAATGATCTGTTCTGTATATAGATTGAAAAGGTATGGAGACAAGATGCATTCCTGCGCACTCCTTTCCTTATTTTGAACCTTGCAACATTTCCTTGCTCTGTTCTGAGGACTGCTTCCTGGTCTAGGTATAGGTTTTGCATACGCACAATCAAGAGGATGCTGTAAGATAAGGCAAAGTTCAGATCTGTTGTTCTTAGGATTGCAATGAATTGTAATTGACTTGATGGCACATAATAACAACAACTAATTAACGATATGGAGTTCCTGTTAAGGGGATAAGTAAGTATACAAGACCACCTTCATGTTTTATATGTTTTTGTGGGAGCAAAACCCAAATCTGACTCACATATAATGCAATCCCTGTCTATGATTTTACTAATTACAGTTTACAACATGCTCTTATGCATATTATCTAATTTGATACTAACAGTACTACTGGAAGCTAATAGAGTTGGAATCATCATTTCATTTTCAGGTGAGGCAGTGGTGACTCAACTGTGCTGCTCTGAAGCCCAGGCTTTTCTTACACTGCCTTTTCTTGATTAGAAAATCTAAGCTGATCCTCTCAGATTTTGAATCCAGGCATTCGTTCACAATCAAAATACAGCTGTGATTATCTGTGGCAATTTACTGACCCTGTCTACTTTTTGTTTTCTACAAAGGGTCAGATGAACGCTCTTAAATATGTGTAGGGAGTGATGGTGTGTAGAATGTGTTTTCTAGAGTTGAAGTCTAGTTTTGTGATGAATGTTGCACATTGGAATTTCTTAGAAGAGTAACAATATACTTAAGGACATTGAGGTTCAAAGAAGTCTCATAGCAAATGAACATATTTGGTTTTGTTTGATGTTTGCTGTTGTGTACGGTCGAGTCAGAATTGACCCTCCAGCAGGTTTTCAGAGCACTTATCTGCTCATCCTTTTCCCATGGAACAGTTGATGGCCTTGAACTGCATGTCTTCGGGACTGCAGTACAGTTTCTTAGTTCTAGGCCACCAGAGCAACACAACAATGTTTGACGTAGCAATGCTCAAACTTAATTGATGACAATTATTTATTTGGGTGTATCACTCATTAACTTACCGTGATAGCACATCTTTTTATAAATACCAATGCAGGATTAGTCAGAAATACTGCATTCATGTACAGAACTGGGTTTATCATTGGAAGATCTATGTCTTGTTCATACTCCATTATTCACTTACATGTTTTGCTGACAATTCAGAACCAACTCATAGCTCACCAGAGGCTCCAGTGGGTTTTCATAGGCTGAAAACTGCATGATAGGAGCTTATCTACCCTTCTCTGGTGACGCAACTGGTAGATTTGAAACACATGAGAAACACTGCCTTTGGCTTAGAGTGCAACTGCCTATGGACTTGTTCCATTATCTTGGACAAATTATTTCAAATCTGGGGACCTTAGTTATTCATGTCTGAAGAGCTTGTTCCATCATCTTGGACAAATTACTTAACATTTTGAGGTCTTAGTTTATTCATGTATGAAGAGTTTGTTAAGGCTGTTTTTAGCTTTAAAATTCTATCACTCTGTCTCTTTGGTTTTAAAACCAATGTGACATGTGTGAGGTTTGAGTAAATGTATTTCATCCTTAAGTCTGCCTAATCTATCTAAAGATTCAACATTCCCGCTTTCTTGTTTTTCTGAGAATGTTGAACATCACTGAGGTTTTTCCTACATATAAACACTTAGTATATGAAAAAAAATCTTAATGATAAAAGGTTTTCAAAATCTAAAAACTGATCACAAGTCAGATTGTTCCTTCATGAGATCGTAAACCATCAGACTCACTAGTTCTTTTTTTAACTTTCCAATGAAGACTATTTATTCCAAGTACTGCATTTTTTGTATATACTATTATATTTTTACTTTAGAATATTTCATTTTGGTTTCTTTTTTTGTAGTTACTGTTTTATATTACTAATATATATTTTTATGCCTTTTAGGATTTTTACTGTGCTTTCTTAGAATTCTTGCTTTGTCACAGTAATACTGTTTTACACAATGTAATGGGATTAAATTGTTTCCCTCCCAAAATAAATGTAAACTTGGCTGAGTTTTCAATGATTTGGCAGTTGTGTAGTGATGTATTTTGACACTTGTGCAATGATATAATTATCATATTTTGTGGTTCCTAGAAGGCAGGATTGTGACCGGGTATATTGTGTGTTTTATACCTTAAATGCCATCTTATTTAGGTTAAGGAACCCTGGTGACCCAGTACTAACCAAAAGATGAGTTTGACTCTACTAGCTGTTCCACAGGAAAAATATGAGATAATCTCTTTCTACAAAGATTTACAGCCTTGAAAACTCTGTGGAGTAGTTATGCTATAAGCTACTGAACTCAACAACAATGAGTCTAGTTTTTTTAGTTACTTGAGCCACCAGGCTTAACTTTCTTACCAAAATCACTCTCTTGTTTGAGTCACATCTTTGACTTTACAAAAAATAAGAGAGAAGAGTCAGAGGGAGAGTGGAACCTACAGCTACCAAGAACGAAGAACTAGGAGCAAAGCATGTCCTTTGGACCTGGGGGCCCTATGCTGAGAATCTCATAGACTTAGAGTAAGTCTGATGCCAGGACACATGGAGATCTCCAAGAATCTCCAACCCACAAATGTTGAGAAGAGACAAAAACCTGACTCCAGAATAGATGGAAAGAGAATGCCTTCTCCTAGAGCTGGTGCTCTGATTTTGGGGTTCTAGCCCCTTAAACTGTGAGAATATGTTTTTGTTTATTAAAGCCATTCATTTGTAGTACCTCTGCTAAAGCAAATCAAACTGTTTCATTTCCTTCTTTCCTTCCTTCCTTCCTTCCTTCCTTCCGGTTTTAGTGATAATGACTTGATTTAGAAAACTAGTCAATTATTATGCAAATGTAGGAAAGCAGAAAGAAAACATTAAAATATCCTAAGCCCACGATTGAGAAATAGGAACCATCAATATTCATACTATATACATAAAAGTAGGAATTGAGGTAGATCAAAATATAAGAATCAGGAATACAAAAATTCACACTATGTGATCTCTTAATAAAATGCATTTAATTCAAGGAGCACTGGTGACCTATGGATAAGAAGTTGAGCAGCCAACTGAAGACAGGTAGTTAGAATCCACCAGCTGCTCCAAGGTGGACAATTTTCTATAAAAATCCACTTTGAGCTAGTTCTGACTCAATAGTAATGAGTGAGTGAGTGAGTGAGAGTTTTAATCCAGTTTAAAATTGTTGTTATTGATTGCCTTCGAGTTGAGGATGGCTCATAGCAACCCTATGAACAAAAGGCCTGAAGCCCCTCTAGAAACTATCAACATTTATCAAAACTCATAGTTTCTGGAGACACGTTGTTTTGGAAGTGGATGCCACTTCTGCTTTGAAACCTGTCATCTGTTAGTGGATTTTATGTCCTATTGAGTCACCTGCAATGTATAGCGACTCTATGTATAGCAGCTCTGAACCCTTCCCTATCCTGAGCCAGTCTCACTAATTCTGACACACCAACCCCATTGCTCTAGTTACTGTATCTATCAATCCATGTCATCCAGGATCTCTCTCTCTCTTGCGCTGTCCATCCACCCTTCCAAGCATGATGTCCTTCTCCAAGGACCGATCTCTCCTGGCTATGTGCCCAAAGTAAGTGAGGTGGAGCTTCAAAATTTTAGCCTCCAAGGACAGACTTGTTTTCACCCTCTCCAAGACAGCCCTATTTGTTTTCTTGGCAGTCCATCATATGTTTAAGACTGTTCTCCAGCACTACAACTCGAAGGATTTTATTTTTCTTCTGTCATCCTTAGTCACTGTTCAACATCAGAAGCATAACGAGTAATTGAAAAAACATGGTATGGATTAGGCACACCTTTGTATTTAGACTGACATCATTACTCTTCAGCACTCTGGAGAGGTCCATGACAGCAGATTTTCCCAATGCAATTCATCTTTTGATTTCCTGACTGCCAGTGTTAAGAGTGTTGATTGTGGATCGGAGCAAGCTGTAATTGCTAACAACCTCAATCTCTTCTCCATCTATCAAGGTGCTGCCACTTGGCCCAGTGGTGAGCGTATTTGTCTTCTTGATGTTGAGCTTCAATCTATATTGAAGACTGTAGTCCTTGACCTTTCACAACAAGCGCTTCAGGTCTTCAGTTTCACTAAGCAAGGTTGTGCCATCTGCATGCTATAGGTTGGTAATGAGTCTTCCTCCAATCTTTTTTTTTTAAATTTAGGTTGTTTATTTTTCATTTCAATGAACATCTACAGAGATTTTGGAATTCCATTCATTCATTGTTGCACCCTTCTCCC
>NW_006400059.1:1504391-1509711 GCF_000299155.1 Elephantulus edwardii
ATACTCCTAAGATAAAAATAATGCCCTAAAATATAATACTTTTAGACTATTCTCTCTCCCATAGACTTCAATGCCGTAAACATATTCATCCAGTTTTTCTCAGTCTTACCCCACCCCAATGCCAGCCTCATTCTACAACAGTGGCACCATATAGCATTTGTCCCTTTGTGACTGAGATACCTCACTCAGCATAATGTCCTCCAATCTTAATGCCACAGTTCTCATCATAAAGCTCTGCTTCCTGAATAATCTCTTCTGTGTACAGATTGAAAAAGTCTGGGTACAGTATGCATCCCTGACACATTACTTTCCTGATTTTGTACCATGTTGTGTTTCCTTGCTCTGTTCTGACCACTGCTTTTTGGTCCAAGTAGAGGTTTCATATAACCATGATCAAGTGTTCTGTGATTCCCATTTTCCTCAAAGTTAATCACAATGTGTTGTGATCCACACAGTCAAATGCATTTGCATAGTCAATGAAACACATATAGCCATTATTCTGGTTCTCTCTGCTTTCTGTCAAGATCCATTTGACAATGTTGACAATAATATCTCTAGAGTCATGACCTCTTCTAATCCTAGCCTGTATTTCTGGTAGTTCTCTGTTAATGTACTGTTCAAGTCTTTGCTGGATAATCTTCAGCAGGATTTTGCTAGTGAGTGATATTAGTGATGTTGTTCAATAATTTTCACTCTCTGTTGGGTCATTGTTTTTTGGAATGGGAATAAATATGGCTCTCTTCCAGTCAGTTAGCCAAATTGTTGTCCTCCAGATTTCTTGGCACAACTTAGTGAGCAGGGCAGCATCTGTTTGCTGAAATATGTCAACAGGTAGTCCATCAATTCCTGGGGCTTTATTTTTTCTCAAGTCCTTCAGAACAGCCTGAACTTCCTCCTTCATCACCATTGCCTCTTGATCATATGTTGTTCCGTGAAATTTTTTTGGTACAATGACTCTGTATACTCCTTCCATCTTCTCTTAATGCTTTCTGAATCATTCCATATTCTGCCCATAGCATTCTTAAGCATTGCAACTCACGGCTTGAATTTATTTTTTAGTTCTTTCAGCTTTTGTCCCTTTTCATTTTCTGACTCTAGCTCCTTGCATATTTCATTATAATATCTTGCCTTGTTTTCCCAAGTTGCTGTTTGAATCTTCTATTCAACTCCTTAACTTCTTGATTTCTTCCCTTTGCTTTGGCTTCTCTGTGCTCTAGTGCAGTATTCAGTCTCTTCTGACATCCATTTTTTTCTCTTCTTCCTTCTTAGTAATGGCTTTTTGCATTCTTCATGAATATTTGTGATATCCTCCCACTGCTTATCTGGTCTTTGTTCATTAGCATTCAAACATTTGCCTGAGTTGGTTTTTAAATTCATGGGAGATAGATTCAAGGTCAAATTTTTATTCCTACGGATATGATTTAACCTTCTTTAGTTTTAATTTGAACTTGCATATGAGCAGTTGATGGTCTGTTCCACAATCCTAGTTTTTACTGCTGATATTGAACTTCTCCAACAGGTCCTTCCACAGATGTAATCAATCTGATACCTATGTAACCCACCAGGTTAAATCTGTGTTTATAACCTGCATTTATGTTTCTTATAAAAGGTATTTGCTATGAATAAATATTTGAGTGTACAGAATTCTATCCTCCTTTCTCCAGCCTCATTTCTGTCACCAAGTCCATATTTTCTGACTACTGATCCTTCTTTCTGATTCTAAACTTTTGCATTGCAGTCACCCATTATTATTAAAGCATCTTGGTTACACGTTCAATTGATTTCTGACTGCAACAGTTGATAGAAATAATCTATTTCCTCCTCTTTTGCTCTGGTTGTAGGTGCATAAATTTGAAGGATAGTGGTATTAACAGGTCTTCTTTGTGTGTGTATGGATATTATCCTATCACTCACAATATTGTATTTCAAAATGGATCTAGAAATGGCGTATTAAACTATGAAAGTGACCCCATTTTTTTTCTCACCTTTCGTCTCCAGAATAATAGATCATATGATCTTGGGATTAAAAATCCTACATTCATGCTTCTCACATTCCACGTTATCAACTGTTAATTTCTTCTTATGACAGTTTCTCTTCCTTTGTGTTTCCCTATTTGAGGGCTCAACTTCAGTTGTCATATCTGTTAGTCTAAGTGTGCTCTGCTGTACATAGGGTTTTCCATATTTTAGAAGTAAATGGCCAGTCCTTCTTCCTAGTCTGTCTTTATTTGGATGTTCACTGTTAGAAGAATACCTGACAGACGAGTATATTTATGTTGCGGGTGAATGACACTTCCTTTACAGGAATTATCAATACAGTATAATCAGAAATTGTCTACCCACCGCAAGAACGTGTGACTGGTCTCTGCCCTTTCCTTGTTACCTCCGCATTCCTTGCACACCTGGCTACCTGGTCAAAGCCTCCCTTCCCCAGCCACCTCTCAATATGATCAACAGTCATTTCTGTCATTCTTTGTATTACACACTGCTACTGGTTTCTCACACTCTTGTCCATCTTTTGTTTAGGAGTATTAAGTCCTACTTCAAAGAAAGATTTTGGCTTGAGGCTGTACTAAGGGAAGATATCAGTCACAAAGCTTCTGCTAAGTTCTGTGACTTTGTCTGAGTTTACATTGCTGACACAGTGTGATAATTCCAAGGTCCACACAGTTCTTTTCTAGATCTGATACTGTGGTGGTATTTATTTGAGACTGAAGATGTCCTTTCCTGAAAGATGAGATTAAGATAGACAATTCCCTTCTGGGTGAAAGGTGTTACCTGATCAAGGAGATTAGAGAGAGTTCTCAAATCCCACTTGTGTGACTCCATGGGTTCCTAACGCTGTGTGTGTGAAGATGTCACTCAGTTAGAAAGCCAGACAAATTACTAGGGAAAAAGAAACTGAAAAGAAATATGGAAGAAAATTTTGACTACCCAAATTTTGTTTCTTTGCTGTTAAAGATTACTGGTATTTCTTTGCAAAGATAAATATCAGAAAGCCTAAAGATGTTGAGATAATTAAGTAACTTAAAGACTTTCTGATTATCGTATGTCTCTAACTTGATGCAATGTCTATTGACCGTCACAAATAATAGTACTATTTTCCCTTCTTGTCTTCTCTGGTAACATGGTAGTTGAGAAGTTATGCTGCTAACCCAAAAGCAGGTAGTTCAAATCCACCATATAAATGGCTCATGTGATTATGGGGTTTTTTTGTTGTTGTTGTAAGGTGCTGCCTAATATGACTCAAAGTGACCCTATGAACAAAATATTTAAATGCAGTCCTGTCTTGTGCCATACTTCCAATCTCTGATGTAGTTACTTGCACAGGGAAGGTCTTGTTTTTAGGTACCATCAAATTAACTATAACATTCCTATGAATAGTAGATCTGAATCTTGCCCTACCTGTAACATCCTTATGATTTTTATCTTGTTCAAAGCCTATTGTGTCAATTTATCTATAGAGGGTCTTCCTCTCTTTTACTCACCATCTACCTCCCCAGCATTATGTCTATTTTTAAGGACTGGTTCCTTATGTTAATATGCCCAAATTAAGCATGTAAGGAAAATTTTGAAGAGTATTGAATAGCCTACTGACTGACAGAAGAACAAGCAAATCTGTCTTGAAGGCAGAAATGGTGGAACTTCATATCACTTACTGTGGGAACGTGATTATGGAAGCTGGCAAGCCTGAGGTCTGTGCAACAGGTAGGAGCCTTGAGGCTTCTTCTTATTAACTTAGTGTAGGGACTGATAGACTCAAGAACAGCAAGTACACAGAAGACAGCTGGCTTGCAGGTTGTGGAAGTTGTGGTCCCAGGAACTTAGGTCAAATGATGAGATCCAGACGCAGGCCCCAGGTCAGGTCAGAGCGTTACTGAAACATCCATCTGTACACTGAGGCAGGCCACATTCAAAAGGAGATTTCCTTTAACTCAATTGACAGATCTCATCACGGAGTTTGTTACATTATATCACATCACAAAATGGAAGTTTCATCACTACATAACTGATAAACTGATAAATGTAATTATGAAACTTCTTTTAATCATGGCTCAGCCAAGTTGAGACACAACCTTTAACCATCAAACTCTCTTAAGAAATAAGGACACTGCCAAGAGAACAACACACCTGAGGTAAAGAACCTTTTCCTAATAATTTCTTGAATCATAGCCACAATCAGAATAACAATCAGAGTAATGCAAGTAAACACTTGTTACAGTGCAAGCACTGCAACTAAAATCTTGCTAAAGATAATAAAAAATTATTGCAGCAGTATTCCTGAACTGCCAGAAATTAAAAATATATTCAGTACAAGATAGAGAATGAGGGATATCATTGCTGATGTTAGATATGTCTTCATTTATATGAAAAAGAAGGTAACTTGTGCTTTCTTGATTACAAAAAGCAATTCAACTATTTGGATGAAAATAAGTTATGGCTAACATTGCAAAGAGTCGCAATTATATAACACTTAATTGTGTTCATGTGGAAATTGCACATAGATCAAGAGGCACTAGTGTGAATAGAACAATGATACTAAATAGTTTAAAATCAGAAAAAAAGTGTGCACCAAGTGGTAATCTTTCATTATATTTATTTATACTGTATGCTGAGCAAATAATCTGAGAAATTAGAGTAGATGAAGAAGAATAAGGCAAGAGGATCATTAGCAGACTCATTAAGAATATTCAATATGCAAATGATATAACCTTATTACTCAAAACTAAGAGGATTTGAAGCACTTACTGTTAAAGCTAAAAGCTTTGAAAATAGATTGCAGCTCAACGTGAAGAAAGCAAAAATCCTCACAAATTAACTAAGAGACAAAATCATGATAAACTAAGAAAGGAATGAAGTTGTCAAAGATTGAATTTCATGTATCTCCACAATCAATCCCTATGGAAGTGGTAGTCAAGAAATCATTCAGTGTATTGCATTGGACGAATATACTGCCAAAGGCCTTTTTAAGATGTTAAAAAGCAAAAATGTCATGTTGAGGGATTAAGTGCACCTCACCCCTGCTGTGATATTTTTGATCACCACATATACATCAGAAACTGAGCAATGAATAAGGAAGACCAAAGAAAAATTGATGCCTTTGAACTCTGATACTGGATAAAAATATACTATAGACTGCTAGAAGTAATGAACAATTCTGTAATCAAAAAAGTACAACCAGAATGTTCCTTAGAAAGGATGATGGCAAGACTTTGTCTTATGTAATTTGGGTGTATTGTCAAAGGGACAAATTCCTGAAGAAGGGCATTACACTTGGTGAAGAATGGAATCAGTGGAAAAAAAAGAAAGACCAGCAACA
>NW_006400059.1:1510506-1514753 GCF_000299155.1 Elephantulus edwardii
AGTTTCTCCACAACCTCGCCAGCATTTGTTGCTTGCTGTTCTGTTAAATTTTGCTATTCTGACTGGGGTGAGATGATATCTCATAGTTGTTTTGGGCTGTGACCTACTTAAGGGTGTTGTGTCATATCCTAATTTAGTTATAATTGAGTAGCTGATCACATCATAGGAACAATTACAAGAGAAAGAGAATTTAAACGTGGCTGCAACAATGTGCTCAAGCATGACAGCTGTAAGGAAGACAAAGAACTGAACAGTATTTTATTGTATCTAGGGTCATGATGTAGAAACCCTTTCAACTGCATCTAAAAACTTCTAGTGTCCATTTCATATTTACATTTATTTTTCCAGATGTGCTCCAAATATCATTGATAACTTTTTTCCAATCTAGGATTCAATGAAATATTATGAATTGGTGACTCTGATTTTTCAGTGTCTTGAAACAAAAGCTGACCTTTCCACATACCTCCATCTGGAACCTTCAGCATTTGTGTTTTGAAGAGACTGTGCTAGCTGAAGGGAGTTCTGGTGGCTTAGTGGTAAAGAATTGTGCTGGCAATGTGCACACAGAATCAACCAGCAGCTACACTGGATGGGAATTCTGCTCCTGTGTGATTTACTGCCTCTGAATAACCCACTGGAGGGTCAGGTCAGCTCTGGGTCAGCTCTGGTTCTATGTTACACAACAAAAACATGCTAATTATAGAATATTTTATACTCAGGGAAAAAAAAATATATATATATATATGTGTTTTCTTGTTACATAATGATAGCATTTGGATTTTAAGTTATGATGCAATCCTTTCTATGATCTGATCTGAGGTGGGATCAGCTAATCAATTGTTAAAAAAGAACTTACTCTGCATTTCTCAAACTGAGAGAACTGGGGGAGGAAATTAAGCCTTGAGTTGCAATATTAAAAGATGTTTATACAATATAGTGAATGACTTAGAAGGTATCAAAAGAAGACAGAGGGAATACACAGAATCGCTGTACCAAAAAGAACTGGCTGACACTGAAAAATTTCATATGAGCAGCAGTCAATAATAATGAAGGAGGAAGTTGAAGCTACATTAAAGGCATTGGTAAAAAATATGGGCCCAGGAATAGTTGGAATTAGTAACTAACTTGTTTCAATTGACAGATATAGCCCTGGATGTGTTTACCAGTCTATGCCAGGAAATTTTGAGGACAGCTGTCTGGTCTACAGATTGGAAGAGGTCCATATTGATTCTCATTCCCAAGAAAGGTGGTCCAACAGAGTGTTGGAAACTATTGAACAGTATCATATGCAAGCAAAATACTGACTGCTGAAGATCATTCAAAAATGGTTTGAAGTGTACAAAGATCGCGGACTGGCAGAAGTTCAAGCAGGGTTTGAAAGAGGCTGTGGCACCAGAGATATCATTGCTGCTCTTAGGTGGATCCCGGCTGAAAGTAAAGTGCACCAGAAGAATATCTATTTATGCTTTATTGACTATACAAAAGCATTTGACTCTGTAGATCTTAACAAATTATGTCTAACCTTGGGAAGAGTGGGAATCCCAGAGCACTTAATTGTGCTCATGTGAAACCTTTACATATGACACGAGGCTGCTGTGTGAACAGAGCAGGGGAGAACTACATGGTTCAAAATTAAGGAAGGAATGTGTCAGGATTGTATTCTCTTTCCATATCTATTAAATCTGCAGGTTGTCGTTATTAAGTGTCATCGTGTCATAGAAAACTTGTAGTGACCCTATGAATAAAAGACCTGAACACTTGTATAACTTTCATCATTTCTCCAAGTTTGTAGAGTTTCTGGAGGCAAGCTATTGCAGAAGTGGGTGCCACTCCTGCTTCCAAGCTTGGTTTAATCGGGGAGCTCTACCAAACACTGTCCATCATAGGTAACCATTATAGCATTTAACACACCGGTGTCACAGTGTTTAGCATCACAGCAACCATGAGTTATCCCTGTACAGCAAATGGACAGACCAGTGCTATACTACTTAGAAGAATGTTTCACTAAAAACAATTAAAACCAGGCCTGAGTGCCATAGATTAAAATCACCCACATTTGGCTTGGTAGCATAACTTTCTATCCACTAGGCCAACAGAGCTCTTTCTATGTTATTGTTGTTGTTAAGTGCTGTTGAGTCGTAGATGACTCATAGCAACCCTATGAACAAAAGACCTGAACACTTGTATAACTTTCATTGTTTCTCCAAGTTCATAGAGTTTCTGGAGGCAAGCTTTTTGTGGAAGTTAATGTTACTCCTGCTTCCAAGCTTGTTTTAATTGGGGGGCTCCATGCTGAGCAAATTATTTAAGAAACTGGACTCTATGAAGAGACATGTGGTATCAGGATTGGAGAGAAACTCTTCCATAACCTGTGTTATGCAGACGACACAACTTTGTTTGCTGAAAAGTGAGGAGAACTTGAAACACTTCTAGCAGCCTCCAATATGGATTGCATCTCAATGTCCATAAAACAGATTCTTATCACCGGACAGTGTTGTGATAGATGGAAAATAGATTGAAACTGTCAACTACTTAATCTTGGATCCACAGTTAACACACTTGGTACCAGCAGTCAGGAAATTAGGAGATGTATTGTACTGGAAAATTCTGCAGTTAGGGACCTCTTCAAATTATTGAAGTGTGATGCTGTCAGTTTGAGGACTAAGGTGCATCTGATAGAGGCTATGGTTTTTCTGATCACTTGCTATGCATCTGAGTGCTGGTCAATGAATAAGGAGGACAGAAGAAAAATTGATGCCTTTAAACTATGGTGTTGAAGAAGAGTGCCGATTGGACTGCCAAATGACAACCAGAGTGCTCTTTGAAAGCAAAGATGATGAGATTTCACCTCACATACTTCAGGCATGTTGCTTGGATGGGTTGCTCCTTGGAGAGGGGCATGATGCTCAGAAAGGTAGAGGTTCGGTGAAAGACAGGAACACCCTTGACACTGTGACTGCTTCAATGGACTCTAATATGTCAGGAAGTGTGAAGATGACACAGGCTAGAACACAGTTCAGATCAGTTGTTCATAGGGTAACTACAGGTAGTACTCAACTCGATGGCACCTAACAACAACAACAATAACTGATTGAAAGGAGATTAGTCTTGTCAGTTTTGGTAAAGGAATTTAGATTTTATTCTAATAGCAAAGGGGAAAACTATGAAAAGATTTTTATTATAGTCAAATGATGTGGCCTGTTTCACAATTTTTCATGTCTATTTTGACTACTGTATGGAGGATTAGCAAGGAGCCCTGATGACAAAATGGTTAAAGTGTTTGCCTTTTGAGCAACATGTTAGCAATTTGATGCTATCAGATGCCCCATGGGAAAAAAAAAGATGTAACTATCTGTTTCCATGAAGATCACAGATTTGGAAGTTCTGTTGTACAGTTCAAATCTACTATAAATTGGCTTCACAGCAATGCTTATTTGTTTTGCTTTTTGGTGGATTGATTGTTTGGTATAACCAGTGAAATCAAGAGACCAACTAAAAGTCTTACAGTAGCCCAACTAAGAGAAGATGACTGTAGTGTTAACATGTAACAGAGGAGTTCTGGGAATTTGAATTCATCAACAGCTCCTCAGAATAAAGAACTATCTCCTCCCATATAGTTTACAGCCTCAGAAAACCCAATGGAGTGCCAACTAGGAGCCAGGTTTGATTCAGTGGCAATGAGTTAAGTTGTATTATAGAGGTAGATTGTAGAGGTAACAGTGTTGTTAAAGAGAAGTGGTTCAATTTCTGGTGTGTTTTAGGTGCTTGGATGTTACAGGGAAGTCCTACTACTGTATGCATGTGTGAAGGCAAAGAGTCTAGAAAGAATTCTAATACTATGTACTGAGTAACGGGATGTTGTTATTGTTGTTATGTGACATCAAGTTGCTTGCAACTCATAGAGACCATATGTACAACAGCCCTGCCATATCCAATCTTACTGTCTCAAACATGCCTATCCCCATTACCCCAGTAACAGAATCAATCCATCTCATTGAGGGTCTTCCTCTCCTGCACTGTCCCTCTACCCTCCCAACCATGACATACCTCTCCAAGGACTGATCCCACCTTGCAACATGTCCAAAGTATGTCAGATGGAGCTTCAGAATCCTTGTCTCCAAGGAGCATCTTGGCTCCAGGACAAACATGTTTGTTCTCCTAGCAGTCTATGGTATATTCAATACTCTTCTCCAGCAACACAGCTTAAAGGCATCAACTCTCCTTCTATCATCCCTAGTCATTGTCCA
>NW_006400059.1:1517833-1529217 GCF_000299155.1 Elephantulus edwardii
CTTTGGCAGTAGGAAACACATAGACTATTATGGAGATTGATTTTGGAATTTAGATGCACTGTTATCAACTGTGCTTAGCCGTACATGTTCATATCGTTGAAGATATATCATGGAAGTGTTGCAGCCTAAAAGATACAAATTTAACTAAGAAGTTAAAAGTGCATGAGTCAAAAATTGAAAAGCAATAATATTCCGAGGAGAAGTTCTAATAGTGGCACAAATCAAGTTACAGAGGTAAGGTGGTTCTTACAATAAAAGGCCTATAGACTAGCACTTTGTCTGTTATCGTGTAGAGGTTAGGAACCAGAAGATGTAGAGGCTAGATGAAATTAGGACTTGCTTCCCATAGGCCAGAGCATATTTAAAAGCACTGTAATCAAAAGGGTTACTCTAAGTAAGTTTCTAGTAGAGAGATTTTCTCAGGTAAAAAATTCTTAAAACTCTCCATAAGTAATTTTTTAAAAACTGTTTAAGAATTTTAGAATTATGTAGAGTGTTTATCACTTTTTCAACCTTAAGGCAGGTCTGCATCACGGTAATCAATAGTTTCAATGGCCTGAAAACCAGTGTGCAGAATTTAGAGTAACCACAATCACTGAAAATTAATTTCTGAAAGAAGAAATTCAGATTGAAGGTATCTTAATTTCTGTTTGTAAACTTTGCTCACCTCACACATGGCTGAGGCAAATTCAAAACAGCCCTGATAAGGACAATATAACTGAGTTACATGTCCAGGTAACAGTTTGCCATTATGTCCAATCCAACTAAGTTAATTGCTTCATATCTCCCTACTTACCCACCATAAAACCCTCCTCAGAGCATCATACTAAAATCCAGTATATAAGCAGAATAGAGTTAACAATGTCCAGAATACAACTCAGACTACTTCACATGTGAAGAAGCAGGGAAAATGTAGAACATATTATCAGAAAAACAGTCTAATGGTGTTTAATTTTATAAAACTTAATGCATGAGAATGAATGCATGAAACACAGTATGAATGAGGAATAGTGTGAAACACAATGTACACAAACTTTGTAGGCAAACGAATTTAAAAAAAAACACAACTCTCTGAGAATTGTTCATTTATCAAAATAAATAATAAAGGGCTGGGGGAAAGACAATAGAGAAAATTCCATATGTTGGAATTACTAGACAAGAATTAAAAAAAAAATTATAGCTATGCTCAGTACCAGAAAGAAAATTGCGACGAATGAAGCATATATTCATTGTGAATGGAAGAGCAAGTTGATTTTCCATTTTATAGTCCATACACATTCTATAACAAATACGAGATGATCAGATTTGGCTTCACCTTTAAAACAGTGCAGCTCCTTCTCTCCCCCCACCACGGTGATCCTCCTCATCTTGCTGTGCTTCGAGGGGCTGCTCCTCATCTTCACATCAGTCATGTTCGGAATCCAGGTGCGCTCCATCTGCACAGACGAGACGGGAAAGAACAATTGAAAAAGGAAGAGAGAAGACGGGCTAAAAAAACCAAATGGATGAACACGAAAGCCGTTTTTGGCCACCCCTTCTCCCCGGGCTGGGCCAGCCCCTTTGCCACGCCAGACCAAGGAAAGGCAGACCCATACCAGTACGTGGTCTGAAGGACCCCGGCACCATTGCCGCACAGACACAGGCCGCACCACACCACCACCGTCCGCCCGTGCTCATGAATGTTTAGACCGAGAAAGCAACTACTCTCAAACTTTCCTCTTTTTAAAAAAATTTTTTTAAATGACTTCAAGTGAAATAGCTGTGCATCGCAGAGGAAAAAAAAGAAAAAAACAAAACAAACAAACAAACAAAACCCCCACCACAACAGCGAACACACCTCCCACCTCATTTTTTCTTTTTTTAAATAGATTGTCCATTCTTTTTTTTTTTTTTTTTTTAAAAGGCTTTTGGCTGCCGGGGTGGGGCTATTTCCAGGCTGAGAAGATGAGCGGACCAGCCAGATTCTGCAAAGGTGTGTTTTCTCGTTTGAGGTTGAGATTAAGGTGACTCTTGCTCAAAAATAGGGTGTGAGATGATCAGATTTGTCCTCACCTTTGAAAAGGCTTTTGGGCCTGAGCGTGGTAGGTTTTTGTGGATCTCCCAAATAAAACTGGCTTGGAAGCAGGAGTGGCATCGACTTCCAAAAAAAACTTGCCTCCAGAAACTCTATAAACTTGGAGAAAAGATGAAAGTTTTGCTTTCAAGACTTTAGATCATAGGGTCGATATGTGTCATCAATGACTCTGCAGCATTTAACAACAACAATAAATACTATCTTCACATTGTAGTAATGCTCTTCACACATCTTGTGTTTCTCATTTCCATTTATCTTTCATTCCTATCTCTTTTGATTTTATATGGTTGACTGTTCTAAGACGTTGTTACAGTCACGTATATTGTTTGTTTGGACGTTGAGTCATAGGGCTAATTTCAGTTTCAGGATTAAAGTGTGACTGAAGGCCAAGCATGATGTCCTTCTGCACGCACTGGTTCCTCCCGGCAACATGTGAAAAGTATGTGAGATGGAGTGTCAAAATCCTTGCCTCCAAGGAGCAGCCTAGTTTTGCCCTCTCCAGGACAGACATGTTAGTTCTCTTGGTAGTTCATGCTATGTTCTTTGCTGGCCACATCTTGTGTTCATGATATGATCCTTGTTTGCCGAAATTTAGAAGACCTGAAGCATTTGCTGCAGAAAGTCAAGGACTGCACTCTTCAATATGGATTGAAGTTCGACACCAAGAAAGCAAAGATTCTCATCACTGGGCCAATTTGGCAGCGCCATGATAAATGGAGAGGAGATTGAGATTGTTAACAATTTCAGCTTGCTTGGTTCCACTATTAACACTCTTAGCACCAGCAGTCAGGAAATGAAAAGATAAATTGCATTAGGAAAATCTGCTGTCAAGGACCTCTCCAGAATGGTGAAGAGAAATGATGTCAGTTTGGACAATAAGGTGTACCTGATCCAGGCCATGGTCTTTGCAATTACTTGCTATGCATCAGAAAGCTGGACAATGACTAAAGATAGTGCAAGAAGAATCAATTTCTTCGAGTTGTAGTGTTGGAGAAGAGTATTGAACATATCATGAACTGCCAAGAGAACAGATCTGCCCTAGAGAGGGTGAAACCGAGTTTCTCCTCAGAGGCAAGGATTTTTTAAGCTCTGTCTCACATACTTTGGACATGTTGCCAAGAGGGACTAGTCCGTGGGGACAGACATCATCTTTGGAAGAGTGGAGGGAACAGCACAGGAGAGGAAGATTCTGGATGAGATAGATTGACAGGGTAATTGGAGTAATAGGGTCAGATGTGTCTGAGACAGTGAGAATAGAGCAGGCATCAGAGCTGTTGTGCACAGTGTGACTAGGAGTTGCAGTCTACTTGAAGGCACATAACAACAACAACAGCTAAAAGTCCACAGTCCCAGGAGTTCTATCAATATCTCTCAGACTGTAAGCCTTCTCTTCCTTATGATTTTGAAGCTTATTTTAAATTTTCCTCTCGTTCTATCAGGGGTTTTCTATTGTGTCCTTTTGAGAGACATCAGCAGTGGTTGTTGACCACATTCTGGGGCACATCAAGATTATGCATGATTCTTAAGTTCTTTATTTTTATTTCTTTCAGATTTTAATTCCTAGCATTTACAAGGGCCTCTCTTGATGAATTCTACAGTCTAATTTCTAGGGCATGTTGTTAAAGCTCATTACAGGGAATCTTGTGGTCAGATGGTTACAACCCAAACGCCATTCCACCGCTGCTTGGGATAAGCCAGCTTTTATCTTTCTCCCATTAGCAGCTTTATTTCACTTTTGGATTAACATGAAGCTCATCTCCAAGCCCAGGCTTATAAAACTGAATTTATTAGGTACTGAGTGGGAATGATATTTACTTCCTGAGGCTGCTGTGAACCTAATAGTAAATTGCGGTTACTGTGAATAACAGTTGCATAATACTTTCTCTACAGCCAGTGGTATTTCATTCCACAAGTTTGAGGAAGAAAAAATGGTTTTTAAAAGTGGATTGTTATGCCATCTGTTTGAACACTTTCCTCCCTATTGCTTGCCTTTTTAAAACAATGAATCCTAACTTTTCTCTCCATCTATTCTAGGACGTTCATTTACTCGATTGTCACTAGAGGGAGGCCTCTTCCAGTTGTAGTCATTGTCAGAGCCTTTGTGTTCTGCTTGGGAAATGGACTCCTTCAAAGCTACTATCTGGTTTACTGTGCTGAGTACACCTCTGACTGGTACACAGATATACGATTCAGCTTGGGTAAGTACATCTGACGTCATCTTATTCAATTGCCAGCTAACGCCCCTCTCCATAGTTTAAGAACTCAATGTCATCATCTCTCCCTACACTACTGCTAATAAATAGTCCCATCATCCCTCTTTCTCACCTCTAGTCTAGACATTTGTCTCAATATAGAAGCCAGGAAAGAATCTTTTTTTATTAAAAAAATGTTATGTTATTATCTATCTCAAAAGTCTCTAGTGGATTTCCCTTCCACTGTTTCTCTAGAATAAAATACAAATGTCTAACCACTTTTCTACAGAATCCATATGTGTAACATAGGGACCTCTTCTTGTCTGTCATGGAGCACAGTTCTTTAATACAAACTTAAAACTAAGTGGCTCTCCTAAAAAAAAAAAAATTAAAAAACGAAAATGTTTCCTCATGTTATATTAAAACCAGTCTTTGGTTGTTGTGTGCCATTGAGCTAGAACTGACTCATAGCTGACCCTTTGGTGGATTTTCAGAGACAGTAAATTGCACAAGAGGATACTGCCTGTTCTTTTCCTGTGGAGCAGCTAGTGGATCTGAACTGTGTGCCTCCTTTGGCATTGTACATTTGAAATGAAATGCAATTTATTTGTAAAAAGAAAAGGAATTTAGCTGTGGGGAAAACACCAAAGTTACTATCTTTCTAACTTCTCCTTCCTCTCTTTTTTTGCCAAGGAGTCCTCTTATTTCTTTTGGGAATGGGAATCAACATTCATAGTGATCATATTTTACACAATCTCAGGAAGCCTGGAGAAACTGCTTACAAGATTCCACAAGGTAATGCATGCCTCCTCATCTTCCGGATTGCCATTGTTCATTTTGTTGTCTAGGTTAGATGCTGCAAAGTCAATTCGATGTGTAACAGAATAATACACTATCTGCTTTTTTTTGCAATCTTCACAATTTGTACCATAATTGAGCTCAATGTTGCAATACATTTCATTCAAGGTCTTCATCTTTTTTACTAACCTTTTAGTTTACCAAGAATGATGTGTTTTTCCAGCTATTGTTGTTGTTAAGTGCCATTGAGTCAAGCGTATTTCATAGCCACCTGATGAACAATAAACCTGAACCCTGTCCTACCCGGTGCTATCTTCATCATCTCTGACACACTTGAGGCCATTGCTCAGTCACTGTGTCAGTCTATCTCATTGAGAGTATTCTTCTTTCTCACTGACTCTGCACTTTTCCTAACACGATGTCCTTTTCCAAAGAATAGCCACTCCTAACAACATGTCCAACGTATATGAGGCTTCACCATCCTTGGCTCTAAGGACCACTCTGGCTCCACTTCCTCCAACGTCGGTATCCCTCCTAAAAACTCAAACTCATTGCCATTGTGTCTTGGAGAAAGTGCAACCAGGGTGCTTCTTGGAGGCCATGACAGTCTCACATACTTTGGGTGTATTGTTAGAAGAGGTTAGTCCTTGGAAAAGGACATCATGCTTGGAAAGGTAAAGGGTCAAGAAAAGAGAGGAAGACCCTCCACAGAGACTATAGCAATGGACTCAATTGTACTAGAGATGATGAGGATGGTACAGGATAGGGCAGGGTTTAGAGCTATTGTTCAGAGTGTCACTATGACCAATAGTTGACTTGATAGCATATGACAACAATAAGTCCCTCCTAAGCAGGTGTCCAGAGATGAAGTTTTGCCAAACTCACCTTCAAGGAGAAATCTGGGTATGTTTCCTACAACACAGATTTATTGGTGCTTTAAGCAGGCCATGCTGTTGTTGTTGTTAGATCTTGTTGAGTATAACTCATAGCAACTTTATGAACAACAGATCAGAACCCTATTCCTGTGTCATCCTCACACTCTCTGACATACTTGAGCCCACTGCTGCAGTCACTGTGTCAATCCACTTGGTTGAGGGTCTTCCTTTCTTTTGCTGTCCCTCCAACTTCCCAAGCATGATTTCTATCTCCAATGAATATCCTCTCTGTCCAAAAAACATGTCCAAAGTGTATGAGACAGAGTTTTATCATCTTTCCCTCCAAGGAACACTCTGGCTGCAACTTCCCCAAGACATATCTGTTTGTTCTTTTGGAAGTCTAAGGGATAGTCAGTACTCTTCTCTAACACGACAATTCGAAGGTGTCAATTCTTCTGTCATCCTTATTTGCTAACACTATAATTCCAAGGCATCGGTTCTTCTTCAGACGTCTTTATTCATTGTCTGGATTTTACATGCATAGAAGGCAATTGAAAATGCCAGGGTTTGGGTCAAAGTGATGTCTTTGCTATAGTAATATTTTAAAGAGATCTGCTGCAGATCAGTTTTGCCCAATGTAATACATAATTGGATTTATTAATTTCTGCTTCCATGGAAGTTGATTCAAGTGAAATGAAATCCTTGACAAAAATAATTCTTTTCTCAGGTTACCATGATACTTCTTATTGCCCCTTTTTGGACATTTTTGTATGATTTTTCATGTATGGATATGAATATAATCTTCATTACTAAGTACTTCAAGTCCTCTTCACTTTTAAGCAAGGTTGTGTCATTTGCATAATGCATGTTGTTGGTGAATTTTTCTCCAATTCTTATGTCACTTTTTTTTCTTCATATATTTCAGCTTCTCAGATTTGCACAGTGTACAGAATGAATTAGCATGGTGTAAGGATAAAACCTTGATGCAGATCTTTCCTTATTTAAAAACACCCAGTACATCCTTGTTCTCTTTGACTGACTGCATCTAAATCTCTACATGGCTCTTGATGAGCACAATTAAGTGCTCTAGAGTTCCTATTCTTTTCAATGTAACCCATAAATTGTTATGATTTACCTAGATGAATGTCTTCGCATTTTTCAGAAATACAAGTAAACACATTTTTCTGGCATTCTCTGCTTTCAATCAAGATCAATAATGACATCAACAATGGCACCTTTCATTTTATATCCTTTTCTGAATCTAGATTGAATTTCTAACCGTTCCCTGTTGGTATAATGCTGCAACTATGTTTTATTTAACTTCAGAAAGTTTTTCCTTGCATGTGATATTCATGATATTTCTATAGTTTCTGCATTCTGTTGAATCACTTTTTTTTTGTGATGGACACAAGTATGAATCTCTTGCAATTGTTTGGCTAAGCAGCTGTTTTCTGAATTTCTTGACATAGGAAAGCAAGTAATTACCAATGTTGCACCTTTTGTTGAAACGTCTCAATGGAAATTCATTAGTTCCCAGAGTCTTAGTTCTTATTAATGTCTCAGGTCAGATCAGATGTGCTCCTTCCCCTCCGCGTTTTTGTTGGTCTGTTTTCAAAGTTCATATTCATTGTGTTTAACACTATTCTTCATTTACATTGTGCTTCATACAATCATTCTCACGTGTTATGTTTTATAAAATTAACTACCATTGAACCTTGCCCATCATTACCCCATCTTTTTGCCTTGATCCTTCGCATTTACTTCCCTTCCTCCCTTCATCCACCAAACTGTGCAAACTTTATTTAAAAACACACAGTACTGTGCAAACTGTGGTTCCTTTATTTGTGTGTGTGTGCGTGTGTGTATGTGTATGTGTGGTTCTTTTAATAATACGTTCGCAGGTCCTGATCATAGGGTTCCTCCTGAGATGTTTGAATGTGAACCAATTCTTTAAGAGACTGTGTATGCTTTCCATTAAAAAATTGTTATAATTTTGGTGAAAGTTTACAGAGAAAATTAGTTTTCCATTAAATAATTTATGCATATTTTGTTTCCTGATCTTAGCTACAGCTCCCTTAATAGAACAAAATTCTTTCCGTTTCCTGCCTGGGTCTCTGTTCTTTGTAATTTCCTGTCCCTTCCAGTATTCTGATCTTTGTTTTGAGGGTATATGCTACCCTTTTGGTTTTGTGTGGTTGATTTTACTGAGGAATATGTACTTCCCTGGTATTATTATGAATTTGTTGGCGTTGCATGATGTTATATCAGAACAGACTTACAGCTGTGTTTTTTCAGAGGTTGTAAATCACACTGAAGGAGATTGTCCATCTTTCTCCCATGAAGCAGCTGGTAGATTTGAACTGTGTGCCTTTGAACTGACAGCCCAGCTCCTTACCACTAGGCCAGCAAAGCTTCCTGTTCACTTGAAAAACCGAGTTTATTCTTGTTTTTGTTTGTTGTTGTGTATTTTGTGTGTGTGTGTGAAAATTAATCCCTGATGGTGGGTTCAGGTTTAGGCTTGAAGAGGGTCTAAGGTCTGTAATCTCAAAAGTTCAATCAGTCTCATCAGATCAATAAATGTGGATTTCTTTATAGTTTTATAGCGTTATTTGATAATCAGCTATTAGTTTTTATCTACATTGACGGTGTGTAGGTTTTTTAAATTGGTGGCAGGTACATAGGTAAGCAGTGTATACAGCTTGTTTGGGGAATCTTTATCCTCCTTATGTTTTGAGGACAATCATACATGGATGCGGGACTGGACATTTCTTATGGTTTTGGCCCAGATGGCTTTGTTAAGCCTGGTGTCAATGCAAATATCTGGTGTTCCCATCTGCTTCATGGCAAATTCCCAGCTCCCCTTGAGTACCTGAGGGGCATGCTTCTTAAAGCCCACTCCATGGATGTGCTGTGTATGTTGATGGTGTACTCTCTGGTCATCACTCCATTCGTGGCAGAATGGCCCCTTTTCTTCTCACCAACCTTCTTCGTGGGGGTCATAGAGCCAGGACCAGTCTGGAAAGAACAAATATGGTCTTTCAGGTTATTTTTTTTTTCTACAATATTTCTTCCTCTTTCTTCAGACCTTTTTACTGTGCTCCTGGTCAGAGCAGTAAGAAGTAATAGCTGGATACCATCCAGTTACTCTTATCTCGGGCTAGTAGTTCAGATGTCCTTTGGCCTAATTAGTCTGTTGCCTGTATCGTTTATTAGGTGATTTCTTCCTCAGTTAATAGATTTTGGTCCTTTGTCAAGGATGAATTAATTTTGGTTCTCAATTACATTCTATATTTATTTTATTCTCTTCTATGTGGCTGACTCTGAGAGGAATGGGAATCCTAGAACATTTGATTGTGCTTATGTGAAACCTATACTTGAACCAAGAAACAGTTGTCAGACAGAACAAGGAGACACTGCATGGTTCAAAATTGGGAAGGGTGTCTGCCAGGGATGTATTCTATCTCCAAACCTTTTCAATCTGTATGTAGAAAAGATCTTCCAGTATGCTGGGCTGTAATAGGAGGAATGTGGGTTGTTGGAGGAAGATTCATCAACAACCTGCGTTATACAGATGACACAACCCTGCTGGCTGAAACTGAGGGGGACCTGAAGCGCTTGCTGCAGAAGGTCAAGGACTGCAGCCTTCAATATGGATTGAAGCTCAACAACAAGAAAGCAAAGATTCTCAACTCTGGGCCAATTGACAGCTTCATTATGGGTGGTGAAGAGATTGAGATAGGTAACAGTTTTAGTTTGCTTCTTTCCACAGTCAACACTCTTGGTACCAGCAGCTAGGAAATCAAGAGAACAATTACATTGGGAAAGTCAGCTGTCAGGGACCTCTAAGAGTACTGAAGAGCAACGACTTCAGGCTGGAGACTAAGATGCGCCTGACCTGGGCCATAGTCTTCACAATTGCGTGCTATGTGTCAGAGAGCTGGACAATGACTAGGGATGCTAGAAAGAGAATTGATGTCTTTGAGCTGTGGTGCTGAGAAGAGTGTTGAATATACCATGAACTGCTAGGAGAACAAACAGATTTGTCCTGGAGAAGGTGAAACCAGGTTACTCCTTGGAGGCAAGGATTCTGAGGCTTCTTCTTACATACTTTGGGTATGTTGCAAGGAGGGACCAGTCCTTGGAGAGGGACATCATGTTTGGGAGGATGGACGGACAGTGCAAGAGAGGAAGACCCTTGATGAGATAGATCAATTTAGTGATTGGGGTAATGGGAGTAGGTGTGTCAGAGACAGTGAGGTTGGCACAGGATAGAACAGGGTTTAGGGCTCTTGTACATAAGGTCGCTATGACTTGCAAGTGACTCGACGACACATAATAACAACAAAAAACATGCGTCTCTTGTACCAGTGTCAGTGTCAGTTGGTTTTCACTATTGTAGCTGTGTTTTGAGATCTGGGCATGTGAGACCTCCTACTTGGTTATTCTTCTGTATTGCTTTGCTTATCTGTTGTCTCTTTCCTTTCCATATAAAGTTGATGATTAGTATTTTCATATCTTCAAAGAGTGATCATGGAATCTGCACCAGGGTTTTATTACACGTGTTTATTCAATTTGTGGACATAGTTAGAGTAGAAAGACTAGGTTGAAAAGAAGTCAACCAAGAGGAAGGAATGCTGAAGTAATAGAATTAACAGATGACTTCAAAAGGCAGTTCAAGATGACAAAGGAAAACATTAAAAGAAATGTGTAAGAAGGTGGAGCTAGAACACCAAAAGGGAATAATAATATGCTTAGCATTTGTCACATTCAAAGAACATAAGAACAAATTCAAGTCTTGAGCTGCAATGCTGAAGGATGATTCTGCAGGAAAAATCTTGAATGATGCGGGAAACATCAAAAGAAGATGTTGTATCACTAAAAAGAACTAGTCAACATTGAGTCATTTTAGGAAATAGCATTGAAAACTAACAGCAATGAAGAAATCTGAATTGCATTGACAGCATTGGAAAAAGAATAAAACCCCATATCTGTTGGTGTGCTTAAGGAAACAGAAGCAACCCCGGATGTGCTCTTGTCTTTGCAAACAAATATGAAGAAAAGTAACTGGCCAACTGACTGGTAATGATATACATTTGTTCCTATTCCCAAAAAAGGAGATCCAGCAGAATGTAGAAGTTGTTGTTGTTGATTGCCATCCAAATGAGCATGACTCATAGTGACCCTATGAACAAACGACCTGAAGCCTTTCTATAACCATTGTTGTTTTTTCAAAGTTCATAGAGTTTCCAGAGGCCTGTTGTTTAGGAAGTGGATGCTATTCCTGCTTCCAAAGGTAGAAGTTATTGAACAATATCATTAATATCACATGCAAGTAAAATCTTGCTGAAGATTTTTCAAAGACGGTTGGAACAAGTTCATAGACAGGAAGAAGAGACCATGGCATGAAATATATCATTGCTGAAGTAAGGAGACCCTGACTAAAAG
>NW_006400059.1:1530001-1538330 GCF_000299155.1 Elephantulus edwardii
CTTGAAGGAAGAAAGATCTCCCGAGGGACAAGGATGATAAATCTCACTTAAGGCGAGATGAAATCTCATCTCACTTACTTTGGACATATTTTTAGGAAGAATGAGTCCTTAGAGACATCATGTTAGGAAAGGTAGAGGGTCGGAAAGAGAGGAAGACCCTTCACTGACACAGTGACTAAAACAATGGGCGTGAGCACGACAAAAACCATGTGGGTGGTGCAGGTTAGGAGAAGGTTCAGAACAGTTCTTTACGGGGTCTCTCCATTCAATTTGATGGCACCTAACCACAATATGTTGAAAAATTACCCTTCTATTCCTATTTTTCTGCAAGCTTACATCAGGAATTGGTGTTGGATTTTATGAAATTCCTTTCTCCATCTATTTATAGTCTCATCTGGGAGGACAGCACAGAAGAGGAAGAACCTGGATGAGATAGGTTGAAACAGTAACTGAGGCAATGGGAACAGATGTGTCAGAGTCAGTGAGACTGGGTCAAGATAAAGCAGGATTTAGAGCTGTTGTCCATAGGGTCACTAAGAGTCACAAGTAACTCAACAGCACAAAACAACAACAATCAGATCACAACATTAAAAAAAATAGGAATTAAAAAATAGAAATCAGTCGTTAGAATAATCATATTAAAAGAGGAAAACTCCCAAATAAATGGAAACTGAATAACATCCAGCTTAAAATTTACTGGAAAAAAGAAAAAAATTATCAATACCATTTTAAAAAGTTTCTATAATCAAATGTGAATGAAAAGTACAACGTACTAAAACTTGTGGGACACAGCAAAAGAAGTACCCAGAGGTCAGTTTAAAGCAATAAAAGCACACATAAGAAAGAATTAAAGTCAAGTTGATTCCTTAACCCCACAACTCCACAGGAAAAAGAACAGCCGAGAAAAAAAAAATCTTTAAAAAGAATTGACAGTCAACAGAAGAAAGTAAATAATAAAGATCAGAGCAAATATAAATAAAGTAGAAAAGCACTAAGTGAAATCAACAATACTAGAGGTTGGCTTTTGGAAGGATTAATAAAAATGACAAGCCGTTGGCAAATCTGAAAAAGGAAAACACAGAGAGGATCCAACTAGCATGAATAAGAAATTAAATGCACAACCTCTCAATAGAATGAAAGGATATAAGAATAGTAATCAAATACTTCAAAGAACTGTATTCCAACACAGAATACTCAGAGAATTTAGAAGAAATAGATACATTTCTAGAAACATGGTACTTGCCTCAAGCAAAATAGCCTTAGGGAGAAAATATGAGCATACCCATAAAAAATGAAGAATTAATAATATTTAAAAAGCAAAACTCAAGCAGCAACAAAAATCTAGGTCCAGATGGTAAATTGTACCAGACATTCAGAGAAGAGCTGTTATCAGTGCTAAATTATTGCAGAATATTGAAAAAGATGAAATATTATCATGAGCATAACATCTATACCAAAGTTAGGCAAAGATCTTTAAAAAAAGAACATTTTCTCTCTCATTGTATTATTGACTCATAGCTGACTCTTCAATTGGCTTTGACCAGCTATAAATGGCATATAAAAAGATTGTCCATCTTCCTCTTGAGGAGTCACTGGTGAATTTGAACTGCCAGAGAGGCAGAGTTTTAGGTTAACAGTAAAACACCCTATCGATTATGCCATCGGAAAAAATTACAGATCACTATTATTCATAATCATCTGGGAGGCTGGGCTCTGTTAGAAGGAATGTGGCATCAGGATTGGAGGTAGATTCGTCAACAATCTGCATTATGCAGATGACACAACTCTGCTTGCTGAAACCGAGGAGGACCTCAAACTCTTGCTGTGGAAGGTCAAGGACTGCAGCTTTCAATATGGATTGAAGCTCAACATCAAGAAAACAAAGACTCTCATCACTGGACGATGAAGAGATTGAGATTGTTAACAGCTTAATTTGCTTGGCTTTACAATCAACATTCTTGGTATCAGCAGCCAGGAATCAAAGTCTGCTGGCACGGACCTCTACAGAGTACTGAAGAGTATTGATGTCAGTCTGGAGACTAAGATGTGCCTGATCCAGGTCATGGTCTTTTCAATTACTTGCTATGCGTCAGAAAGCTGGACATTGACTAAGGATGATAGGAAGGTAATTGATGCATTTGAGCTGTGGTACTGAGAAGAGTATTGAATTACCATGGACTACCAGGAGAACAAAAAGACTTGACCTGGAGAGGATGAAACCAGGCTGCTCCTTGGAACAAGGATTCTGAAGCTTCATCTTACATACTTTGGGCATGTTGCAAGGTGAGAATCAGTCCTTGGAGAGGGACCTCATGGTTGGAAGGGTAGAGGGGCAGCGCAAGAAAGGAAGACCCTTGATGAGATGGATTGATTCATTGTCTGGGATAATGAGCTTAGGTATGTCAGAGGCAATACGTTTGGCATAGGATAGAGCAGGTTTCAGAGCTTTTGTGCATAGGGTCACTATGAGGCACAAGTGAGTTGATGACACTTAACAGCAACAACAACAATTATTCATCAAAGTGTAAAATTTATCAACAACATTATTATCAACAAGGATTCATACTAGGTATGCAAAGATGATTCTACATTAGAAAAGTAATAAATGCTCTCCAACAGAGTTCCTATCTCTCCACAGCCGCTCCAACATTTATTGTTTGCTGTCTTATTAAACTTTGCCACCTCTACTGAGGTGAGATGGTATCTCATTGTGGTTTTGATTTGTATTTCTCTTACTGACAGTGAAACTCTTCTACTTTTATTGTAGAGTTGTCTGTTGCTATTTTCATTTCAGTTAAAATATGATTCATATGTTTTGAGGCTCTTTCATTTGGTGCATAGATATTTATTATGATTAGATCCTCTTACTGAATTGACCATTTAGTAATGCCTTTCCTTGCCCATTGTGCTGCTTTTTTCTTATAGCCTATTTTTATCAGAAATTAATATTGCTGTCTTTTCTCTTGTTGGTTACTGTTCGCTTAAAAGACATTTTTCTATTCTTTTATTTTTAGCACATTTTATCTTTGTTTCTACAATGTGTCTTCTGTAGGTTGCATAATTATAGGTCACGTTTTCTTACTTATCCAGCCACTCTTTTCTTCTTGATGGATGTGTTTATATTCAATATAAATAAAATCAAGAGAGGTGTATGTCAGAATCGTATCTTTTCTCCATACCTATTCAATCAGTATGCTGAACAGATCATTAGAGAAGTTGGACTTCATGAAGAAGAATGTGACATCAAAACCTAGGCAATGCAGAAGACACAACCTTGCTTGCTCAAGTCAGGAGGACTTGAAATGCTTGCTGCAGAAGATAAAAAAATTACAACCTTCAATACGTAATACATCTCAACACCAAGAAGACAAAAATCCTCAGAACTAGGCAATATTATGCTAGATGGAGAAAAGATTGAAATTTTCAATTAATTCATCTTATTCACAAATGATATTTCATCTTTTTTGATTCACCTTTGGTACCAGGAGTTAGGAGATAAGAAAATGTATTGCTTTAGAAAGTCTCCTGTCAGGGACCTCTCTAAAATATTAAAGAGCAATGATGGAAGTTTAAAGACTAAGGTGGTCTGATTCTGGCAGTGGTCTTTTCAATCACTTGTTAATTTGGGAGCTGGACAAAGAATAAGGATGGCAGAAGAAGAATCAATGACTTTTTTAAAATAAAATTTTTATTTTATACTGGTGTAGTAAACAAAGTTTACTAAAGTTTATAGACATTGTTTTTCACACCAGAACCAATGCCTTTGCCAAAAGAACAAATAAATATGTCTTGGAGAAACTGCAGCCAGAGTGTTCCTTGGAAGCAAGGATGGCAAACCTTCATCTCACATATTCTAGGCATGTTGATAAGAAGGGCTGTTCCTTGGAAAGGGACATCATGCTTGGGGAGGTGGAAGGTCAGTGAAAGAGGAAGGCCTTCAACCAGATGGATTGATACAAAGACTTTAGCAACAGACTCAAGAATGTCAGAGATAGTAGATGGCACAGGATAAGACAAGGTTCATATCTACTGTTCCTAAGGTCGCCATAAGTCATACTAGACTTAATGGTACCGAACAACAATAACATAATTATCAGTAGGGATGAATTACTTATGTGATTTTATTTTAGATCTTTTATATGAGCAACTTTTTTTTATTTCAATGAACATCTACAGAGATTTTGGAATTCCATTCATTCATTGTTGCACTTTTCTCCCCGCAACCCCCCACCCCCACCCCACCCCAAATATAATGCACTCTGCAACCCTCATTCCGTACTATATGAGCAACTTTTTAATCATTGGAAAGTCTTTGAACTTTTTCTTGTACTAAAGTAGGGCTACATAAGTATTATATGCACCTAGGTTTTTTTTTCTGATACTCTTAAAGCACATTTAGGAATTAATCTTTCTCATAACCTATGTACTGCCTGTATTTTAAAGTGATAACTTACATTCTCATTTTCTGTAATCCTTCTTTTACATGAGATTTATTTAAAAATACAATTTTCATCTTACATACTTACATACTTTCTAATCTATTAAATAATGTGGGGTTTTTTCCCCTCCAGTTAATCCCCCAAGTATTTTCTTAATATTGCCTTAATTATGCTGAGAGTATAATTTTTTGTTACTATTTGATTTCAACCTTTTCCCATTTTGGAAATCCAACATCTATTTTGTATTCATCACATGATGGATCAGATTGATTTTCAATGTTTGTAGTTTTTAAAATCTCCTTTATGCTGACAACTTACATGGAAAGTATCTGTTTATTAAAATTAAACAAGAGAGAGAAAGAAAAAGAAGATGTGATATTTTACTGTATGTCCTCCTTAACAACTGATACACTTTAGTGATATGAAAATGAATTTATAAGTACATTTAAACTTTGGAAAATAGAATTTCACTTAATTTAGATGTTTTACTTGATGTGTATGTATATTTAAATCTTTAGGTACTGTTTTGAGGAAAAACCCTACTTCTCATATTGGCATATGGGATATTCAGTGTTAATCAGCACTATATCATCTACTAATTAGATTTTATTTTTCTCCTAAATAAGATACTGCTTTTGGGTTTGACCCAAATGTATACATTTGTCTTAAAAGATTTAGCAAGCCCTGAAAGAACTTAAGAATTGCTACATTGGAAATGATATAAGAAGCTTTTAAAGTTAATGGCAGTTTCCATTTTCATCTGAAATGCATTGCTTTGCTATCTGAAAGTACATAGGGAAAGCACTAAAAGAAATTTGCCCATACATACACATGTGAATTGATACACTCACACATTTATAATCAAATGTACATTTGTATATTAAAAACCTGTAGAAAAATAGATGTTTACATTTGCATAGTCTTTAGATTCTTCTAAGAACATTCTTTAACATTCTTCTAAGTGGTATAGCACTGGTCTGTCCATTTGCTGTACAGAGGTGTAAATAAATCATGGTTGCTGTGACGCTGAACACTGTGACCTTCATGTGTCAAGTGCGATAATGGTTACCCATAGTGGATAGTGTTTGGTGGAGCTTCCTGATTTAAACAAGCTCGGAAGCAGGAGTGGCATCCACTTCAGAAATAGCTTGCTCCTGGAAACTCAATGAACCTGGACAAACAATGCAAGTTATACAAGTGTTCAGGTCTTTTGTTCATAGGGTCACTATGAGTAGTCTATGACTAAATGGCACTTTACAACAACCACAACATATGAGTTTATTAATTTAACTTTAAAACACTACTGCAGCTGAAGATTAAAACAAAACCAATAGCGAAATAGTGAGCATATTACAGTTACAGTCCTTCACTTATGCACTTAGTGCATATAAAATGCTAGCAGTGGACTCAGGGGTCCCCATTAAGAGGTCTTACACTGAATCCCACCTCTGGGGTGATGGTCATCATCTTCAGATGTTTCTCCATTGTAATGGCAGTCATCTTTCCTGGTGATAAGGTCTTCTCCTCAATTTGTAAAAACAGTGTGATCCTTCTGATCTGACACAATGATAATATCTCCTGGCTCCAGTCCTGCCTCTGGGTCTCCTTTCATCATGGAATGTTATCTTCTGCACATCTTTTGTGCCTTTGTCATGAACTTCTAGAATCTTTTTTCTCTAACAATCTTCCTTTTACTGTAGCTTTTACATCTATCTTTAGGGCTGATCTATTCCCCACGGCCCTGACACTCCATGTACACAGACTGAATTTGCTGAATCCTTCCATGTCCAATCTGATAAATTCTTATTTGCATTCTGGTACCTTGGCAATTAGGACGACATTCCACTGCTCTGTTCTGACCTCCTCAGCCCTTCACATTTGTCACAGACCACATTTTTCTGCAGAGCTAGTTTTTGTTTCTTGGATTTTTTTGTGGGTTTTTTTTTTTTGTTACATCATTATATAAACCTTGTAATGTTACTGAGAGCTGATGGACAACCTTTTCCTCTCTCCTTTCTCTCTGCATTCTTCTACCACCTCCAAAAAACGTATCAAAGATGCCCATGTGTGGGCCCAAGCCACCACCTGCTTCCCCCTCTTTGATCGCCTGTTCTCCTTTATAATAGAATTCTCTTTTCTCTGCATCAGAAAGCACTTAAACTTTAGAAATCTGTTTCAATTTCTCTCCTTCATTTGGGTTCTCCTCAGGGTTGTATTACAAGGCCAGTGTACTGAAAGCTTTCTTCAACTCTTCCTGAGTGGCTCTGGGTTTGACCCCAAAAACTTCATAATAAGTGGCTTCCTTCATCATTTACTATTGAGGCTGGTGCTGGGGGGGCAGGAAGGAGCGGTGTCACCATGTGCAGGCAGTTGCAACTCTCGGGCCTCTCTCTGAGCCTTCTGGAAAGTTCTCTACCCCTCACTCTAACCCCTACCTCCACCTGCTGTGTGCAACAGTCCTCATCTGTCATTGGAGTGAGAGTGTGTGTGTGTGTGTGTGTGTGTGTGTGTGTGTGTGTGTTGCTGATGTTTTCTTTGCTCTGTATATTTTTTCTGTGCTGAGTTAATTTTGATTGCAGACTCTCTTTTCATCTCTTTCATTGCTATTGATTTTTGTGTTCACAGAATCTTTTTTTAAATTTTGATTAGAAGGATTATTACTTTTGTTTCATTTACCCTGAAATTTATTACTATCTTAAGACAGTCTGTTCTTTATTGATATCACCTTACCTTCCTTTCTGGTTTGGAGCTCTGTAACACCACCATTTAGTCCTCCTTTTTATTTTATAGTTTTCGTTCTTTTCAAGTTGAATCTGTGGTTACCTATTTTCTTTCTTGTTATTCTGTTTTTTTAAAAAATCCTTATCATGGCTGATTTTTAGATGATGTTGTCATATGTCTTAATCTTAGATTGTTGTCTGATTCTTTTGATTCTTTATTTGAACGACTCCTTTTAGCATTTCTTCTTAAGGTTGGTCTGGTTTTTACAACTCCTTTAATTTCTGTTTATCTGGAACTGCCTTAATTTCAGAAATAATTTGCTATCTTTATAATTCCTGGTTGGCAGTTTTCTTCTATTAGAGTTTTCGTATGTCATTCCATTGCCCTCTGGCTTGTATGGTCTCTGCAGAGAAATCAGAGTGGATTTGGCTGAGACTTCCTGCCAAATGGGACAAGAAATGGACAAAGCAAGTAAGAAATAAGAAAAACAACCAACTAACACATCCTCCAAGAGAAAGAAAAAAGACAACGTGGGAGCTTTGATGGCCCAGTAGTAAGAAGCTGAACTGCAATCCCAAAGACTGCTCCATGAGGGAAGGATGTGCAATCCCCTCCTGTGCAATTAACTGCCTCTGAAAACCCACCAGAGGTTCAGCTATGGGTCGATTCTGACTCAATGGTGTGCAAAACAACAACTACAACAACAAAGTGACAGCGAGTGTACACGCTCACCACTAACGATGGAGGTCCTGCCTATTCTTCGGGAGGTTCCGCCACCAGCTGAGGAGGCAGTGGACACATGTGAATGTGTTTGGAAGTTGGCACCCCACCACCTTCAAAGGCTAAAGCAGTACTGTGTGTCAGCCAAGAGGGCTGTGGCACAGCCCACATACCATAATATGTGGGAGTGTACTAGAAGCCACCAGAGGAGCAGGGCAATGTGGTAGGGCTAAGAAGAGGAAGCAACCTGGACAAACTACAGGGAAGGGAAGGTGCGGTGGGGGGCATCACAGTCCACTGGTTGTGTGGGGTGAGGGGCATACCTCTCATCACAGGGAGTGTGTGTGTGTATGTGTGTGTGTGAGAGAGAGTGGTTGAGAGGACCTCTGTTGTACTTCTTCAGTTGCCATTCACTGGTACATTCATCAAAGAATATAGCTGGCCAGTTA
>NW_006400059.1:1539373-1543420 GCF_000299155.1 Elephantulus edwardii
ACAACAACAACTCAATACAAGTCGAATGTTGCATGGAGGCTAAAATCTCCAGCTGTTTCACCACAAGGTTTATAGGTCTGCTGTTCAAATGACCACCATTGGTGACCTGTTCTCTGTATTCACTGTCTCCCTCTCTGCTCTGGGGTTGCCTGAGTTGCCAGAGTTCTTGCACACTTTCTTGCCATTCTCTTTCTTATATCTAGCTAATTTTCTGTCTCCACGTATCTGTCTTACTGGAAATTCTGTTGAAGTTGCCTTTTAGTGACTCGAAATGGCTGTGTTTCCCTAAGCTGGCCCGGAAGACACTTCCCCTCGATATCTTTCCTTGTTATTCTCTTTTTTCTGTTTCTTCTAGCTCGTGTTTTACCTGCTCTTTTATATTTTCCTTTGAAGTTACATGTTCCAAGATTATCATCTGCATCTGCTATACTTGTTTCTCAGATCCTTATGGTAGAGGGGCAACATGGAGTGTCTTAACTCCATCCATTTCAATTTTTTTTATATATTTTTGCATTGTCCAACATTTTACCCATTAAATCCTTTCACATTGTCACTCAAGACTTGAACTTTCTTCTTCAGTTTTTCAGCTTGAGAAACACCAGCTATGCTTTTCTCTTTTAGTTTTCTGACTCTAGGTCTTTGTACATGCCTTGGGCCATTCTTTGACATCTTCTGTCCAACTCTTTTGCTTTATCATTTCTTCCATTCACTTTAGTAATTTTGTGTTTGAGTTTGTCATTCTAGTCATAGTAAACCATATGATGGTGAGATTAAAAATGGGCAATACCGGTCCATTTTAGCCCACTCGTGCTTAGTATATTTGTCTTTATGCATTCAATTTAATTTTTGTTGACTTCTACTACTTTTAGATTTGTACTTAATATATTCCATGTTTCTATTATAAATTGTATTATTCAATACTCTCAATGGGTTTCTTTTTCAGTCAGTGTTTGAAATGCCTTCTCATATTTTCTTTCTAAGCTGTGACCTCCAGAATGATTATCTATATCTTCTGTCTTTGCTTTCTGATGTCTTTGGCACAGAGGATCTGAACTGTTGTTTGCCTAGTCTTCCATACATTATCTAGTTGTTATCCAATTAGTTGTGAGCCATATATTTCCATTTAAAATGTTTTACGTTGGCTAAAATATTACCCCTTGTTTAAGTCTCAGATTTTTTTCCTATTTAAAATAAGAGAGCTGGACAAAGACTAAGAATGACAGAAGCAGAATCAAAGCCTTTGAGTTGTGGTGCTGGAGAAGAGTATTGAGCATTTCATGGACCACCAAGAAAACAAATAAGTCTGTCTTGGAGAGGATGAAACCAAGTTTCTCCTTGGAGGCTAGGATTATGAAGCTCCCGCTCACATAATTTTGGCACATGGCCACAAGGAACCAGTCCTTGGAGAAGGACATCATGCTTGCAAGGGTGGAGGGACTGGCAGGAGAGGAAGACCCTGGATGAGATGGATTGACACAGTAACTGGGGTAATGGGGGTAGGTGTGTTGGAGTCAGTGAGACTAGTTCAGGACAGGGTAGGCTTCAGAGCTGTTGTACACAGAGTCGTTATGAGTTGCAGGTGACTCAATGGTACACAGCAACAACAACAACAACAAAATAAGGATATTGCACAGATGACTATAAAGGGCACTGCCAGCACAATGAGTCTACGAGCTCAATGTGCTAACCTCATGCAATAATAATCAAAATAAAGGTGTGACTCCTAGAAGGGGTATCTGTTGATTTTATGCAAACTCTTCTCAACTGGAGTTAAATCTGCAAATTCTACGAGGCAATAGGCAGCTGGGATCCTGTCATGTGGGTTTAGAGAATTTTGATGCTCACTGCAGTTCTTCGAAATTCTCACCCACATACAGCTCCAGGCACCCATCCACCATCTGGTTTCCAGCTCCACAGAGACACTGGGACTTGGCGGTCAAGTAGGTCAGTGGTAGGTCCTGTCCCTGATCTTGAGACAGACAATCATATGAGCTACCATGTTGGGAATATTAAATTGAAGAGGGGTGCTGTCACATTCATCATCAAAAAGATCTTTTCAATGCCTATCCTGAAGTACAAAAACATGATAGAATGCAAGGAAGTCTAACTAATACAATGATTATTAAAAAAATATACACCAACTACTAAAACCAAAGATGTAGAAATTTAGAATTTCTGTGAACTTTTCCACCTGAATTCATCAAGTATACAATCTAGATTCATCAGTAATAATTGGCAGCTTGCGGACTGAACTGTTGGGATCTTGCCACTTCCCTGGGCCTTCATCTGCTCAGGCAAGATCAACTCCCTCCTAAGCAACCATGGGAGAAGAGATAAGCACAGGTAGGTCATTAGCACCAACTGAAACTTGGGGGCTGCACTGTTGAGACCTTGCTACTTCCCTGGGACTTTGTTTGCTCAGGCAAAGAGGGATCAGCTCCCTCTCAATCAGCCTCAGAAGAAGAGATAGTTAAGTGCATTGGCCATTCGTACTGATTGAGACTTGATGGCTGCACTATTAGGACATACCCATTTTCCTGGGCAAGGAAACAAAACCTACCAAATGTTGAAATGACAACCTCTTCAACAAATGGTGCTAGCAAAGCTGAGCATTTATCTGCAGAAACTAATACAGAACTCATATCTCTCATACCATACACAAAAATCAACTCAAAAGAAATCAGTGATAAGGGGTTTAAATTCAAAACTGTAAGGATCATAAGAGACAAAAGTGTCACCAAACGTGGAAGCCCAGCCTATGGCATAAATAGGCTTGCAAATATAGCCAGAAATGCACAAGCAGGTGAGGATGAAATCAGTGAATGTGCCTTCTAAAAATCAAGACCCTGTGTACATCAAAGACTTTCTTCAGCAGGGTAGAAAGAAAGACTAGTTACTAAGAAAAAAAATTGATAATGGCATATAAAATAAATGTCCTCTAACTAAAATTTACCAGAATACTATAAGAAACGTGACAACCCAACAACAACATGGGCAAAATACATCAAAAGAGTCTTCACAAAGGAAGTTGTGCAGAGGAATGACAGACACATGAAGAGATGCTTAAAATCACTGACAATCAGTAAGGTGCACATCAAAAACAACAGAAAGATAGCGTCTCACCCCAGTAGCACTGGCAAAGTTTCACAGGGGAGCAAGCAATAAATAATGGCAAGGATGTGAACAGATTGGAACTCTCATACACTTTGATGAGGTTGTAAAATGAAACAACCGCTCTAGAAGGCAATTTGGTGTTTCCTCAGAAAGCAGAACATAGAAATCCTGTATGATTCAGCTATTTCTATGCTGGGAATACACCTCCAGGAAATCATAAATGAGACATGAATGGAGACATATACACCTACATTAATAGAAATGTTATTCACAACATCAAGTAAAAGGAAACAGCCCAAATGCCAATCCACAGATGAATGGATTGAGAAATTATGGCACATTCGTACAATGCAGGACAAAGGAACAATGATATTGTGGAATATTATATAACATGAGAGAGTCTAAAGAGCATTATGCTGAGTGAAATAATTTGGTCACATAGGAGTAAATCAATAGGGATTGAGGCTCAATATTAAGAAGACAAAGATTCTCACCACTGGACCAATTGCAGCATCAGGATGGATGGTGAAGAGATTGAGATTGTTAATAACTTTAGTTTCCTTGGCTCCACAGTCAACACTCCTGGCACCAGCAGCCAGGAAGTTAAAAGACGTATTGCAATTGGAAAGTCTGCTGTTAGGGACCTCTACACAATACTGAAGAGTAGTGGTGTCACTCTGGAGACTAAGGTGTGCCTGATCCAGGCCATGGGCCTTGCAATCACTTGCTATGCATCAGAGAGTTGGACAAAGACTAAGGAGGATAGATGGAGAATTGATGCCTTTGAGCTGTGGTATTGAATAAGAGTTTTGAATATACCATGGACTGCTATAAAACCGAACAGATTCATCCTGGATAGGGTTAAACCAGGCTGCTCCTTGGAGGCAAGGATTCTGAAGCTTTGTCTGACATACTTTGGACATGTTGCAAGGA
>NW_006400059.1:1543520-1574055 GCF_000299155.1 Elephantulus edwardii
GCCTGATACAGGCCATTGTCTTTGCAATCACTTGCTGTGCTTCAGAAAGCTGGACAATGACTAGGGAGGATAGGAGAACTGATGCCTTTGAGCTGTGAGGTTGGAGAAGAGTATTGAATGTACCATGAACTGCTAAGAAAACGAACAGATTTATCCTTGTTGTTGTTGTTGTTAGGTGCTTCTGACTCATAAAGACCCTATCCTGGATAGGGTTAAACCAGGCTGCTCCTTGGAGGCAAGGATTCTGAAGCTTTGTCTGACATACTTTGGACATGTTGCAAGGAGGGACCAGTCCTTGGACCAGTCATGCTTGGGAGGGTGGAGGGACAGTGCAGGAGAGAAAGACCCTCTGTGAGGTGGATTGATTCAATGACTGGGGTAATAGGCTAGGTATGTCAGAGACAGTGAGATTGGCACAAGATAGAGCAGGGTTTAGGGCTATTGTCATAGGTCTCTATGAGTTGCAAATGACTCAACAGCACATAACAACAAAAACAACAAGAAAGGTAAATACTGCAGAAGGCCACTATTGTGAAAATAGAAGTATAACTGGGTAAGATGTGTGTAAATATTCAAAAGGGAAAGGAATGAGGTGGTGGGAAAAGGGTAAGGAAGGAAATCATTAGGATAACAGAGGTCAGTGGGTGGGTAGGGTTCATGAGGGTGAAAAGACAAGATATTTCCTTTTATTTTAAATTTTTATTAAATTTTATTAATTTTAATGAACATTTACAGAGATTTTGGGTTTCCATTCATTCATTGTTGCACTGTTTTCTCTACCCTCCCCCCAGTTCATTCCTCTTTTCTCCCCTCCCTTGAAAGTCTGTTTTAATTGTCCAGTTGCCACAGTGCTTGTCAAAGCCAGTTCTGATTAATCTCCTTTGTCAGTGTGTCCTTTGCCATTCCCTATCACTCCTCCCTGAGAGAGACTTCACCCTGATTCAAAAGGAAAAGGGGACGGCGTAGTCTCTTAGCTACTTCCTGCTGAAAAGGGACCCTGTAGGTTTCAGGGTGAAGATATTATTGTCATGACAGGAGTCCAGAATGAAGACTGTACAGTGGAGCGAACTTGGGGGGAGGGATTGCATAGCAATGAAAGAGTTTTTCTTTTACTTTTCAAGGAAAAAAGTGAATTGGGGGTAGGGGGTGGGTAGGGAGAAAAGTGAAAAAAAAAAAAAAAAGACAGGATAACGATAGGCATGGATCATTGTTACTGTTGTTGTTTGTTCTCAAGTTTACAACAACTCATAGTGACCCTATGCTTGATAGCTCCAAACCCTGTCCTATTCCATGCCTATCTCACTGTCTCTAACACACCTACCCCCATTACTGTTTCAGTCCATCTCATCTGGGATCTTCCTCTCCTGTACTCTCTCTCCACCCTTCCAAGAATGATGTCTTTCTCCAAGGACTGGCCCTTCCTGACCAAATGCCCCAAATATGCGAGACAGAGTCTCAAAATCCTTATCTCAAAGAAGAAGTCTGGTTTCATCCTTTCCAGGACAGACCTGTTTGTTCTCTTGGCAGTCCATGGAATGTTCAATACTCTTCTACAGCACCACAACTCAAAGACATTGATTCTTCTTCTGTCCTTTTCAGTCATAATTATATAAAATGCATAACGTGCAAGAATGAAACACAATTTGAATGCAAGATTATATAAAATACAACGTACAAACGTCCCTCCCAATGTCTGTGCATGAAACATAACATTTATGAATCATTATAGGCAAAACAATAAAGATATGAGAAGGGGGAAAGAAGGTAGAGGTAAGATGAATAAGGAAAATTTGTTTTCACTGTATATTCCTTCACTTAAAAAACAAACAAAAAATTGGTGACTGGAATGTTAAAGAAAGCACTAGGTCCTTATTCTTTGTGTGTCTTTATACTGGAAGCACTGCTGAAACCTGTCCACCATGGGAGACCTTGCTGGTATTTGAAATATCTGTGATACAGCTTCTAGAATTATAGCAACACACATCACCACAATGCAACTCAATATAACACAGCTTTCTCCTAGGGAAATCCTAATTGTAACCAGGATGATGCTGTGTAACAAATGGAGAAGCGGCAGCAGGGACATAATGACCCAGTATATCCCAATTTACCTCTAACTTCTTCTTCACTCCTATTCTACCTATACCACATTTATATTCCCTGTTGAAGCCTTGAAGTTCAAAGCATTTACAAGAGCCCTTAGGAGAGTAATGTCTTGATAGCTTCTTGGTGAAAATCAAGTTCAAGATTTGGAGATAGTCCAGGTGCCTAACCACAACTTTTGGCAATAGATAGTATCACCATGCACACAGAGTGCTGGTCTTTCTTCTTGTTAACTGTTGTTGAGTTAGGCCTTAACTCCTGGCTAACTTATATACAACAGAAATAACACTTTCTAAACATTTGGAGCTCCATAGCTAGCTGTTGATTGGATCCCTGTGATTCCTAGAGTTTCAGCTGGCTAAATTTTGGAAAGGGATCGACAAAACTCTTTCTAGTCTTTGTCTAGAAGTCCCACTGGAAGCTGTTTAGCATCATAGCAATCAATACACAAGTATTATTACTTTGTGTGATGAGGAACTTGCAGTTTGCTGGTCAAGCAGTATAAGTATACAGGGAAGAGAAATGGAAGGTAGAAAAAAAGGTAGTCTGAAACTTTCTTTAATAGAATGAAGCTGAACCCAAACACGCCATATCCTTCCCTTATCCTGTCCAAAGTTAGTGAGCAACAGTTGCCGTAGATGTGAATGGAGCTGGTCAAACAGTTGAGGGCACTCTTCACACCCAGAAAGATTCAAGGCCATTGTTACTTCACTCTTTCCTCACGGGAAGATTCCATGAAACTCTTATAAAGCCCTGTCCCGTGTTTTTGTTTTTGGATTTTTTTTTTTCTGGTTACATTTATTTGTCTTGGAACAAAGCCGAGTAGATATTTCTAAAGTAGAAATGGGCCCAATCCAATGCTGACTTTTTAACTCTTCTATCTGCAGGTGGATTGTTTACATACGTGTCTGGAGCCAATTTCTTTGGTGAGATCATGGAATGGTTTGGCTATGCCCTGGCTACCTGGTCCCTCCCAGCACTTTCATTTGCATTATTCTCACTCTGCTTTCTTGGACTACGAGCTTTTCATCACCACAGGTAAATTTTTCAATCAAGATTGGAGCATCTACATTTCTTCTCCAAACATGTGAAGTCATATTTAGAAACCTGAGATTCTTATGTCTATAAAATAAGTTTGATACAATAACTTGAATTGCACTTTCTGACTTCTCAAACTTTCACTGAGGTAGTTTGGTAGTCTAGTGGGTAAGGAGTTGTGCTGCCAAACCAAAGGCAAGTGTTTTCAATCTACCAGCTGTTCTGTGGGAGAAAGAGGGACAATTTCCTGTGATTTACAGCCTCTGAAAGCACCTTGGTGGGTCAGTTGTAAGTCCATTCTGACTTCCCAGAAAATAACAAGCTTTCATTGAAGTTGGAATTTACCTGAGTATCTGTAGTAGGAGAAGCACAATGTTTTTATAATAACTAAATTAAACCCATGAATACAGAGACATTAGAAAAGGTGATCCAACATACTTTGGACATGTTGTGAGGAGGGACTGATCCTTGGAGAAGGACATCATGCTTGGGAGGGTGGAGGGACAGCTCAGGAGAGGAAGGGACTCTATGAGGTGGATTGATTCAGTGACTGTAGTAATCGGGATGGGTGTGTCAGAGGCAGTGCGATTGGCACAGGACAGAGCAGAGTTTAGGGCTGTTGTACATAGGGTCGCTATGAGTTGCAAGAAACTCGACAGCATGTAACAACAACAACAACAGCAACAGAGTATGGAAATTATCAAACGGTATCACTTATATCAAGGATTCTGAAGCTTTGTCTGACATACTTTGGACATGTTGCAGGAGGGATCAGTCCTTGGAGAGGGATGTGATGCTTGGGATGGTGGAAGGACAGCGCAGGAGAGGAAGACCCTCGATGAGATGGATTGATTCGGATACAATAAGATTGACAAGGGATAGAGCAGGGTTTAGTGCTGTTGTACATTGGGTTGCTATGAGTCACAAGTGACTCAACGGCAGATAACAACAAAACAACAACATCACTCATATCACATACAGGCAAAATCTTGCTGAAGATTATTCAAAAGTTACTCAAACAGTAGACTGACAGAGAACTATCAAAAACACAAGCTGAATTTAGAAGAGGACATAGCACAAGGGACATCATTATCAATGCCAGATGGATCTTGGCCAAAAGCAGAGGGTTCCAGGGGAATGTTTATCTGTGGTTCATTGACTGTACAAAGGCATTTGACTGTGTGGATCACAACAAATTTTGGCTAACCTTGAGAAGAATGAGAATCGCAGAATACTTGACTCTGCGCATGTGAAACCTATACTTGGACCAAGAAGCAGAAGCCGGGATGGAGAAAGGAAATACTGCATGATTCAAAATTAGGAATGGAGTGTGTCCTGTTTCCCTCTATATACAGAACAGATCATTTGGGATACTGGGCTCTCTGAGGAGGAATGTGGCATCAGGATTGGAGGAAGACTCATCAACAACCTGTGTTATGCAAATGACACAATCTTACTTGCTGAAACTGAGGAGAGCCTGATGCTTTTGCTGCAGAAGGTCAAGGATTATAGTCTGCAATGTGGATTGAAGCTCAACAAGAAAACAAAGACTCTCACCAATGGACTAATTGGCAGCACCATGATAGATGGAGAGGAAACTGAGATTGTTATCAATTTCGGCTTGCTCAGTTCCATAATCAACACTCTCGGCACCAACAGTCAGGAAATCAAAAGATGAATTGCATTGGGAAAACGTGCTGTCAGAGACCTATCCAGAGTGCTGAAGAGCAACAATGGCAGTCTAGAGACTATGGTGTGCCTGATCCAGGTCATGGTCTTCACAATTACTTGCTATGCATTAGACAGCTTGAGAATGACAAAGGATGACAGAAGAAGAATTGATGCCTTTGAGTTGTGGTGCTGGAGAAGAACATTAAACATAACATGGACTGCCAAGAGAACAAACAGGCCTATCCTGGCGAGAGTAAGACCAGTCTGCTCCTTGGAGACAAAGATTATGAGAGTCAGTCTCACATACTTTGGGCATGTGGCCAGAAGGGAACAGTCTTTGGAGAGGGTATCACACTTGGAAGGGTGAAAAGATAATGCAGGAGAGAAGGACTCTCAGAGGAGATAAATTGACACAATAACTGGGGTAATCGAGGTAGGTGTGTCAGAAGCAGTGAAACTGTGTCCAGATAGAGCAGAATTCAGAGCTACTGTACATAGGGTTACTATGAGTCATATTTGACTTGATGGCACATAACAACACCACCAACATATAGAGACATCTGAGTTGAATATTGAGAGGTAGGGGCCTAAAGTGACGAAGAAGTTTTCCCAGTGAGAAGGTGTTTGTGGTCTAGAGTCCACTAGCGATTTAGTGGCTTAGGATTTGCAGCCCTTTGGAAGTTTATCAGAAAATAATTACTAGTTGACAGCAGGCTATATATAGGTAAGAGTGAAAATAATTATGGGGTAGGTTTTTTAATGAGCTGTTCAATTTCTTCTTTTGTCATGGGTCTTTTCAAGTGTTCTGGGTGAGACATGAGTATCAGGAATTTGTCTATTTCCTCTAGGTTTTTTAATTTATCAGAGTATAGCTTTTCATAGTATTCTGATATTATTTATTTAATATCTATTCATCTGATTCTGTTGTTAAGTTACCTGTGTCATTTCTTAATCAAGTAATCTGTGTCTTAATCTTTTTTTATTTTGTTAAGTTTGTCAGTGGTTTTTCAATTTTACTGACCCTTTCAAAAAACCAGCTTCAGGTATTGATGGTTTCAATTGTTTTTCTGTTCTCTATCTCTTTGATTTCAGCTATTATACTTATAATTTTCTTTCTTCTAGAGGCTGTAGGATTAGATTGTTGTTCTTTTTTCTAGTTGATGAAGGTGTTGAGTTAAATCTTTAATTTTTTTTCTTCCTTTTTTATTTGTGAGGGTTTTTCTATGAACTGTCCTTTGAGGACTGCCTTAGCTGCATCCCAGAAGTTCTGGTATATGTTGTACTTTCATTATCACTTGTTTCAAGGAACTTTCCCCCCCCCCCATTCTTTATTTATTTTATAACCCAATCCTATTCTAGCAGAGAGTTTTTAAGCTTCCACGTGGGTGGTTTTGAAGACTTTATCCTTCTGTCGTTAATTTCTAGTTTCATGGCATTGTGATCTGAGAAGATACTTTGATGACTTCACATCTGAATTCTACCAAACACTCAGAGAATGTCTATCACTAGTTCTACTTTATTTAAAAAATAGAAAAGAAGGAATACTTCCAGAGTCATTAATGAAGCAAGTATAACCCTAATATCAAAACAGGCACAGATATTACAAAGAAGAAAAACTACAGACCAATATCTCTCATGAATATAGATGCAAAAATCCTTAACAAAATCTCAGCCAAGAGAATCCAAAAGCACATAAAAATAAATTTCATCGTGATCAAGTGGGATAACAGGTAAGCACAGACAGTTCAACATAAGAAAAACAATCAATGTCATTCACCATATTAACAAAGCAAATAACAAGAACCATATAATCTTAGCAATTGATGCAGAAAAGGCATTTGCAAAATCCAACAACATTTCCTGATGAAAACATTTGGCAAAATTGGAATAGAAGGCAATTTCCTCAACATAGTGAAAACTAAATATGCAAAACCAAGATCTAATACATTCTCAATAGAGAAAGACTAAAACCATTTTCCTTGTGAACAAGGACCAGACAAGAATGCCCCGTCATCACTTCTATTCAGTATTGTACTGGAAGTGCTTGCTAGAGCAATATGATAAGAGAAGGAAATAAAAGGCATCCAGACCAGCAAATAGATGCCAAAACAATCACTATGTGCTGATGATATGTTAGTATATACTGAAAACTCCAATGACCCAACAAAAAAACTGTTAGAGTTAGTAGACCAGTTTAGTAGAGTGGCATGATAAAAGATCAATATCCTAAAATCAGTGGGATTCCTCTACAGTAACAAAGAGAACTCAGAAAAGAAAACCAAAATGTTACCTGTTCATGGATAGGAAGACTCAATATTGTGAAAATGGCAATCCTATCAAAAGCATTCTACATGTTAAACACAATCCAAATCCAGATACAAAATTCACTTTTCAGGGAGAGTGAAAGGGAAATTGTCAAGTTGATTTGGAGAGGAAAGAGATCCCGAATAAGCAAAGCACTTCTGAGAAACAAAAATGAAGTAAGAGGGATAGCACTCCCTGACCTCAAAACCTACTAATCAGGGGTAGTAACGAAAACAGCATGGTACTAGTACAATGACAAGCAGAATTGATAACTGAGAAATGCCTTTGGAAACTCTATGAACTTTGATAAATGATGATAATTATAGAAAGGCTTCAGGCCTTTTGTTCATAGGGTCACTATGTGTCATGCTCCACTCGACAGCAATCAATAAACAACAGTAATCTATTGTCAACTAATGTTAGACAAGGAAATCAAACATGTCAAATGGGGAAATGATAACCTCTTCAACAAATGGTGCTAGTAAAACTGGACTGCTACCTGCAGAAAGATGAAACAGGTTCCACATCTCACACCATACACAAAAATCAACTCAACGTGGACCAAAGATCTGGGAATAAAACCCAAAACCATAAAGTTCATCAGAGAAAAACTGGGATCAAGCTTAGACAGCCTAGTCTATGGTACAAAGAGATCGCCAAATACAGCCAGAAATGCACAATCTCAAGAGTATAAAATTGATGTACGGGACCTTCTAAAGATTAAATCTGTTTCATTAAAAACTTTTCCAGCAGAGTGAAAAGAAAACCTATTGGCTGGGAAAAAACATTTGGCAATACCATGTCAGACAGGGGTCTCATATAAAAAGTCTACAGAATCCTATAGGGTCTCCACAAGAAAAAGACTGATAATCCAGTTACAAAAAGGGCAAAAGACATGGGAAGAATTTTCACAGAGGAAGATGTGTGAATATTTTGAATTTCAGGAAGAAATGCTCAACATCACTGGCAATCAGAAAGATGCAAATCAAAACCACAATGAGATACCAATTCACTCCAGAAGCAGTGGCAAAGTTTAACAGAATAGCAAGTAATAAATGCTGGTGAGGATGTATAGAGATAAGAATTACTGTTGGTGGAATTGTAAAATGATAAAACTACTCTGGAAGGCAGTTTGGCGTGTCCTCAAAAAGATGAACATAGAAATTTCATATGACTCATCTATTCCCCTGCTTGGGATACATCCCAAGAATATGAGAGCGGAGGCAGAAATGGAGACTTGTATACCAGTGTTCATAGCAGCGTTATTCAGCTTCACAAGACGATGGAAACAACCCAAATGTCCAACCAAAATTGAATGGATTGAGAAACTATGGTACATACGCATGATGAAATATTGTGCAGCATGTAGGAGCAATGATTTTGTAAATCACAACCTAACCTGGGAGGGATTGGAGAGCATTATGCTAAGTGAACTAACTCAGTCCCAAAAGGACAAATACTATATAAAACCATTATTGTAGAAATAACCATTAAAATGTGTACAAGGATCTAAGGGGGGGGTAGGGGGGAGCAGAGGGGTGAGGAACGGTGGGAACATAATTAAAGGGTCGCACAATTTGATGGGTGGAGGGAAGGGTGAGTTAAGGAAATGGGAAAGATCCAGTGTGAAAAACAATGCATACGGAATTAGTAAGTAAACCAGAATAAAAAAGAAAGTGTTTTTTTTTTTTAAAGTGAAGAAAGTTAGCTTTCGGTTTCTTGCTCCAATCCAATTTCCCTTTGCCACATTTCTCATGGCATATTCCATGTTGAGGGTTATTGCAAACACATAGTAAAGCTTACAGGGATGATTCTGAGGAATGGCCAGGGATGAGAACGCAAGCACAAAGCATTATGCACAGAGCGGTTGCTATTTTTGGCTTCCAGGAGCATTTTCTTTTTTCCCCCCTCTGGCCTATCTATAATTACAAGGCTTCTTTTGACATTCCCTTCTCCTAAGTCCCGAATAGGTTCTGGTAGGTTAGGAGTTGCACTGTCAATTCAAAGACAGGAGGTTTGAATCCATCAGCTGGTGCATGGAAAAATGATGGGAAATATCCTTTAATGTAATTTATATCTCTGAAAACCCACTGGAAGGTCAGCTATGAGAGTGTAAATGGAGCTTTCAATATATGGCCTTCCAGGAAGGGAAGAGAAGCAGATGTGCGTGTGATATTTCAGGACTGCTCCACCTGCTGGGAAATGCTGGAATTACAGGGTTGCAGAACATTTTCTAGTACCGACTAGCTAGCACCTCCCTCTTTATTTCTTTATTTGGTGATGGTGCTAGGAAAAAGAATTAACCGGAAGTGTTCTATGTACGCACCAGCTGCCAGGAAATAAAAAAACGTATTGCGATGGGAAAGTCTGCTGTTAGAGACCTCTCTAAAGTACTCAAGAGCAACGGTGTCTCTTTGGAGACAAAGGTGTGCCTGATACAGGCCATGGTCTTTGCAATCACTTGTTATGCATCAGAGAGCTGGACAATGACTAGGGAGGACAGAAGGAGAATTGACGCCTTTGAGCTGTGGTGCTGGAGAAGAGTATTGAATGTACCATGGACTGCCAAGAAAACAAACAGATCCATCCTAGAGAGGCTTAAAGCAGGCTACTCCTTGGAGGCAAGGATTCTGGGGCTTTGTCTGACATACTTTGGACATGTTGCAAGGAGAGACAGGTCTTTGGAGAGGGACATCATGCTGGGTAGAGTAGAGGGACAGCGCAGGAGGGGAAGACCCTCTATGAGGTGGATTGATTCAGTGACAGGGGTAATCGGGATAGGTGTGTCAGAGGCAATGCGATTGGCACAGGATAGAGCAGGGTTTAGGGCTGTTGTACATAGGGTCACTATCACTATGAGTCACAAACGACTCGACGGCACATAACAACAAAACATAACAACAATTCTATGTACGAGAAGACCATATACTAAGTTGCCTTTAAAAATTCTGTCTTTAAATCAAAGCATAGATTTCAGATCCTAAAATGACTTTTGCCATTATAAGAAAGAGAAAACCAGTGATAACTGGGGACATAGGAAAAGGATGCTTAGAAGGGGAATGTCCTTGGAAAACTAGAACCTGAGGGCTTTTATGCAGGTGTTTCAATGTGGATAATAAGAACTTTCGTAGCTTTGAAGTGTAAACTAATAGTAAGTTGTTCTGCATGGAAGAGAAAACAACTGCCTGTGATTGATTCCTGCCTCTTCTCTAGATGTGGTGGGGAAGGGCAGAAGAAGCTCCTAATCTACAAGGAAGTAACAGTTTACCAGATGCAGAGAGGAAGTGGGAGAGGAGAGAACATCATCCCAGGATGTAGATGAAGTGTGTGTTCACTTATGCTCAGTCAGGGGAAGGTATCAATTCCATCAGAAGTTTCCAGCTGCTGAAACATCCACAGTCCCCAAATAAGACCCTATCCTATTAAGTCAGGCTTCCCTTGAGGATGTATTTTTTATAGGGTGACTTGGAATTTGTTATGACTCTTCCAGGGCACTGCCAAGCCCTCACAGGAGAGGCTGCATAAGCAGACAGCCCTCCAGACCTCTAGATACTGCTACCCCAAAGCAACCATCAATACTAACATATTCTCTCTACCCCAGCTAGACGAAGGTATTTATTTTATCATTTTTCATTTACCAGTTTCAATTTAGAGAAGAGGACTAAGGTAAGCTAAAGAGAGAGTCTTTTTGCAAGGGGACAGTTTCTTGGCATGCCGGGCTTTGTTTCATGAGAATATGTTTTCCTGGAAACTGTAAGTTCTCTAGGATAAACGACCATGGTCTTCAAGGTCTATGAGTTCTTGTGTTTCTCATCTGAATCTGAATGGGAAATTCCTTCAGGCTACTGTATTTTTATTCCCTAGGCACTCCCTAAACAGCTTGAAAAGTCATAAAAGACAGACTGTAGTTGTGAGAAAGGTGGACAAATGACCAGCATGGAGTGAATAGCTGTGAGGTGGCTTGCAACAGGGGTTTTAGATGTGTGAAAAATCAGCTCTTGACCACTGCTCGACGATTAGTGATTATGTCTTTCCTGTATTTCAGGTTCTACCTTAAGATGTTTGAAGATTACCCTAAATCTCGGAAAGTCCTTATCCCATTCATCTTTTAAAGAAACTACCTATTAAAAGAAGTACAACTCCTCAACACTGATGAAATTAAGCTGCTAAATCAGTAAAACTCTAGTTTCGACATCATAGTTGGCTGCTCCAGATGACCTGGATTCTGGTTGGTGGTGTCTAGATTCCCAGGGCTCCATCTTCGTCTATCCTCTATCCTCGTCTATCCAGGATGTCTTTTCCCACTGGACACCCCTATTTCTAGCTTGTCCCCCTTATTGTTGTTGTTGTTGTTAAGTGCCATCGAGTCACAGACAGTTCATAGTAACCCAATGAATGAAAGACCTGAACACTTGTATAACTTTTATTGTTTCTCCACGTTCATAGAGTTTCCAGAGGCAAGCTATTTCAGAAGTGGATGCCACTCCTGTGCCCCTAGAAAGTGGAAAGTGACCTTGACACAGTTTAGTCCCCCCCATATAATAGTCTGTGTGTGTGTGTGTATGCGTGCGTGCGCACACTCACACGTGTGACTTCATATCTATATTAGCTTTGGATCTGTTTTTCTATATTATCTCAGGAGTCGAGAAAGGTTTGGTTCTTAGACTGTGCTGATAGACTCTATTTTAAAAGTATAGAGAAAACAACAAAAAAGTTAAAATAACACCCCCCCCCAAAGAAGCATATAAGGAGTTTCCAGGTTAAGAACTTTTGTACAGCTTGTAGTGACAACATCCCCCCCTGGCCCAGTAGAAACCTACTAGTTAAAAATGTGATGTAATAACTACTTTGTGAAGACCATAACATACTGTTAACATCATCACTGTAGTATTATGCTAATGATGTTTTAAGTATATGGATGTGTTTTTTAAATGCTCTTATTCATGCAAATGTACACTACAATGTTGTTAGTGGCTGTCAAGTTGACTACCACTCATAGTGACTGTATGAACAGCGGAGTGAAGCCTTGCCCTATCTTGGACCATCACCATCGTCTCCACCATCCTCAAGCTCATTGTTATACTTACTGGATCAAACCATCCTGTTGAAGGTCTTTCTCTCTTTTGTTGACCCTCTACATATGCCAGCATGACCTCTTTTTCAAGAACTGTCTCTTCCCATCAAAACACTCAAAGTATTTGAGATGAAGTTTCACTATCTTGCCTGTAAGAGGCACTTCCTCCAGGAGAGTTGGTTTGTTCTTTTGGCAGTCCACGGTATAGTCAATACTCTGCCAGCAGCCGTACAAGGGCCAAATAGTTGACCAAGTCTAACTTGTGACTAACTGAACTTAGAGATGAGCTGCACGTAACTCTTTCTACTGAAGTACAAATTTAACTTAAAGACAAACTCATGAAAGGAATTCATTCATAAATTTAGGCCTGCCTAGATATGAATTAGAAAATATTTCAATCCTGAAGCCACAGCAAATTCACCTCCAAATGAAAACAGCTTAGTCAAGGTTGTTTTGTGGGTTTTTTTCCCTCATTCATGATGTAGACAAGAGGTGAGATGATCAAGGAGACCTTGGCTGGGACTTTGTCCATCACAGTCCTCCGATGCGATGCTTAAGGCTGTTCAATGTGTTACAAAGTAGAATTGCTCCAAAGAGTCTTCCTGGTGGTGATTCTTATAGAAGCAGATCACCAGGCCTTTCTTCCATGGTGCAGTTGAGTGAGATCAAATTGCCTGCCATTTTCATTAGTAAGTGAACATAAATCATTTGCACCACTCAAGGACCTCTTGGAATATAATAAGCACTCAATAAATGGCAGGTACTATTTGCCAAGCTATGTTTCATTCTGTTAAGTATAAGTGACCTTATGTAACTATATACTTACATAAGTGACCTTATATAACTATATACTTATATAAGGTCACCTTATATAAGTATATACTTATATAAGATGACCTTATATAAGTACATACTTATATAAGGTCACTTAACAGATTTATTCTGTTAAGGTCACTTATAGTTAATAGACCAACTGACCAGATAATGATAATTGGAAAAAAAGACTATATTGTCAATTATTTTATTTTACTTGGATCCACAATCAATACCCATGATAACACAAGTCAAGAAGTCAAAAAGATGTGTTGTTGTATTGGAGAAAGGTGCTCCAAAGTGCTAAACAGCCATGATGTCCATTTAAAGGTACGCCTGATCCTAGCCATGATATTTTCAATTCCTTCATATCCATCCAAAAGTTGAACAAGGAAGGAAAATGTCAGAAAAAGAACTGATGCCTTTGAGGTGTGGTATTGGAGAAATTGTTGTTGTGTGGGGAAGTTGTTGTTGTGTACCATCGAGTCAGAACTGACCCATAGCTGACCCTCTGGCAGGTTTTCAGAGGCGGTTAATCTCAGGGAAGATTATCCACCCTTCTCCCATTGGCCAGCTGCTGGCCTCGAACCACGTACCTTTGGGATAGCAGTACAGCTTCTTGCCACCAGGTCAGTGGAGTGCAGGATATTCCCTGGGCTGTGAAAAAACCCCAAACAAATATGTCTTGGATAAACAGCAGCCAGAGTGCTCTGTAGAGTCAAGAATGGTGTAACTTCGTCTCATATGCGTTGGGCATCTTGTTAACAGAGGCCAATCCTTGGAAATAGACATCAGGCTGGGAAAAGTAGAGGGTTAGAGAAAAAAAAGGAAGACCCTCAAAGAGATGGACTAACTGACGCCGTGACTATGACAATGTGCTCAAGCATGTGTGAGACTATGAGGATGGCCTCAGACAGGGCCAGGCCACCATGAAACATGCTCAACTGGCTGTCATTTAACAACAGAAGTCCCTCACAGTCCACTTTCCCAAAACACAACCATTGGAGTTGATTGGACGTAACTGCTTTGTTTTTACTATTTGTCCAGGATAAAACGCCTATTTGACAATGACACATTTTTGCCACTAGAGGGTGATATCTAGAATTCTATTTTGGCCAACTCTGAAAACAAAATAAACCCCTGGTCATTTCAAGCTAATACAATTGTATTCAAGCTAATACAATTTATTCTAAAGTGTACAGTGACCTTCATGTCATATGAAATACTTCTCTGGTAACTGAGGTATTTTCAGTGCTCTTGGACTATTGTTAACACCCTTAGTTCTTGCTGTTTAGAAATTAGTATGTGTATATGTAGATTTAATACAATAAAGATTTTTAAAAATTTTATTGTGATTTGCGTGAAAGTTTACAAAGGAAATTGGTTTTATGCTGATATGAATTTTGTTTTATAACAGTAAATACAATTCCAGTAACATAATCACATTCTTCTTCCTTCCTTCCTGTGAAGCCTCATCGCCTTTGATTGCCCCATCCCACCGCTTCCTGTCTTCTGAGCTTTGCTCTTGGGCAAGTGCTGTCCTTGTGATACAATAAAGATTTGAATGGGTTTTCATCCCTAAACATATTGTCATTTCTCCCCCCCCCAAAAAAAAAATAGAGTTCAACAACAATAGCAAAATAGAATTATTATATGTTGCCATGGGATATTTTGGGGTCAGAATAATGTATTAGCAGGATCTCAGTTAACGAGATCCTTGGTCTTGCTCCTCACAGAGAAAATACTTTCCTTTTGACCTGGTACAAGATGCTGTAATATTTTGGTTGTTTCCTACACGTTAGCATTAAAAAGCTGAAGTGTGTCTTTTAGCTAGTCCAGTCCCTTCATAGTTTAGATAGAGAATACAATATCCACAGGGCTAAAAGCTTCCCCAGAATACTGGCCAGAACAGTCACTTGAGCTAGTCCGTTAGGCTATCATAAGTCTTTTTGTTAAAATAATGTTGATCGGTTTGCATAGAATCATTCCTATCCACCATGTTTTGTTCATATACTTGATGTTTTATACAATCGTTCATATACATGCTATTTTATAATTAATTGCCCTTACTTTATGCCTATTATCACAACACCTTTTCAATCCCCCACGAACCTTTCTCATTACTTTACCCTTTCCACACACTAGCCTCTGCCCTCCCAGTGCTTTCCAGCCATCCCCTTCTTCTGCACCCTTCTCTCCTTTTCCGTTTGAACATTTAGATGTATCTTACTCAATTATCTTCCAATTTTCACAATAGTGGCCTTATGCAGTATTTGTCTTTCAGTGACTGAAATATTTCACACAGCAAAATGCTCTCTAATCTCTCCAAAGTTACATTTTGCAAAATCGTTGTTCCTTAGTGCTGCATAGTATTATTTCATTGTGTGAATGGACCAAAATTGTTCAAACAAGAGCAACAGTGAGAATCTGGAGATGAAGATGTGCCTGATCTAAGCCACATTACATTGTTGTTACTGTTGTTATGTGCTGTCGAGTTGCTTGCGATTCATAGAACTCTATGTACAAGAGCCCCACACCAGCTCTATCCTGTGCCAACACACTGTCTCCAATACACCTACCCCCACCACCCCAATCACAGAATCGATCCATCTCATTGAGGGTCTTCTTCTCTTGCACTGTCCCTCCATCCTCCCAAACATGACATCCCTCTCCAAGGGCTGGTCCTTTCTTGCAACATGCCCAAGGTATATTAGATGAAGCTTCAGAATCCTTGCTTCCAAGAAGCAGCCCATTTTCACCTTCTCCAGGATGAATCTGTTTCTTCTCCAGCACCACAGCTTGAAGGCATCAATTCTCCTTCTATCCTCCCTAGTCATTGTTTAGCTCTCTGACGTATGGCCTGGATCAGGTGCACCTTAATCCCCAGCCTGACTTCGTTACTATTCAGTACTCTGGTGAGGTCTCTGACAGCAGACTTTCCCAGTGCAATTCATCTCTTGATTTCCTGGCTGCTAGTACCAATGGTGTTGATTGTGGAGCCAATCAAACTAAAACTGTTAACAATTTTAATCTCTTCACCATCCATAATGATGCTGTCAATTGGCCCAGAGGCGAAAATCTTTATTTTCTTGATGTTTAGCTTCAATTCATAGTGAAGGTTGCATGCAGTCTTTGACCTTCTGCAGCAAGTGCTTCAGGTCCTCCTCAGTTTCAGCAACCAGGGTTGTGTCATCTGCATAACGCAGGTTGTTGATGAATCTTCCTTCAATCCTGATGCCACATTCCTCCTCGTACAGCCCAGCCTCCCAGATTATCTGTTCTGCATACAAATTGAAAAGATATGGAGACAATACATCCTTGGTGGACAATCTTACTGGTTTTAAAACATGCAGTGTCTCTTTCCTCTGTTCTGATGACTGTCTCTGTATCTAGGCCATAGTCTTTGCAATTAGTTGTTACACATCAGAAAGCTGGACCATGACTAGGGATGATAGAAGGAGAATTGATGCCTTTGAACTGTGGTGTTGGAGAAGAGTATTGTATATACTGTGGAATACTAGGAGAACAAACAGGTTCGTCCTACAGAGGGTAGAATGAGGCTGCTCCTAGGAGGCAAGGATTCTGAAGGGCAAGGATTCTGAAGCTCCTTCTGACATACTCTGGGCATGTTGCAAGGAGGGACCAGTCCTTGAAGAGGGACTTCATATTTGGGAGGGTGGAGGGACAGTGCAAGAGAGGAAGACCCTGAATGAGATTCTGTGACTGCAATAATGGGGGTAGGTGTGTTAGATACAATAAGGTTGACTCAGAGCAGGTTTCAGAGTTGTACATAGGATTGCTACAAGGCACAAGTGACTTGATGGCACATAGCAATGACAGCAAGAGCATTCTTTTGTTAATGGGCATTTGATCTTCCATTTTCTTGATATTGTAAATTATGCGATTATGAACATCGGTGTAGTTCTTGGTATCAAAATCTACTACACAGCTGTAGTAATCAAAACAACATGATATTCGTATGACAGATAAATATACCAATATAATAGAACCAAGAATCAGAAATCAACCTATCATCAACTGATATTTGGCTAGATAATAAAACCTATTAAATGGGGAAACTACAGCCTATTTAAACAAATGTTGCTGGAAAAGTTAGACATCTACCTGCAGAAAACTGAAAAAGGACTACATCTCACACTATACATAACAAACAACTCAAAGTGGATCAGAGACCTTGGGTTAAACCCCAAACCCATAAATATCATAAGAGACAAAATAGGAACAAAATTAGAAGCCCTGGCCTATGGCATAGACAAACTTGTGAAGAGAGTTAAAAAATGCACAATCTGGAAAAGATTGTGACCTATGAATAGGACCTTTTAAAAATCAAATGCCTGTGTTGTTGTTGTTGTTATGTTCCATCGAGTCACTTGTGACTCATAGTGACCCAATGTACAACAGTGCTAAACTCTGCTCTATCTTGTGTCAGTTGCACTGTCTCCAATACACCCATCCCGATTACGCCAGTCACTGAATCAATCCACCTCATAGAGGGCCTTTCCCTCCTGTGCTGTCCCTCCACCCTCCCAAGCATGATGTCCCTCTCCAAGGACCCGTCCCTCCTTACAATATGTCCAAAGTATCTCAGACAAAGCCCCCGAATCCTTGCCTCCAAGGAACAACCTGGTTTAACCCTCTCCAGGATAAACCTGTTTGTTCTCTTAGCAGTCCACAGTACATTCAATACTCTTCTCCAGCACTATAGCTCAAAGACATCAATTCTCCTTCTATCCTCCCTAGTCATTGTCCAACTCTCTGATGCATAACAAGTGATTACAAAGACCATGGACTGTTTCAAGTGCACTTTAGTCTCCAGAGAGATAACACTGCTCTTGAGTACTTTGGAGAGGTCCCTAACAGCACACTTTCCCATGGCAATACATCTTTTAATTTCCTGGATGCTGTTGCCAAGAGTGTTGACTGTGGAGCCAAACAAAAAATCTTGTGAACAATCTCAATCTCTTCACCATCCATCCTGATGCTGCTAATTGGTCCAGTCATTAGAAACTTTGTCTTCTTGATATTGAGCCTCAATCCATATTGAAGGCTGCAGTCTTTGACCCTCTGCAGCAAGCACTTCAGGTCCTCCTCAGCTTCAGCAAGCAGGGTTGTGTCATCTGCATAACGCAGATTGTTGATAGATCTTCCACCAATCCTAACACCACATTTCTCCTCATAAAGCCCAGCCTTCCATACAGGTTGAAACGGTATGGAGATAGGACACATCCCTGGCGTACACCCTTCCCAATTTTGAACCATGCAGTGTTTCCTTGCTCTGTTCTAATGACTGTCTCTCGGTCCAAGTATAGGTTTCGCATTAGCACGATCAAGTGTTCTGGGATTCCCATTCTTCTCAAAGTCAGCCACAGTTTGTTATGGTCCACATAGTCAAATGCCTTTGCATAGTCAATGAAACACAGATAGACATATAATGCAGGTTTTATACATGGATTTCACCTGATGGTGTGCATAGGAATCAGACTGACTACATCTGTGCAAAGAACCACTGGAGAAGCTTAATATCAGCTGTGAAAACTAGGCCAGGAGCTGACTGTGGAACAGACCACCAAGTATCTGCTCATATGAAAGTTCAAGTTGAAGCTGAAGAAAGTTAAACCAAATCCACTGGAACCAAAATATGACTTTGAGTCTATCCCACCTGAATTTCAGAACCATCTCAGGAATACGTTTGTGGCCTTGAACGCTAATGAGCAAAGACCAGATGAGTTGTGGGAGGATATCAAGTGTATCATCCAGGAAGAGAACAAATGGTCATTACTAAGACAGAGGAAGAAAAGACCAAAATGGATGTCAGAAGAAACTCTGAATACTGCATGGGAATGCAGAGAAGCCAAAGCACAAGGAAGAATTCAAGATACTAAAAAGCTGAACAGAAGACTTCCAAAGGCAGCGCGGGATGACAAAGTAAAATATTAATGAAATGTGCAAGGAGCTGGAGCCAGAAAATCAAAAGGGCCGAACTTGCTCAGCATTTCTTAAGCTCAAGGAACTGAAGAACAAATCCAAACCTCGAGCTGCTGTTATCAAGGATGCTTTTTTGTTGTTGTTAAGTGCCGTCCAGTCGCAGGCAACTCATAGTGATCCTATAAAGGAGAGTCCTCGTCACTTGGGTGCCTTTCCTCCTCTCTCCAAGTTCATAGGGTTTCCAGAGGCAAGCTATTATGGAAGTGGATGCCACGCCTCCTTCCAAGTTTGTTTTAATCGGGGAGCTCCACCCCACTCTCTGTCCGCATTGGGTAGCCAACCATTAACCCATTTGACACATCAGTGTCACAGTGTTCAGCCTCACAGCAACCACAAGTGACCGCGGGACGGCAACTTGTACACCAGGGCTACACGACCTAGAGGAATGTCTCAACAAAAACAAGGAAAGACAGGCCCAAGGGCTCTACAGTGTGTTAGCAACCCAGCTCGCACAATTGCTGGGAAACTCCCTGCCCCAGACTCCCATTCATCTAGCAAGTCCACTCTGCCAATCCCCTCATGGGCCCTAAAGAACCACCACATGTGCTCGGAGTCCTCAAACCTACCATGCCTCCAGAAGCCAGAAACCGGATTCAGCTGGCATTAAATATCCCAAGATCCTAGGGGATCTTGACCTTTCAGTGTCTTAGCAGCCCAGCACTGCCCAATTGCTGGGAAACTCCCTGCCCCTGACCCTCATACATCTTGCTAGTCTGCTCTGCGAACCCTCTTGTGGGTCCCAAAGAACTACCACATGTGCTTGGAGTCCTCAAACCTACCGCGCCTCCCAAGGATGCTTTAGGCAGAATATTAAATGATCCAGGAAGTATTAAAAGAAGATGGAAAGAATAAACTGAGTCACTGTATTGAAAGGAATTGGCAGACACAGAAGAATTTAATGAAACAACATGTGAGCAAGAGCCTATGGTGATGAAGGAGGAAGTTCAGGCTGCTTTGAAGGAAATAGCAAAAAATAAGGCCCCAGGAATAGATGGTATACCAATCGACATATTTCAATTAACAGATGCTGCCCTGAACGTGCTCACCAAGTTGTGCCAAGAAATCTGGAGAACAACCACTTGGCCAACTGACTGGAAGAGATCTGTATTTGTTCCCATTCCAAAGAAGGGTGACCCAACTGAGTGTGGAAACTACAGAACAATATCATTGATTTCACATGCAAGCAAGATTCTACTGAAGATTATCCAAAAACGACTGGAACAGCACATTAGCAGAGAACTGCCAGAAGTCTAGGCTGGGTACTAGGGACATTGTAACTGATGTTAGATGGATCTTGGCTGAAATCCCTGTGTGCATTAAAAAACAACAACAACACCCAAAAGCCACATAAACCACCAAACCATCCCTTCCAACTTTCTCCAGTGTACTCCAGGGCCTGCACAATAAATTGTTAACCACAGGAATTGATAACCCAATTACAAAATGGACAAAAGACATGAAAAGCTTCTCCATAAAGGAAGACATTCTGATAGCCGAGAAAATGTTCAAAATCACTAGTAAAAGAGAGATGCAAATCACAACAACAACAGATACCACTTCACTCTAGCAGAAGTAGCAAAGTTCAATGAAACAGCAAACAATAAATGTTGGAGAGGATGCAGAGAGATGGTGGTGGGATTGTAAAATGGTACCGCCATTGTGGAAGGCTGTTTGGCGCTTCCTCAAAATCCTGAACAACAAAATCATGTGACCCAGGTATTCTATTGCTAGGAATAAATCCCAAGAATATCAGAACTGGGATACAAAGGATGTCGTAGTCTGTAGGGTGTTGCACTCGTAACTCAAAGACAGGGCCTCTGAATTTACCAGTGGCTTCGAAGAAGAATGATGTAATTTACCGCCTCTGAAAACCTGGTGGAGGGTCAGCTCTGAGTAGATTCTTATTCATCGAAATGAGTGTCAAGTCACAACAGAATTCTCCAAGAGATCCAGCAGAATCTGCTCAGATAGGTGTGAATTAGAGCCTGCACACATTCATTCGTGCACTTAGAATATGATAAATGTTAGGGAGTGGGGGCAAAGCTCTTTAATGAGATACAGTTATTTCCCTTTAGGAGTGACTGTCTGAATTTCTATAGTGTTCATAAGAGAGACAAACCAGCCAGATCTTAACTATAGTGCCACAATTCAGACCCACACTTCCTCTTACACGCTTTATGTGTACACACATCCCAATCTCTCACTTTCTGGGGAGGATCAAGCTGATGCTTTGGTTAGAAACTTACTTGACAAAATGTGGAAGATTTCTTGCCTCAGAGTAACACAGACTGGATTTGTGTTCAGTATGGAAAGATTTCAAGACACAAATTCCCTTTGTCACTGACCCTCATCTTTGTGGACAGCAATGCTGACTCCACTGCATTCTAAATGGATACTTCTGAGAAATTTGCAGTTAAACATCAATTTAAAAAAACTAATTGCTTTTGAGTGGACTTCAACTCATTTCTACCCAGTAGATGCCATGGTGGAGTAGAGATTTCAATGGTTAATTTTTTCTAAGTAGACCGCCATACCATTCTTGTGTGTGTTGCCTCTGGATGGACTTGAACCACCAACTTTGCAGTTAGCAGCTGAGCACATCAACCATTGTACCAACCAGGCACTAGAAACAGAATAGTGTCAATAGCTGGCTTGAATATTTTCTGGAATAAAACTAACTGTAGTTTTGCAATGGCTGTCCTGACTTTTGCAATAATCTTTGGCAATCTCACAAGAAGGGGAGTAAATTCATGGCATAGGAAAGAATGAACTAGCAAAAAAAGTCCTTTTCTTTGGCCATTTAGTCCTCTAACAGTCTGTGGGCTGAGATCCAGGCAAGACAGATAAACAGAGTAAAATAAAATGTAAAGTCAGACTTTTCAGAACATGCTGCTGAAAAGCCCATGAAAAAAAGACAAGGGCATGGAGCCAGAAAGCAATGTGGGTGATCGGATGAGTTAATAGTTTATTGAGAGGATTTAATTTCAAAGTATGACCAATTTATCTCCAAGCCCACTGAGTTGTGACCTTCGAAGTTTTATGTGTTCTGTATCTCATTTCTTCCCACCACCTTTAAGCTTGTGAGTTCGAAATGAAATGGATTACGGTAAAGGTTCGAGAATACATTTACCTGAGTTAGTTTCTTTAGTCCTAATTTTCAGGTCCTGAGCTTGGCTCAACTTGGATCCTAGACAAGTGATATCCAATATCCTTTTACAGATTGGCGAGGAGGAGGAGAAGAGAGAAAGTGAATGAATGCAGGCTCGTATGTCGGAAGCAATCCAGGCCCTCAGAGGGGCTGGCAATGAAGGCAGGCAAGGATAAAGTGGCCTGCGCACAGCACAAAGACTTCATCCTTTTTAGTGTCCGGACTGCTTAACGCTGAAGATCCCTCTTAGTCTCCCTCTGAGAAGATGTTATTCTGAGAAAGAATGCGCTTTCCTGAGAGCGCCTTTTTCATAAAGGAAGCAGTTACGCTTCTTTAAACACAAGCCATATGGTTGTGCTCACAGTAAACTATTTGATTGTATTTCTGTCTGCTCACCTCGTAAAGATAGTTTTAAGTCAGTGCTCCAATGACGCTTGTAAGAGTGAGGTGAAGTAATTATTCCAAGAAATGTGTGGCAGCATCAAAGATCCTAAGATCAACGGGAAGCAGGGGCATCCAGGAGACGGAGCAGCCACTAGAGGCCTTAGCTAAGGTTTTGATTTTTCATGGCCATTTTCCCCTTTACTACAGAGGCTTCAAGGGAAAGCTTCCTTTCCTATTGGAGTTTGTTGCTTTTCCCTTTCCAATGTTATATAAAAAGCAACACTATAAAAAAAAAAAAGCAACACTATAAAATCAAGTCTCATCAAATTCTTTCCCATTGCATTCATTTGTCACAGGTAGCTTTTGTGTCTGTTTTTTGGTTGCTTCTTTTAGACATAAAAGTGGTTTATTCACAAATAACAGTCAATAAAAATATCAAAGAATACAGAACAGATCTTTCGGGAGGCTGGGCTCTATGAGGAGGAAACGGAGAAGAGATAGAGATTGTTAACAACTTCAGCCTGCTTGGTACCAGCAGCCAGAAAAATCAAAAGATGAATTGCTTTGGGAAAATTTGCTGTCAGGGACTTCTCCAGAGTACTAAAGAGTGAGGATGCCAGTCTGGAGACAACAGTGCACCTGATGCAAGCAATCATCTTTGCTTACTTGCTATGCATGAGAGCTGGACAATGACTAAATATAACAGAAGAAGAACCAATGCTTTTGAGTTGTGGTGCTAGAGAAGAGTATTAAACATACCATGGACTGGCTAAGGGAACAAACAGGTTTGTCCTGGAAAAGCTGAAACCAGAGTGTTCCTTGGAGGCTTTTGAAGGACTCTAAAGTTCCATTTCACATACTTTGGGTATATTACCAGGGGTGACCAGTCCAGAGAGAAGGACATCTTTATGCTTGGAAGGGTGGAGGAAGAGCAAAAGAGAGGAAGACCCTTGAAGAGATGGAATGACTCAGTAAGTAGGTATGTTGAAAGCAATAAAACTGGCTCAAGATAGAGCAGAATTTACAGCTGTTGAGGGTCACTAATAGGGTCACTATGAGTTGCAAGCTATTCGACAGCACGTAAAAACAACAACAATAATACAATGACAACAACATACTATAAGAACTAGTAAGTCAATTTTTTCCTTTGCATTTTTATCCACATCTTAGTAGCTATCCTTCTATATTTACAATAATGGTGTCATTCAGAATTTGTCCATATGAGAATGAGTTCTCTCGGCAGAATGCTCTCTAATCTCTCTCATGTTATATAGCATTTTATAAAGTCATTATTCCTTAGTATTTCATTGTGTGAATGTACCACAACTTCTCAATCCATTCCTTTGTTGATGTATATTTGGGCTGTTTCCATGTTCTTGCTATTGTGAATAGCACTGCGATGCACATCAGGGCGTGCATCTTTTGATTTCGTAACGGTTCATACCAGGGGTGTTGATTGTGGACCTGAGCAAGATGAAATTGTTACCTACTTCAATCTCCATCTATCATGATGTTGCCTATTGGCCCAGCGGTGAGACTTTGTTACGTATGTTGAGAAGTAATTCATATGGAAGGCTGTAGTATTTTATTTTCTGCAGTACATGCCTCAGGTCCTTCTCACTTTTCAGGAAGCAAAGTTGTGTCACCTGCGTTTTACAGGTTGTTGATAAGCCATTCTCCAAATCTGATGCTACATTCTTTCTCTTAAGGCTAGCCTCTCAAATGATTTTATCTGCACAAACACAATAGGTATAGAGAAAGTATACAGCCCTGCCGTCCATAAACCTTTCTTGATTTTAAATTACTCAGTTTCCCCTTGCTCTGTTTGCACGACAGCCTCTTGATCTAGGTACAGGTTCCACATGAACACAATTAAATATTCTGGGATTCCCATTTTTCATAATGCTAGTCATAATTTGTTACAATCTACACAAGCGAGGGAAGGAAATGGTGAAAAGGAGATTTTTCCTGTCACAAAATGGTATGGGAAAATTATGTATTGAATAACACAGGCAGTGTGGTATTGATGTAAGATAAGCCATATAGATCTAGAAAACAAAACTTAATATCTTCACATAGACACAACCATTCATATATGGTAAATTGATTTTTTTACATAGGCAAGGCAATTAAATGGTGGAAAGAATGTTTTCTTCAAACAAATGTTGATTATCGTGATGTACAAGAAAGAACAAAAGAAGGAAAAAAGTACAATTCTTGATCTTTTTCTCCATATGCAAAAAATTAACTTTAATTGCATCATAGATCTAACAAAAAAAAATTGGAAAAATGACAAATATTCACAAAAACCAATGTTCATTTAAAAGTTCTATAGTTATACCACTTATTTATTCTTTTTATGTTATTGCTGATCTTCTTTAGGGACCGGTAGCTATGGCTCCCTATTTTCAGTCTTACAAGTTTAACTCATTGTGTATTTCTGTATCTGGGTTGAGTTTGAATTGACTTTGCCAGGTGTGTTAATTTCAGGTTTCTTCTGTCACCTGATCTCTGTTTGAAGATACTCCTTTTACTGTTTCTCATGAAGTTGGTATAGTTGTCACAAATTCCTTTAATTTCTGTTTCCTGAAAATGTCCTCATTTCACTGTAATATTTGAAGGACAATTCTGCTGAGTGTATAAATGTCAGTTGGTCATTTTTTAATTTCAGTTTTACATATGCCATCCCAATTATATATGCTGTCTGCCTGCAGAGTTTCTGCAGAGAAATAGAGCTTAGTCTTGTTACTTATCTTTTGTAGGTAACTCTTCGCTTTTCTCAAATGGCTTTCAGTACAGTATTCTTACTTCATCTTTGGTTTTGGAAATTTCAATTATGCTATGTCTTGGCGCTTCTCTTAGGGTCTGTCCTGTTTGCCGTTTCAATGACTGAAATCTGACATAAAAAGGTTATCAAGGTTTTTATTCTGAAGTGACTCTTGAACCTCTAACCTTTGATTTTGACGCTGAGCCACCCAGAGATTCCCACCCACACAGCTTTTATATGGTGCAATAGACAATATCCATCTATCACTGGGAGATCATCAAGAGAAACTACTTTTGTGGCACCACCGTGCAGTCTGTCAAGAGCTGAGCGCAGAGGAGAAACAAGGAAAACCACTCTGGAATTCAGGCTTCACACAACAGCTTCCCTCAAAAGTCTTGTACTCAATAAAAATGATGAGAAATACACAAAAGGTTTTTAAAAAATCCACCAAAATCTATTCTCAAGAACGTGAGCTCTACTGGCTTAGTGATCAGGAGTTGTACTGCCAATCCTAAGGCACATGGTTTGAATCAACCAGCTGCTCCATGGTAGAAAGATGGACAATTTCCTCTCATGTAATTACTGCCTCTGGCTTCCCATAGAAGAGTCAGCAATGGGTCAGTTCGACAGTACATAACAACAACAACAACATTCTCAAGAGGCAATCAGCCAACACACACACACACACACACACACACACACACACACACATAAATATAAATAAGTAGCCCAGATATTAGAACTGTCAAATAAGGAGTTTAAAACAACAAAGTTTACTATAATAAAGGATCTAAAGGAAAAGGAAGGCAAAATGCATGAGCAGATAAAGAATGTCACTAACAGTCACATGGAAATGCTAGTAGAAATCTCTAAAATATCAAAAATAAAAAAACTATTTGGCAAGTTTAGCAGCCTGAGCGCAACAGAGGCAACAATCTGTAAACCTGAACATAATCAATAGAGTATCCAAACGGAAATGTTGTTGTGTATCCTTGAGACAGACCAATAGCTGACCCTCTGGCAGGTTTTCAGAGGCCGTTAATTGCACAGGAGGGGATTGTCCAACCTTCTCCCACAGCGAGATTCAAACTGCTTGCCTTCAGGATCATAGCACTGCTTCTTACCACTAGGCCACCAGAGCTTCCCAATTGCCTCCCCTCTGTATTTCTAAGCAATACAGAAAAATTTACAGATAAAAATAAAGACAAAAAAAGGTGCTTTGTGTGATATTACCCAAAGGATATACAGTGCGTGTAATGGGAATCCTAGAATAAAAAGAAAAACAAAATGTGGCAGAAGAACTACTTTAGGAAATAACATTTGAGACTTTTTCCAGAATTAATAATACCAAACACCTTACAGCCAAGATACTCAGAAAAATTCAAGTAGGATGTATTACAACAACAACAAAAATACAACACCTACACATCTTGTACTTTAACTGCTGAAACCAAGAAAAAAGGAACACATTTTGAAGGTGTGATTTAATAGTAGGATTGGATTGGCAACTTGGGGGGGGGAAAGTGAAATAATATTTTCCAATATTGAACATAGACAGTGCCTGACGGTGGTTTCTGAGCAAAGACAGACCCCAACGCTTGTTGACTAGAGAGAATGTTTGAGCCACAGCACAGAACAGAGAACCCACAGCTGGCTGTCTTCTCAAGTTGACAAAACTGAGAGAAATTGAAGATTTCAGAAAACCAAAGTGGCCAGCATCCTCACAGGGCAGAGAGGTCGAGAGGGATCTTGGGAGGCTTCAAAGAGGCAGTGAACTAGCTGTGTGTTCACGCTGTGCATTATAAAACGGGAGTGTATTTTAGTGCTGTCAAAAGTTCACCATTTGTTTGAGGTTGAGGTAAAAAAGCTCTATCGTCTTCAGGACTTTGATCATTAGGACTCAGGGAGCTCTAACTCTGTTAACTTTATTTGGTGGTCTTAACTCCACACGTGTCTACTATCTGCTAACATCCCTTCCCAAACTCACCAGGGAAGTCTGGTGGCGTAGTCTGCATGAAGTTGTGCTGATAACCAAAAATCGTCATGTCTCCTCAGGTTCAAATCCACTAGCAGCAGTTCAAATCCAACAGCTCCTCAAGGAAAAGATGGTCAGTTTCCTCCCACATCTAGTTACAGTCTTGGAATTCCAGTGAAAGGTCACTAAGGGTCTGAAGTAACTTGATAGCAGTGAGAGTGAGGAATACTGACATCATCCAGACATATGTGCAGAGCCTAATGGAGCAGAAATGCCATCACACTTTATCATAAACAGTTCTAACGTACACGCTTCTACATAGGAAAAACCCTGAGAGATATAAAAGGCAAAATTTTATTCTGTTCAACGAGGGAGCAGAAGATACAATTCTACCGACTACAGTTTCACTTTCTCAAAAATGATGTGGGGCAGAGATAGATGGCTGTAGCAGATTGACTCATTAGGAAAGAAGTCTAACTCTTTGATATCATTTTTGTGGACTGCCAGCATCCAGTGCAATTTGGCATGCACAATTATTGAGTGTCTAGCTCTAGCGGCTTAGTTATAAGCAGCTGTGCAGCCAACTTGAAGGAATTTCTCTCGAATTTATTAGCTGCTCTGCTAGGTTCACAAGGATAAAGATAGACATTCACCTCTCATGCAATTTATTGGCTCTGAAGACCCATAGGAGGGCCAGCTATGAGTTGGTTCTGACTCCATGGTACATAACAACAAATGTGCAGTACATAGTCAATACAGAGAAAAAGTTAAAGCCCCTGCCTGAGGGCACTCAGAATCTTGGGGGAAGAATCACTGCACAGTCTGTCCATTAAGACTCATAGTGACCCTACGGTCAGTGTAGACTCTGATGAAGGTTACAACAGAAGAATAAAATTAGGACTAGGTGATGACTCTCTCCAGGTTATGAGTGAGTTCTATTTCTATCTTTAAATCAAATTTGTGCATAATTTGAAATTTAGTTATCATTTATATCTGATGTCAGTCAAAATGGTCTTAGTGTATATATTTGTATGTACATTTTTTTAAATAACCCCACACCCTTCTTGTTGTTGTGTACTGTAGAGTCAGAACCAACCTGTAGCTGACCCACTAGCAGGTTTTTAGAAGCAATAAATCACACTTAAGAAGATTGCTCATCTTTCTTTTGGGGAGCAGCTGGTAGATTCGAACCATGGACTTTTAAAATCTTCTAGATTGACTAAAACATCTTTAACATTTATAATAATACTAATGTTTTGATTCACATCACAAAGCAATGTCCATAACTACTACATAAACTATTACACGCAACTCAAAATTCAATATTCTAGGCTTTATGGAGGGAGCTCTGGTGGCTTATTGGTAAGAACCTGCACTGCAATCACAAAGCACATGGTTCAAATCTACCAGCTGCTCCACAGGAAAAGGAGAAGCAATCTCCTCCCCTGAGATTTACTGCCTCTAAAAACCCACTGGAGCGTCAGCTTTGGGTCAGTTCCCACTCAACGGCCCACAACAACAACAACAGCAACAACAACAACAGGCTTTATGGGGTTTGGCTCATAACTACACATTAATTCTTAACTAAAAGTTGGACATTTATAACCAGGAGACTGCTAGAAAAAATTAAAGAAATTCTAATAGGAAGCTCTGGTGGCTTTGTGGGAAGGAACCTGAAGGCACACAGCTTAAGTACACCAGCTGTTCTGAGGGAGAAAATGGGGCACTCTCCTCCTGTACGGTTAACTGCCTCTGAAAACCTATTGGAGGGTCAGCTGTGGGTGAGGTCTGACTCGATGGTACAAAACAACAACTGGTAGAAGGAGAAAGGAGGAACAGGTAGGCTTAATAACAAAGGCAAAGTACGGCAGCTGGGAGGGTGGGATAAGAACTCTCGACTCCAAGAAGTGGGGAGAAAAATCAGCAAGGAAACCAGAAAAAAAAAGAAAGGCAGTGAGATTTAATTAACCATAGGAAGATAGTCTGGAGATGAATTTCCTATTCCAGAAGGATTTAGGAAGAGGTTGAAAGATGATAGGTTGGGGAAAGTTGGGGTGAATTGAGGTCAGAGCTCAGATAAATATTCTCTAAGCTCTTTTCTAGGTTTACAGCCCTAAGTTCTAGGTACAGAAGACAAATTTCCAGGTTCATAAGTTATCTGGGGTTGACATGACCTATAAATCAACCCAATTTTGCATTGTTGTTGTGGTTGATTGCCTTTGAATCAAACACGACTCATAGGGACCCTATGAACAAAAGACCTGAAGCCCCTCTACAACTATCGACATTTATCAAAGTTCATAGAGTTTTTGGAGGCCAGTTGTTTAGGAAGTGGATGCCACTCCTGCTGCTAAACCTATCATAGAATGTTATTGTTTGAGTTGCCTGTGATGCATAGCAACCCCTATGTACAGCAGCTCTGAACCCTTCCCTGTCCTGAACAAGTCTCATTAATTCTGAAACACCGTAGGCAATAGTGATTCAATTCCACTGAAAACTGAGCCTGAATGAGCAACACTTGGATGTGAGCAAACAAGTTTAGTTCAATTAAAAACAAATTGGAATGTCTTGGAGTATCAAAGGCGAAATTCTGGGCAACGGCTGTTCTAGGAATCAAGTGTGGTGACGAGGAGTCAAATGTGAGTACATCACATGTCAACACGGGGAAGTATCTCTGGAGAGACCTGGCTCCTTGCAGAAGAAAGAAAGCAAGAAAAAGCGGCTGGTACTGGTACCTGCCTTCAGAAGCAGAGTTAGAGCTCTCAAACAAATACATTACTTGCATTCCAAGATGAAGGAAACCATTGTAACTGAGCGAGTCCCCAGAAAAGACCACCGAGCCAATTAGCCGAATTAACAAAGTTTATTTCAAGTTCGAACCCGGGCTCCTGCATACAGACACAGCAGCATCCACCCGAGAGCCCCGAGACAATGTGAGCTCTTCCTTTTATACCTTTTTGTTCTTTGTCATGATTGGCTATCTATAGCAATTTGAGTACTGTTGTTGTTGTTGTAATGTGCCGTCCAGTCATTTGCGACTCATAGCGACCCTATGTACAACAGCCCTAAACCGTGCTCTTTCCTGTGCCAATCTCATTGCCTCTGACACACCCATCCCGATTACCCCATTCATTGAATCAATCCACCTCATAGAGGATGTTCCCCTCCTGCGCTGTCCCTCTACTCTACCCAGCATGATGTCCCTCTCTAAAGACCTGTCTCTCCTTACAACATGTCCAAAGTATGTCAGAC
>NW_006400059.1:1576431-1580251 GCF_000299155.1 Elephantulus edwardii
GTAAATGTTTATGAAAATTAATAAAATATAATTATAGGGAAAAAAAATTTTGAACCATGCAGTGTTGCCCTGCTCTGTTCTGAGGACTGCCTCTTGGTCCAAGTATAGGTTTCACATTTGAGTACTAGTTTGCTTTCAATTGGTTAGCTATAGCTCAGGGAGGCAGTTTGGAGACTTGTTTGAACCTTATTGGTGGGGATGTGGCTTGGAAACCTATTCGAATCTGATTGGTTACTTCAGATACAGGGTGGTGGAAGAAACCCTTATGTCCTTACAAGGAAGAAGAATTCCACTTTACAGTGGTTGACCAACAGGGTGTGGTTTAACACAGGTGGGGTGGGGGTGGGGGGTGTTTGCTAGAAACTGCTCAAGTGAGTGAGGTGGGGGGTTGCTGCACTTTACCAGAAACTGAGTTTCCGTTATTTGGTTCTTATATTCATAATGCATGCATGGCAGGAGATTCCAGCAGGACTATACATCAGTGCTTTCATTACGTAAACATCTTTGTTAGAGAAAATTATTTTTCCTATTTCATTCAATTTTCAGGAAAAAAACATGTCATGAAAAGCAAACTGATATTAGAGATGTCTTTTTTATCAACCTAATTATTTTTATTTATACTAAACTGTCTGTGTTTAAAAGGTACAGTGCAATGAGCTACATGGTAGTTTATGGCCAGGAAACTATTATTATAGCCAAGATATAAAATATTTTCTTACTTTTATGCACCTCTTTGGAGTCTACCATTCTCTCTACTCCTCATCATTGGCAAAGACTGATTTGCAGAATTTCCTTCACTATAGGTTAGTTTTCATTTTCTTTATATGGAATCATTCAGTTGCGTTCTATTTTGTATAGAGTCTTTAAGTCAGTATAAAAATTGTGAGGTTCATCCATGTGGTTCTGTAATTAGTAGTCCATTCCATGTTATGGCTATATATTGTCAATCAGGGATAAAGAAATAGACAGGGACACCAAGGATGGAGAAAAACAGAGCGCATAAAGGCAGGGGGCAAATGGCTCAAAGACTGCAGCCCTGAACCAAGCCTCTCTGTAACCTTTATTAGAGAATCACCAAGAAGTAAATCACAAAAATTCTTTTGCAAATGAAGCTAAGTTTTTCTCTATTGTCAACCCTATTCTTACCTGGGGAAGAAAGTATTTCACAAGTACAAACTCTTATTCCCTCTGCAGGGGGCCCTGGTTGTCTTATTGTTTGGAGGAAAAAAAGCTGTTAACACTCCCTCTGCGGGAGGGCTCTGGCAGCTTCTTATCTGCAAGAAGCATCTCATTTCTTGTGATCTGCCACAAGAATTCCAGCTTGTATTTGTGCTTTCTTCTTTTCTTGATTAAGCATTTGGTTTAACATTTAGTTTAACATCTGGCTTCCCACAACTGTACAATAGAGCATTAAATTTTCCAAAATAAACCATCTATTGACTCTTCTTTCACAAGCTGATGAACACTTGAACTGTTTCTAGATTTGGGTGATTATAAATAAAGCTGGTATTGTTGTTGTTGTTGTTGATATGTGCCATTGAGTAGACACTGAGTCATAGCGATCCTATGTACAACAGGTCTGAATCTTGCTCTATCTTGAGCCAATTTCATCATCTCTTACACTCATAACCTTGTTATGCTAATGAGTCAATCCGTCTGTCTTGTCCTGGGTCTTCCTCTGCTGTCCTGCTTTTCCATCCTTCCAAGCATGATGTCCCTCTCCAAGGACTGGTCCCTTGCAACATGCCCAAAGTATGTCAGCTGGAGCTCCTAAAGCCTTTCTTCCAAAGAGCAGCCTAGTTTTACTTTCCCCAGGATGGACCTGTTTTGTTCTCTTAGCAATGCATGGTATATTCAGTACTCTTCTCCAGCAAAGGCATTGATTCTTCTATCATCCTTAGACATTGTCCCGCTTTCTGATGCCTTGAAAGTAATTGGAAAAACCATGGCCTCGATCAGGTGCACCTTAATCTCCAGACTGACATCCTTGCTCTTTAGTACTTTGGAGAGATGCCTGACAGCAGATTTTCCCATCGCAATACATCTTTGATTTTATGGCTGCTGGTACCAAGAGTGCTGATTGTGGAGCCAAGCAAGCTGAAGTTGTTAATAACCTCAATCTCTTCACGGTCTATCACGATGCTGTTCATTGGCCCAATGGTGAGACTCTTTGTATTCTTGATGCGTGGCTTCATTCCATATTCAAGACTGTAGTCCTTGACCTTCTGCAGCACATGCTTTAGGTCCTCCTCAGTTTCAGCAAGCAAGGTTCTGTTATCTGCATAACATAGATTGCTGATGAGTCTTCCTCTAATCCTGATGCCACATTCCTCCTCATAGAGCCCAGCCTCCCTGATGATCTGTTCTGCAAATAGATTGAAAAAATATGGATGGAAGCTAGTTGGCATATACCTTTCCTAATTATGAACTATGCTGTGTTTCCTTGCTCTGTTCTGAAGACTGCCTCTTACTCCAAGTGTAAGTTTTGCTTAAGTACAATCTAGTGTTCTGGCATTCCCATTCTTCTCAGATTTAGCCACAATTTGTTGTGATCCACATAGTCAAATACCTTTACATAGTCAATGAAAAGCATATAGACATTCTTCTACTACTCTCTGCCTTCAGCCAAAATCCATCTATCATTAGCTATAATCTCCCTAGTACCATGGCCTTTTCTAAACCCAGCCTGCATATCTGGCAGCTCCCTGTGAATGGGCTGTTCCAGTTGTTTTTGAATAATTTTCAGCAGGATCTTGCTTGCATTTGATATGAACGATATTGTTCAATAATTTTCACACTCTATTGGGTCACCATTTTTTAGAATGAGAATAAATATGGATCTCTTCCAGTCAGTTGGCCAGGCAGTTATCTTCAAGATTTCTTAACATAACCTGGTGAGCATGTCCAGGGAAGCATCTGTTTGTTGAAATATATCAGTTGGTATGCCGTCAATTCCTGGCACCTTGTTTTTTGGCTTCAGAGCAGCTGTTCTTCCTTCATCACTATAGGCTGTTGGTCATATGTTGTTTCACGAAATTCTTCTGAATCAATCAAGTCTTTCTGGTATAGTGACTCTATGTACTCCTTCCATCTTCTTTTGATGGTTCTTGGGTCTATAGACATTTATATATATAGGTTTTTGTGACAATAAAATTTTTATTTCTCTTGGATAAATACATAAAATTGTTGGGGGTGGATATGGCAAGTAGATATTTAGTTGTATAAATTGACAAACTACCTTTCCAAAGTGACAATATTTTGCAAAATACCTATTAGAAATATGTGACTGTCCTTGTCACTTCAGATCTTTGGTAGCACTTATAGTGTTGGCCTTTTCTTTTAAGCAGTATGTGTTACAGGAAATTGATTGTTCAAATGAATTTACTAGCCATTGCCTTTAACTTTTGCCGCATTTCTGGGTGGGATTAGTTAATATAACTTATTCTTTCATCCTTGTGGAGTCATAAAAGACTCATAGCTGACCCTCCATTGGTTGCCGAGATGGTAAATGGCATGGGAGGAGATTGCCTACATTTCTCCTGTGGGTTCACTGGTGATTAGAACCACTAGAGTGGTTTTTCAGTACAACTCCCTATAGACTAGGACACCAGAGCTCCCTTTTTGTAAGACTAGTCTTCAAATCTGTGCACCAATCACCAACTTAAAAAAATGAAGAAATTAAAGATTTTTAGCTTACTCAAGGGCACCTAACTACAATGGAAAAAGTATTGCATGTTGTTGTTGTTATGTGCCGTCGAGTCATTTGCGACACATAGTGACCCTATGTGCAACAGCCCTAAACCCTGCTCTATCCTGTGCC
>NW_006400059.1:1580598-1585849 GCF_000299155.1 Elephantulus edwardii
ACCTTAGTCTCCAGAGAGACACCGTTGCTCTTGAGTACTTTAGAGAGGTCCCTAACAGCAGACTTTCCCATCGCAATACATTTTTTGATTTCCCGGCTGCTGGTGCCAAGAATGTTAACCGTGGAGCCGAGAAAACTGAAGCTGTGAACAATTTCAATCTCTTTGCCACCCATCCTGATGCTACCAATTGATCCAGTGGTGAGAATCTTTGTCTTCTTGACATTGAACCTCCGTCCATACTGAAGGCTGCAGTCCTTGCATGGCACAGGAAAGATCAAAAATAAAAGAAGAGTATGCAGTCACTGTACCAAAAAATTAGTCACTATTCAAGTATTTCAGAAGGCAGTGTATGATCAAGAACCAATTGTTCTGAGGGGAAAAGTCTAAGTCTTACTAAAGGAATTGATGAAAAATAAGGCCCCAGGAATCATTAGAATAATTTTAGGTGTTTCAATAATTGGATGCAAAGCTGTAAGTGCTTACTTGCTTGATACTCAACACATTTTAGTAGATCTTACTAAGACAAACTAAGAAGAAAGATATAGGTGTACTTTCCCAAATAAGTCAGGAAAATCCCTGTAGATCAAACGGTTTGATCTACAGCTGATTACGATGATGACACAGGGCCAGGTAGCATTTTATTTCATTGTGTTTGAGGAGACTACAAACTGGAGCTAACTCAAGAACAGGTTATAACAACAATACAAACTCTTAATTTTACTGCACTTAGTAATGCAGAAAACAATGCATGCACTTCTTATTGTTTGTTGTTATGTACCATGGAGTTGCCTGCAACTCACAGTGACCTTATGTACTAGCTCTAAATCCTGCTCTATCTTGAGCCAATTTTGTTGTCTCCGACACACCTCCTCCCATTACCCTAGTCACTGTGTCAATCCATCTCATCTGGAGTCTTCCTTTCCTGCTCTGTCCTTCCACTCTTCTAAGTATGATATCCTTCTCCAAGGACCGGTCTCTCCTGCCCAAATTGTGTGAGTCAGAGCTTCAAAATTCTTGCCTCCAAGGAACAGCTTGGTTTCACTATCTCCAAGACAGATTTGTTTATTTTCTTGGAAGTCCGTGGTATGTTTAAATCTTATATTAAGCATCACTACTCAAAGGCATCGATTCTTCTTCTATCATCCTTAATCATTGTTCAGCTCTCTGATGTAATTGCAGGTAATTGCAAAGACCATAAACTTACCAACATTTTTGTTTATTAACTCCTGTTTAGCTAAAAATAACTCCCTGACATTTTATGTTTTGGGTTCTTTGTCTGTCAAAAAAGTTAAACTAAGTTTCTACTGGAAAATAGAAGATTTTAGTCATGTGGAGTGTTACTGAGGAGAGAAATGTAAAGCAAATTGCTAAGCTGCTAACATTTCAGAAATCTTCAAAGGGACTGGTGAATCTCTTTCCATTATTTTTGTAAATCTTCAAGTCTGAAATTATGTAAAAAATAAAAGTTCACATAAGAAAAACTTCTTTAAAAAAGAGTTGCATGGCCACATATATTTAGAATCTGTGGAATTAAGAACGAAAAGGGGATTTTCCTGTAAGATTTTTAAAGACTTTGATATGTTGCTATTCTGTATTACCAATCTGCAGAAGAAAGCAAGTTCAATATCACCAGTTTTCCTTTGGCCTCTGTATGCCACTTCTACTAAATCTCTACTTATTCAAAATGTAGATGTTTTGTTCAACATGGGCTTTTCTACGTAGTATTTGCTTTGTAAATGTTGCACAAAGATATTAATTTATCTGGGTTATGGAGGCATTTATTTATTTAATTCACATATCTTACCTGAAACCTAATATTGACAGCATCTCAACTGAGTGTTGTACTGATGTTGTTAGGTGCCATCAAGTAAGTGACCCTATGAACAACACTCTGAAGCCTGTCCTTCACCATCCCTGTCACTCCAACCCTTGAGCTGATTGCTGTAGTCATTGTTTCAATCCATCTAGTTGAGGGTCTTCCCCTCTTTTACTGGCCTTCTGTCTTTCCAAGCGTGATATCCCTGTCCAAGGGATAACCGCTCCGAGCAACATGCCCAAAGTATGTGGGATGAAGCTTCATCATCCTTGTCTCTAAGGAAAACTCTGGCTGAACTTTTTCTAAGACATACCTTTTTTCCTTTTGGCACTCCATGTACTCTTTTCCACCACCACAACATAACAGCATTGACTCTTCTGTCATCTGTATTCATTGTCCAGCTCTCAGAGCCATAGAAACACCAAGGCTTGAATCAGGCACACTTTATAAATGGACATCATTTTGGACTGCAGGACTTTGGAGAGGTCCCTGACAGAAGAATTCCTCCACGCCATATGTTTCCTGATCTTCTAAATGCTGGTACTAAGAATGATGATTGTGGATCCAAGTAAAAAAAAAATCATTGACAATTTCAGTCTTTTATCCATCTATCATGATGTTGCCTATGTGGTGAGGAATTTTGTTTTCTTGATATTGAGATGCAATACATATTGAAGGTTGCAGTCCTAATCTGTAGTAAGCACCTCAAGTCCTCCTCATTTTCAGCAAGCAAGGTTGTGCCATCTACATAACATAGTTTGTTGAATGCATCTTCCTCCAATACGGATGTCCTATTCTCCTTCATAGAATCCAGCTTCTAGAATTATTTGCTCAGCCTACAAATCAAATATGTATGGAGAAAGGATAGAGCCCTGACACATATCTTTCTCTATTTTGAACCATGTAGCGTTCTCTTGCTCTGTTTGGACAACAAATAAGCTTCTTGGTCTAAGGACAGATTTCATAGAAGCATAATTAAGTGTTCTGGAATTCCCATTCTTCTCAAAGTTAGTCATAGTATTTATGATCGGGACAGTCAAATGCTTTGCATAGTCAAGAAAACACAAGATAGACATTCTTCTGATATTCTCTGCTTCCAGCCAGGATCTATATGACATTACCAATGATATCCCTGTTGCTGCAGCCTCTTCTAAACTCAGCTTGGATATCTGGCAGTTCTCTTGCAATGAGAACTGTTCTAGCTATTTTTGGGTGCAATATTTTGCTTGCATGTGATACTAATGATATTTTTCAATAATTTCCACTTTTCTGTCACATCACCTTTCTTGAGAATGAGGACAAATATGGATCTCTTCCAGTCAGTTAACCCAGTAGCTGCCTTCCAAATTTCCTGGCCCAATCTGGTGGGCACATTCACGCCTGCATCTGTTCACTGAAACTTGTCATTTGGTATCCAATAGATCCTAGGAGCTTCATTTTTTGCCAATGCCTTCAATGCATCTTGAACGTCTTTCCTTATTGACTCTTTATCATATTCTACTTCCCCAACCAATTATTTTTTATATAGTAATTCTATATATCCCTTCCATATTTTGATGCTTCCTGGATTATTCAAGATCTTACCCATAGTATTCCTCAGTATTATAACTAGAGGCTTGAATTTGTTTTCCAGTTCTTTAAACTTAAGAAATTTTGAATGAGTTCTTACCTTTTTATTCTTCAACTGCAACTCTTTTTGAAGACCTCCAGAGAAGTCAGTGCTGGGGCCCCATTCTTATATATCTCCCTGAGGTTTTACTGATGCAACTCTGTTTTTCTTAATACATCAACTCAAACTCCTTGACGTAATGAACTCTTTATAATTTGGCTAGTCATAATCTAATGTCTCCTTTCTTCCAGTTGCCTCTGAGTAGTCTGAAACCTCCAAATTGTCCATCAGCAGCTGAGCATTTAAACCATTTGAACCACTCAGGATCGGATCATCAACAACCTGCATTATGCAGATGACACAACCTTGCTTGCTCAAAGTTAGGATGATCTTAACTGCTTGCTGCAGAAGATCGTAGACAACAGCCTTCAATACAGATTAAATCTCAACATTAAAAAAAACATCCTCATCACTGAGTCGGTAGGCAACATCACTATGAGAGATGAGGAAAAGGTTGAAGCTGTCAATGATTTAATGATATTTGGATCCACAGTCAACACCTTTGGTACCATCAGGTTTACCATCAGGGACATCTCCAGAGTACTGAAGAGCAATGATATCAGTTTAAAGACTTATGTACATTTATTTAGTTCAAGTCATGGTTTTCTCAATTACTTGTTATACATCTGAAAGTTGGACAAGGACTAAGGATGACAGAAGAAGACTCAATGTCAGAGTTGTGGTGTTGGGAAAGAACGGTGAGTATCCCATAGACTGATAAGAGAACACATACATCCATCTAGGAGAGAGTGCAGCCAGAATGCTCTTTGGAGGCAAAGACGGTGAAACTTTATCTCACATACTTTGGGCATGTTGTTAGGAGGGGTCAGTTCTGGGAGAAGTTCATCATATAAGGAAAGGTGGAAAGTCAGTTTAAGAGAGGAAGATCTTCAACAAGATAGATTGATGCAGTGACTGTGAAAATGGGCTCAAGAGTATTGGAGATGGTGAGGATGGCACAGAATAGGGCTGGGTTCAGATCAATTGTTCACAGGGTCATTATGATGGCCGTTGATTCTACAGCACATAACAATAGCAATCTTATAAACTACATCTTCACTTTTCCTACTTTATTTCCTTCCTCACCATGAATGCTTTCCCTTTAAACTCCCCTCCCAAACCAAACCATGCGTGCCATGCCCTTTTCATTTCTTCCGACCCCTTACAAATTCTTCTGCTCACTCCCTCAAACACATCTCTGAATTCTGAAGGGAAACTACACCATTTTTTTTTCCTGATTTGTTAATATTTGCCAGTATCTTCACACAATTTTGTCCTCAATTATTGCTGCATAGGTGGTCTCTTGATAGTTTTGTGTGTCTTGCCCACTGAGTGGCTCAGGACCAAGTTCTCATACTTTCTATCTTTTTAGCACAAAACACAGAAAGATGTGTTGGTGAATCACCCATCAAAACCACTGCCATCATGTTGACTCTGATTCATGGTGATCCTCCTCCTTTCTGAGACTATCAGACTATGGAGAAAGACTGTCCATCTTCCTCCCTCCAAGTTCCTTCCAATTAGCAGCCCAACACATAACAGCACCAGAGCAAGGCTTAGTAATGACTGTTGTCGAGAATTCTACCAGAATCTGAGAATTGCACCAGAATTCCCTGAATTTATTTTTCAAAATAAAATTCACATTTTATTAAGATTGAAATAAAGAGTACAAAATTTCTTTTCTTCACTAATAATAATAACAATAATAATAATAGTTGTTGTTGTTATGTGCCATCGAGTCGCTTGCGAATCATAGCGACCCTATG
>NW_006400059.1:1586414-1616455 GCF_000299155.1 Elephantulus edwardii
CATCCATCCTGATGCTGCCAATTGGTCCAGTGGTGAGAATCTTTGTCTTCTTGATATTGAGCCTCAATCCATATTGTAGGCTGCAGTCCTTGCCCCTCTGCAGCAGGTGCTTCAAGTCCTCTTCAGTTTCAGCAAGCAGGGTTGTGTCATCTGCATAACGCAGACTGTTGGTAAATTGTCCACCAATCTTGAACCCACATTTCTCCTCATAGAGCCTAGCCTCGCGGATAATCTGTTCTGCATATAGGTTGAAAAGGTAAAAGGTATGGAGATAGGATGCATCCCTGGCATACGCCCTTCCCAATTTCGAACCATACAGTGTTCCCTTGCTCTGTTCTGAAGACTGACTGCCTTCTAGTCCAAATTTCTGTATTCTTTCTAGATAAACCACAAAACATCTATTTTTGTAGATTTCTCAGTTTTTGCTTATAATCAAGATGAGCCAGTAAAATATAATCATGAAAAAAGACAGACATTATCAGCTGTTAGTGTCCATGGCCTTACAATCTATTTTGACTACAAAACAGAAATGTTCACTATATACCTGTCGAAAGGTTTATGAAGGTGTAGGCTCAACAAAGGAAAGTAAACAGCAGAAATCCAACCTATAACAACTATGGTACGTTCTTCCATTCACACTTTAACTCTAATTTGTTCCTTTAGGTTCATATGATAAAGACAATCTGCGCTGAAATCCATGTTTGACAAGCTCAGAGTTTGCATCTCCCGGCAATTTTCTTAACTGTCCATTACAGATTTTAACATACTTAAAACTCCCACTAATCAACGATCAGTCTTGAGATTCAATGTAACACTTTATAAAATATATTCTTTACTCCTATACCTACACAAAATTTATTTCTTAAAAGAATTGTAGCTCAATACCTGATGATAACTGGATCCACAGTGATAATAAACGTATGTTTGAAATTACTTAACTTAAAAAATTCCAGAGTATCACCAACGAGATGACAAAGAAACAAAGCAGGGCACTTTCACTGCTATCTTCTGGAAGAACAGATATTTTTTCAAAGCATGAGAATTCAAAGAGGAGCCATTTAAATAGGTAGATTATCAATGGCTAATATATCCAATCTATACAACCCTGCTTGCTAAAACTGAGGAGGACCTGAAGCACTTGCTACAGAGGGTCAAGAACTGCAACCTTCAATATGGATTGAGGCTCAATATAAAAAAGACAAAGATTCTCACCACTGGACCAATTGGCAGTATCAGGATGTATGGTGAGGAGATTGAGATTGTTAACAGCTTTAGTTTGCTTGGCTCCATAGTCAACACTGTTGGCACCAGTAGCCAGGAAACTAAAAGATGTATTGGGATGGGAAAATCTGCTGTTAGGGACTTCTCCAAAGTACTGAAGAGCAATGGTGTCTCTCTGGAGACTAAGGTGCATCTGATACAGGCCATGGTCTTTGCAAATCAGTTGTTATGCATCAGAGAGTTGGACAATGACTAGAGAGGATCGAAGGAGAACTGATACCTTTGAGCTGTGGTGCTAGAGAAGAGTATTGAGAGTACCATGGACTGCTAGGAAAACAAACAGATTTGTCCTGGAGAGGGTTAAACCAGGCTGATCCTTGGAGGCAAGGATTCTGAGGCTTAGTTTGACATACTTTGGACATGTTGTAAGGGGGGACAGGTCATTGGAGTGGGACATCATGCTTGGTAGGGTGGAGGGACAGTGCAGGAGGGAAAGAACCTCTATAACGTGGATTGATTCAGTGACTGGAGTAATCGGGATGGGTGTGTTGGAGACAGAGTTATTGGCACAGAATAAAGCAGGATTTAGGGCTATTGTACATAGGGTTGCTATAAGTCGCAAGTGACACAACGGCACATAACAATGACAAGGTATATTAGGTATACAGGCAAAATTATTCCATGATTAAGTGGCCAACAAAAACCGTTCAGGTTTTGTACCAAATATCAGATATTTTTTTTTAAAAGCCATTTTAAAACAGTCTCTTAGATATTTTCAGAAGTTTCTGAGTTACCTGTAGGAAGCTCTGACTTAGTCGTATAGAGTTTAATATATGTGTCCACCATTAAATCTAGATCATGTTTTATATCAAAATTAATGCTAAGCAAAGCCATGTTATTTGACCTTTGGCCTGTCGAAGTGTTCTTAAGTGTGCTTTGAGACACTTTCGTCAGTTTTCATAGTGCTCATTTTCAACCGTCATCACTGGAAGAATACATAGGACCTTCAGAAATGCATAAACGTTAGGGAAGAACTTGATATCAGGCTTCATAAATGGTGGATGGAAGCTCTATATATTTTCCTCCGTGCTTCCACTTGATTCTCCAACGATGAAAGTCGGCAGACAGCGTGTCAGGATTGGGTAAGTCACTCCTATACATGTCAGCATGGTGTTCCTCTGACGTATTGAACTTGAGCTGCCCCATGACAGAAGGGACCAGAGATAAGCATTTAAGAGCTGTAAGGTCCTGTTCTGAGAATTTATCTTTAAGTTCCTGAATAATGTGCTCCACAGAAGCTCGGGGTTTCTTTAAACTCTCTGAGGTTAGCTGAGAATCGAGGTTGCTCTGCTGAGCTCGGTGGAATTTCCCAGGAGTTTCATCTGAATATCAAGTTTGGATGCCCAATTTGTGGTTTTTTCAAACCAAAATTTATGCTAAACTTCAATGTTTTCCATCACTGCATTTAGTGAAGGCAGCACTGCAGTCAAGCTGCTGGCAGCGAAGAAGACATCTGAGGTCTGATGCTGCAAGTTTCCCCCAAAAGCTCTTGTAAAAGACAAGACGTTTTTAAGAAAAACAACTGTAACAATGAAATAAAATTCTGTTATTGCACTACAGAGTACAAAGTCTCGGCCAGCTATGCAATTATTCCACCTAACACTTGTGTCATAATTTATACCATCTAAACATAGAACAAGTGCTTGCAAGAGGTCCACTAAGATTTCGAAAACATCATGCCGGCCTGTCCACTGAGAATGGCAAATTTCCTCTCGTTCATTACCCCTTTCTTCGCTGTCTGAAAAAGACCAGAAATTACATTGTCGAGTTCTAAAAGCAGTTGTGGTGATTGATGGAAAAAAGAACAAACTTCCACAATTGTTTTCAGTGCAACGGATATTCCCATAACAGGTACAGATTTTGCCAACCACATATTTAAGGAACAGGAAGAACAGACTGTGTAGATGGCTTGAGGGTATTTCTCTAGAAGTGACAACTTTCATCTCCGGAGAAAATCCACTGGACACAATGTAAGCTTGGCCACATAGTACTCCATGTTTAATCCCATTTCTCAGTTACTGTAGTGTGGAATTCCACAGCCAAGATCTCTGTATCAGCTTTGTGAGGCAGGAGGCCCAGAAATTCCTCTCTCAGATTATGAGATTGACCCACAAAACCAACACAGGCAGATGTTCTTCCCCTGTATGTCCACTACATCGTCAGTGATAATGGAAAAGAATTGGGAGTCTCTCACTTCCTGAGAGCTTCCTCCCAAATGCAGCTCTCACAGATCTTGAGCTTCTGTTTCTGCTGGGTTTCAGAACAGAACAGTGTGTTGATAGCTGTTGTCTCAAAGCGCCTTCTCAGAACCTCTTCAGAATTTTTCCGACACTCCAGCAGAGCTTGAACGTTATCAGGAGTAAAGAGACCATCTGGGATTTCATCCGTTTCATGACCATCCAGAGGTATGTTCTGCTTTCCCATAAGAATCAAAATTTCAAATAAAGATTTTAGGTATTCTTTGTTTTCCTTCTCTTTAAGGACTAAAATGCAAAATGTCTTCATCCTGCACTTCACCACCTCCTTTTGCACTGAGGTTCTGAGCATCACTGTTGTTTGTTTCTTTATGTGTTTGCTGTTGTTCAGAAGTTTCATCAATTTTTTTCCCTGTTTCAGTGTCCTGATTTTGTCTTCACTCAATTTGATGATTCATTTTCTCTGTGTACTATGTGAATTGTTCAGATGTCTGGTAAGATCAAATGTTGCTGGTATGGCTTTATCTCAAAGAATTGCACTACTAGGACTCTCCTGGTGCCTTTCCAAGTATCTGCTTCTATTAATATTTTTTTTAAAATTGATTTTAATGAAGATTTACCGACTTTGGATTTACATTCATTCATTGTTGCACTCTTCTCCCCTCCCACACCTGCAGCCTCAGTTTACTCTTCTCTTTGAAAAGTACAAGAAAAATTCTTTCATTGTTTTACAATTCCCTCCCCCCAGGTCCACTCCACTATGCAGCCTTCGTTCTAGACTCCTGTCATGACAATAATACTTAATCACATATCCTTTTTAAACAGTTTTCTCGCTCATCTGTTTCAATGCAGTATACATTATTGAACCCATCTACCTCAGTCTCTCCCCAGCCCCAATGTCAGTCCTGTTTTACAACAGTGGCACTATGCAGTATTTGTTCTTTTGTCACTGAGATAATTCACTCAGCATAATGTCCTCAAAGATCACCCATTTTGAATAATATTCATGAGTTCCTTGTTTTTCAATGCAGCGTAGTATTCCATTGTGTGAATATAACAGAGCTTCTCTATCCATTCGTTTGTTGATGGGCACTTAGGTTGTTTCCAACTCCTTGCTATTGTGAACAAAGCCACAATAAACATGGGTGTGCATATATATGCTTGGGTGGCAGTTATGGTCTCTTTAGGGTATATTCCCAGTAGTGGAATTGCTGGGTCAAATGGTATCTCTATTTGCAACTTTTTGAGAAAGCACCACACTGGCTTCCACAGTGGTGGCACAATTTTACACTTCCACCAACAGTGAATAAGGGTTCCAGTTTCTCCACAACCTCGCCAGCATTTGTTGCTTGATGTTCTGTTAAATTTTGCTGTTCTTCCTGGGGTGAGATGATATCTCATAGGTGTTTTATGCTTCAATTAATTTTGAGAAATAAAATAACCATTCATTCTTTATATTTCTGATACCTCTGTAAAATGTGTAGTTCTGAAGATCATAGAGGTCTCAGAGTTTTTGGCATATAACCTATAATGTTTATTAAGCTGATTAGGTGTTTTATCTTCTAAGTCAGCTCTCCTACAGTTCTCCACCCATTTCTGGCATCTGGTTGATGCCGCGGGCACCTGAAGAAGGCCAGGTCAAGCTGTCTGCTCCATGTGCAGTTGGGGGCAGCACAGAAGTTTGACATAGTCGCCCACCCCCCGGGTGGCCAGTTGTCCCCTCCTCATCTCCTCAGGGCCGCTCTCCCACCTGTTGGGGCTGGGGAGGGGAGTCTCTCAACTTATTTTTTGTATTGTGACTTTCTGATCATCTCTTCTTCTTGGTCACACATCTTGGAAGACCCATAATAAGCTCTGCTGGTGGTGAGTGAGAAATTGTACTGCCAACCCCAAAGCCATAGTTTGAATCTATCAGTTAGTTGTTCCATGGAGAAAGACGGACAATCTCTTCTCTTGAGAGAAGCTTTTAGAAAGTCAGCTATGAGTAGGTTCTTACTCAGTGGCAAATGGCAATACAATAACAACAGGCTAACTTATACCAGTGAACTTCAAACTCAACTCTCAATTCTAAGTTTTAGCATAAGAAAAGAGAAGAAAACTTTGAGTTTCTATAAAGATTCCAAATTCATCCTGCAAAGTTTACTATCTTGTTGTTGTTATGTCCCAACGAGTCACTTGCGACTCATAGCAACACTATGTACAACAGCCCTAAACCCTGCTCTGTCCTGTGCCAATCTTATTGTCTCCAACACACCTACCCCCATTACCCCAGTGACGAAATCAATCCATCTCATCGAGGGTCTTCCTCTCCTGCGCTGTCCCTCCACCCTCCCAAGCATGAAGTCTCTCTCCAAGGACTGATCCCACCTTGCAACATGTCCAATTTATGTCAGACAAAGCTTCAGAATCCTTGCGTCTGAGGAGCAGCCTGACTTCACCCTTTCCAGGGCAAGCTTATTTGTTCTCCTGTATATTCAATACTCTTCTCCAGACCAAAGCTCAAAGGCATCAGCTTTCCTATCATCCCGAGTCATTGTCCAGCTCTCGCATAGCAAGTGATTGCAAAGACCATGGCCTGTATCAGACGCACATTAGTCTCCAAACTGACATCATTGCTTCTCAGTACCCTTGAAAGGTCTCTGACAGCAGGCTTTCTCATCAAATTTCTGTAGTAGGTGGAGCCTGTCTCCCACAAATGCAGGCAGCAAAATTTTCTCTTTCTTAAATCATACTCTTCTGGCCAAGGAGATACATAGATCTAGATCTAGATATATAGGTCTAGGGATATGGATATATATACATATGCTGTTGTTGTTGTTGTTAAGTGCCGTCGAGTTGCAGGCAACTCATAGCGACCCTACGAAGGAGAGTCCTCAACACTTGTGTGTCTTTCATCCTCTCTCCAGGTTCATAGGGTTTCTGGAGGCAAGCTGTTACGGAAGTGGATGCCACTCCTCCTTCCAAGCCTGTTTTAATCGGGGAGCTTGACCCCACTCTCAAATATATATATATATTTGATGCAGTAATGGTAAAGGGAGGGTGTGTTTTCTCAGCATACTGTCTCTATTCTATACACTCTCAGTAAAACTATTTTATCTCCTTCTTCACATAAACCTAAAATATCACCAGCCTCCTGATTCAAGGCCGTCTCTGTACCAAGTAACTTACCTGTCTTACTTGCTTAAAATATTATGAAGAGGGAAGAATAAATGGGTGCCTTTAAAAGTATCTAAAGTATAGTGAAGGTTTTTGTCAGTTAGCAAATATCTGAAGCTAAGATGGATATCACAGAGCTCTACAGGTTTGTTAAGGAGAAATTGATACAAAAATCCTCTCAAGATTTTTCTTTTAAATTGGTCTTCGATACCAGAAGCAGAACCCATATTTTGTGAAAGATCAGAATTAGAGATTGAATTGATTCCCTCAACCTTTCATTTGCTTCCATCCCACTATTGAACGGTGCTGTACTTTGTTGCCGTCTGTAATAAGAGACAATAGTCTAATGCTGGTTTGCTAATTTCTCCTCTTCACAAAGGTCAGCTCTGGAATGAATTGACTATTGTCTCCTGGAATGGAGAAGCTAAGGTACTTAAGAGGAAGGATAGACTCTTGTCAGGAGTTTGTATTATGCATTTTAAGAATTAGTTCAAGTGTCTGATGTTTGTATAACTGAGCTCCTATTTTCCCCTAGTTCCTAAGATTAGCACTATGGCCATCACAAGTTCTCCAGTTAGTTCTGCAGAGGAAAACTCCAAACAAAAGACTGTTAGATTTGCTTTCAAAATTTTCCTTCTCAAATATGTATATAGTGAGTAGGGCTTAATCACTTAGCTACAGACTGGGTTGATGTTGACACCAAAAACTGGCAGAAGATCTTTTCATCCCATTCTACCCGGCCACAGCCTATTCTCAGCCTTCCAGGTAAGGAAAGGTGAGGACAGGTAAAGCTAAGGAAGAATATGTCAAATACTTTAGGAAGAGGGGGGTTTTCCTGTTCAGATCTGTCTCGGGTCATCACAGTCAATCAGTACACGCTTCCTTATTTTGGGATTGAAATGATAAGAGTAAACCCTGGAATGGCCTTATTCTCAAGGCAATGAACACCTAAATTCAGTCAAGAGGGAAGGGTAGAAGTGGAGAGCTGGTACCTAAGACTGCTGCATATGTACTTTTTTTGCACACTGCTAATAGAAATTCCAAGTATCTTGCTAATACAAGGAAAGTAAAAAAATTAAAAAAATCAAACAAAAAAACAAAACACCCAACACCTTGCTAGTATCAAGAAAGGAGTGCTTCAGGGATTTATTCTATCTCCATATTTTTTTAAATCTATATGTGGAACTGATCATTCAGGAGGCTGGACTTTATTTTTTAAAAATACATTTTATTGATTTTCATAGAATAATACCTTTGCAGTATATTTCATTCATATACATTGTGTTTTATACCATCTTTAATTTACATTATGTTTCACACAATCATTCATATACATTCTATTTTATATTATATTTATACTAATTCACGAAATTTGAATACAATGTTTTTCAAACCAGGTCCTTTCCACTTCCCTCGCCCCACCCAAACATCAAATTGCACAACCCCATGATTAATCCCCCCCTCACACATCCTCCCCCCTCTGCTTCCACCCTCTCTCCTCCTTGGATCCTCATACTTATTCTACAATAATGGTTTTATACAGCATTTGTCCTTGTGGGACTGAGGAGGTTGGACTTTATAAAGAAGAATGTGGCATCAGAATTGGAGGAAGACTCATTAACAACCTGTGTTATGCAGATGGCACAACATTGGTAACGAAACTGAGGAGAACTTGAAGCATTTGCTATAGAAGGTCAAAGATCATAGCTTTTAATATGAATTGCATCTCACCATCAAGAAAAAGATCCTCACCACCAGGCCAATAAATAATATCATGATAGATGGAAAAAAGATTGAAGTTATTAATGATTTCATCTTGCTTAAAACTACAATCAACACTCTTGGCATGAGCAGTAAGGAAATTAAAAGATGAGTTGCATTAGGAAAATCTGCTGTCAAGGATCTCTCCAGAGTGCTAAGGATCATAGGTATCCGTCTAGAAATCAAAGTGACAGTCTAGAATAAGGTGTGCTTGGTCGAGGCTATAATCTTCTCAACTGCTTGCTGTGCATCTGAGAGCTGGACATGTGACTAAGAATGGCAGAGAATAATGGATGTCTTTATGTTGTGATGCTGGAGAAGAGTATTGAAAATACATACCATGGATTGCCAAGAGAATAAATAGGCCTGTCCTAGAGAAATTGAAACAAGTTTGTTCCTTGGAGGCAAAGATTCTGAAGTCTCTGCCTCACATACTTTGGGTATGCCACCAAGAGGTACCAGTCCTTGGAGAAGAACATCATGCTTGGAAGGATACAGCGTCAGTGCAGAAGAGGAAGAAGTTGGATGAGATGGAGTGACATAGTGACTACAATAGGGTCAGGTGTGTCAGAGATCATATTGGCTTAAGATAGGGTAAGGTTCAGAGACATTGGTCAAAGGGTCATTTTGAGTTTTAGTCAACTTGATGGTAACATAATAACAACAATACCAATTCATACTTGTATGTGGACATAGAGTTAGATTTATCTATGATCTTATGTCTATCAGTTGTTATTCTAACTTCTTTGAATTCTGCTCTATCCTGATTCAGTTTAATCATCTTTGACACACCTACCCTGCTTAACCCCATCACTGAATCAATCAATCTCATCCATGGTCTTCTTCTCTTGTGCTGTTCCTCCACTCTTCCAAGCATAATGTCCTTCTCCAAAGACTAGTCCCTCCTTACAACATGCCCAAAACCTTTCAGACAGAGCTTCAAAATCCTTTCTTCCAAGGAGTAGCCTGGTTTCACCCTCTCCAGGACAGACCTGTTTTTTCTCTTAGGAGTCCATGGTATATTTACTATTTTTCTCCAGCACCACAGCTCAAAGGCATCAATTCACTTATCATTTTTAATAATGAAGACTGCAGCGACTCAACACTTATAACAACAACAACATTTAGTGATATGAAGATATAAAAATTATTGATCTTTTTTGAGTTGTTAATGGATGTTTATGTTGTTCCCATTTTCTGTTACTGTGAAAAAAGCTGTTATCACCATTTTTGGGAAAAAATTTTTGTGAACATATGTTGCCAACTCTTTTTTGGTATATGCAAAGCAGTAGGATTGAGAGGAGTTTTTTTAGGCCTTAACTTAAAAAAAGTAGGATGACAAGCTAATAATAATAATGATAATAATAATAATAATAATAATATATTAGCAATGCATAGATTCAATAATTAATACTAATCAATAATTTTAAAACCTAATGAAACAAAGCCTTCCTTCCTATAATCAAGGAAAAAAAAAATAACTATGCAAAAATGGTAAAGCATTTGAATAGGTAATTTACAGCAGAGGAAATCTGAGCAATTAATATACAAGGAGAGGGGTTCAATCTCACTATTTTTCCACAGAAAGGAAAAGAAAATGAAAACAAAAATAAGACACTTCACTTCTATTAATTCCCCTAAAATGGAGTTGATGGTGAAGATGTGAAGGAATGACAATTTTCAAATGTAACTGTCGGGAAAGGAATGAAGACATCCACACTGAAGAGTAAGCACTACAATAGCCAATTTGTTACTTTGCTTACATTACAACTCAGTAACTCCTCAGAGGTATCTATAGGTATCTATCTATGTCTATGCATATGTCTAAATCCATATCTGTATCTGTATCTATATGTAGGGAGCTCTGGTGATTTTGTGGCAAGAAGTTGTACTGTCAATCCAAAGGTTCAAGTTGACCAGGTGTTCTGAGAAAGAAAGATGGACAATTCCCTCCCATGTGATTTACAGTCTCTGAAAACCCACTGGAGTGTCAGCTATGAGTAGATTCTGACTTCAAGGTAGATATAACAATAACAGCAAATAGAGAGGTGATAGAATAGAGAGATAGATAGATAGATAGATAGATAGATAGATAGATAGATACATCGATCGATAGATAGAGATGCAGATATAAATAGATATAGCTGTTATGGTAGCTTCTTGCCACATGAAACTATTTAAATACATGAAATAAAAGTTTTCCAAATTGAAATGTACTGTAAAATACACAGTGGATTGTGTGTGTGTGTGTGTGTGTGTGTGTGTGTGTGTGTGTATGTATATGTGTAGATGATGTAGGCACAACATGTTATATTAGTTTCCTAGAAATGTTGTTGTTTCAATAAAGGATCTGTGAGGCACATTTTTAATCTCTTCAGATTACCTTTTTATTTGACTGCCTAGTTCTCTAAAGACAACCTTTGGACCTCCTAAAGTACATACACAAATGCTATAGTCACATCCTTGACTTTATCTTTGAGCCGGGTTTTTTTTCTGGCAATGCCTTATCTTTGCTCAGAGGATATTTCTTACTTTTATTATCATCATCTGGAAAAGCTCAAACTCTCCAGCTGCCATCAAATTCATTCTAACTCACAGCGACCCTCCATAGGTTTCCGAATCTATCAATCCATCAGGAGGAACCTGTCTTTTTTCTTGCTCAGAGAAGCTGGTGGATTTGAACTGGATTTGAACATGAGCAGTGCAACATCCTGCCATCCAGGATGTGGCATTCACACTATGCCACAGAGCTCCCTGCTTTCTCCAACATTCTTGACAGCTCTCTTTCATTTACTATAAGCAACAAATGGAAACCCTATTATAACCCCTCCCTTTGGAGGCACAAGCATACTTCATGTTAGAAATATCTTTAGCCCAGTTATGTTAGATTGGAAGCACGAGTGGCATCCACTTCCTAAATAACATGCTTCCGGAAACTCTATGAACTTTGGTAAATGTCGATAGTTGTAGAGGGGCCTCATGCCTTTTGTTCATGGGGTGGCTATGAGTCATGCTCGACTCGCAGGCAATCAACAACAGTGTTAGATACAATCCTACTCTCACATACATGCCTTGACAGTGTTATTTTTGTCACCACACATAAAATGCTTCTTTTTCTACAATTACCAACAATCTTTACCTCACTTTCTTGCAACCCTTTATCCACAACCTTATGAAACACCTGTAGACTTCTTCCATCAAACGCTTCTTCTAGAAATGCTGGGCTTTCACTAAGCATTTCCTCAAAAGGCCTTTGCTTGGTTCCAGATGGACGTTTACATTTTAGGGCTTTGTCACATCATCACCCTATCCTTGATGCCAGATATTTCTCTCTGGAGACTAAGGTGCGCCTGATACAGGCCATGGTTTTTGCAATCACTTGTTATGCATCAGAGAGTTGGACAATGACTAGGGAGGATAGAAGGAGAATTGACGCCTTTGAGCTGTAGTGCTGGAGAAGACTATTGAATTTCATGGACTGCCAGGAAAACAAACAGATTCATCTTAGAGAGGGTCAAACCAGGCTGCTCCTTGGAGGCAAGGATTCTAGGGCTTCGCCTGACATACTTTGGACATGTTGTAAGGCGAGACAGGTCTTTAGAGACGGACATCATGCTGGGTAGAGTGGAGGGACGGCGCAGGAGGGGAAGACCCTCTATGAGGTGGATTGATTCAGTGACTGGGGTACTCGGGATGGGTGTGTCAGAGGCAATGAGATTGGCACAGGATAGAGCAGGGTTTAGGGCTGTTGTACATAGGGTCGCTATGAGTCGTAAACAACTCGAAGGCACATAACAACAACAACAACAACAAAAACAACAACATTACCAAATCACAAATTATCTTCCATTTTAGCAGCTTTAAACAGTAAATAAGGTATTTGTTTTCTGACAGTTTCTATAGGTAGGAAATCTAGCCAGAATCAGTGTAGCTGAAGGGTTCAGGTTCAGCCTTTCTCATGTGGCTACTGTAGCACATTTATTACTTTGGAATTACAGTCATCTCAAGGCTTAACCAGAGCAAAGTGAGGCACAAAGGCTATCAGGTAAACAAAACAAAACAAAACCCCCCAACGACTCACCCCATTAAACAATGTCATGAAACCGAGAAAATCCAGGTTAAATAATAGATTTATCACAAAAGTTTGAGAGTTGGCTGGGTCTGTGCTGATATTTTAATTCATCTTAAAGAATGATCACAATGAAAATTATTATTATTGTAATAGTATAGGAAATGTGGATTTACATAATTTCAGATCAATTTTTAAATAAAAGAAAATATCAAGTTCCCTATGACTAAAGACTAGTTCTTTTTAGCGTCTGTGGTAGCTGCTATTTGTTCCCTGCTGTTGTTAATTATCCATGTGTTAAATGGCTGGATTAGACTGTACATATATGAGAATTAGGGAGCTCTGAGGACCTAGTGATAAGATGTTTTACTGCAATTCCAGTGTCACATGATTCGAATCCACTAGATGCTCTGCGGGAGAATGACGGGCAGTCTCTTCCCATGTCATTTACTGCCCCTGGAAGCTTACTGAAGGATCAACTATGGGTTGTTTCTGACTTAATGGGAAAGGACAACAGCAGCATAGCAATTAGAAAGAGAACTTAACTGTTGCATATTTAGTCCAAAAACAAGGGGGAAATTGCCCATTCTTCAATTATCAAGTCACCCCATTTGTTGAACTATTTCTACTCTCTTGGACCAATACTTGTTTTTGAGCCAGATGGTTCGTTGTTGAATAAAACACTTTTAAATCATCAGCTTTGGTAAATACTATGTGTCTCCTTACTATCCCATTGATTTTCTCCATGGGCAATGGAGTCAAGGACTCAGAAAACTGCACCGTCATCCCCTTTTCTTTGCAATCTGTTCCCCTTCCCAAATTGTGACTTCAGGTAAGAGATGATGTGATAGTTAGAAACACTGCTTTAGAGTTTGGTAAACTCAGCCTCATATACAATGGTTGGCAAGGCCACACAACATAAACCTGAACAACTTATTCAGATACAAAATGGAAGTGTTTCTGAAAACCCCAAAGATAACTCTAGTCTAATAGGAACTCAGGACAAATAATATATAACAATAGGTTATAAAACAAGCAAACTTCTCATTAAATAATTGGGCAGTTTTATCTACTTCAGCTCCCTGACAACATTGTGCAGATGTTGGGTTCTACTTTACTCAAAGTAGATCACAAATCACCTGACAATGTTGTCTGCTGGTGGTTTGCTGGTTGTATTTATGGTCATATTTTTCTAGGAACCTAAGTTTTTAATGGATTTTTTTTTCCGTAGCAAAGTTTATGAACTGCTCTCCTTCCTCCCCTCATAAAATGAAGGTTACACTTCAAAAGCAAATTTCTTTTAAAAGACCTACAGGGGTTTTTCCCCCTCTTTTGAATGTAACTAAGTTATATTACATAAATAAAAATGCAGTGAAAGTCAAATACATTTATACATCAACAAAATAAGATTTGTCTTCAGGTGCTGAAATAGAAGCATCCTTTCAAATAGTAAAAGGAGGTCCATACTGACGTCCCTTTTCTGAGCTACTATGTTTCAGAGATCACATCATTTTTGGCAATAGAAGAAAATGAGAGTCTTACAGTAATTCAAGCTGGAAAAGGTAGGGGGAGTAAAACTAGGTCTCCTAAACTGAAATGAAGCCAAAGTAAAAGTTAAAAGTTAGGTTCAAATGGCACAGCATGCTGCTTTAACCTGAAAGATGTAGCTTATAAATTGAAAGTACGCTTTAACGCTGTCTAAATATCTTGGCCATCTACTCAATTTTCATTTTAATTTGGCAGCTAACTCTTGATTCAAGAAGGAAAGGGAATTAAAAAAGAGGGGAAAATTTTTATAAACAGATATTAGGGGTGAGGAGTAGGAAAGAAAAAAATGTGTTTGATATTTTATGTTCAACCTCATAAAACCCTGATAACTAGATCTTATATTCATAATGTGGAGGAAAGATATGAGGCTGAGTGAGATTTAGTATCTATCAGGCTTCTCTCTCAGGTCTGTCTAAGTTTCAAATAATTCGTGTTCTTTTTTTATTATTCTTCACTACCTTGAGCAAAAGCAAGAGTAAGAAAAGAAATGTTTGCAAGATTGTGACCCATTCACTTCAGATATTTGAGGTAAGGAATATAGATAAGATGGATTACCCAATAAGCAAATGAGCATATGTTTTAGAACACAAGCAAGACAGAGGCACAAGCTGTCCAAAGCTAAAACTCATAGATTCTAAGAAGACAAGACAGAAGGAAAAGTGAACATGACGGTGGAAGGGAACCAGCAGGGCACAAAATGGGACTGATACTTGTTCTGTGTGTGGGCATGTGTCAGCCAGAAGCAGAATTCACCTGTGGTCATGAATGCACCTAAGTATAGCTTAGTTTAGGCTTTGAAGCCCTAACCACTTTGCAACCTTCATTAACTCCATCATCTACCAATCCCTCCCAAGTAATTCAAACTCCTTATCTTGGCATGTCTCTTGGGAGAGTACTCTCGTTCAAATAAACAAGAGGTAAGTATGAATTGTTGAGTTTAACTCTTGCTACGTTCACCCATTGTGTAACTTGATCTGACAAGAGTGGCTAATGCACAAAGACAGATTGTATTAAGAGATAACAAGTCTGTCACCTATTTTGAGGGAACTGTCTTGTCTAAGACAATCACATTTGTAGATCTAGGAACTCTAGTCAGTAGGTCAGTGATACTGTTTGTCATGATACAAACACAAGTGTTTGCTCTCAAATTGTTGTTGTTGTTATGTGCCTTCAAGTCGCTTGCAACTCATAATGACCCTATGTACAAGAGCCCTAAACCCTGCTCTGTCCTGTGCCAACCTCATTGTCTCTGATACATCTACTCCCACTACTCCAATCACTGAATCGATCCATCTCATCAAGGGTCTTCCTCTCCTGCACTGTCACTCCACCCTCCCAAGCTTGGCGTCCTTCTCCAAGGACTGGTCCCTTCTTGCAACATGTCCAAAGTATGTCAGACGAAGCTTCAGAATCCTTCACTCCAAAGAGCACCCAGGCTTCAACCAATTCTGGACAAACCTGTTTGTTCTCCTAGCAGTTCATGGTATATTCAAGACTCCTCCAGCACCACAGCTCAAAGGCATCAATTCTCTTTCTATCATTCCTGGCTCTCTGATGCATAGCACTCAATTGCTAAGACTATAGCCCAGATCAGGTGCACCTTAGTCCCCAGCTTGAAGTCGTTGCTCTTCAGTACTCTGGAGAAGTCCCTCACAGCTGGCTTTCCCAATGCAATTTGTCTCTTTAATTCCTGGCTGCTGGTACCAAGAGTGTTGGCTGTGGAGCCAAGCAAACTAAAACTGTTAACTACCTCAATCTCTTCACCATTGTTTATGATGCTGTCAACTGGCCTGGCTGGTGGTGAGAATCTTTGTTTTCTTGATGTTGAGCTTCAATCCATATTTAAGGCTGCGGTTACATCCTGATAAACAACCAGTGGGAATTCCATTACAGATGATTCACAAATAGGAAAAAATTCAAGTAAATAAAACACTATTGCAATGATTCAATCAAGTTACTCTTTAACTGTATAACATTTATGCACACAGTTATGCCCTAAATTTTACAAACAATAACATTTATAACTTTAAAATATGTTTGGCATATACACAAATGTAATTTAACATATGTGTTATATTACTAATGTGAGTAATAATTTAATAAAATATTACCATAGCAAACATCTAAAAATGTTAGTGATACTGATATTTATCTAAGGAGCTCTGGTGGCTTCTTTTTGTTATGTGTTCTCAAGTTGACTATGACTCTTTGAACAATGGCTCTGAACCTTGCCTTGTCATGAATCTGCCTCACCATCTTTGACACACCTGACCCCATTGCACAGTTACTTTGGTAAGCCATCTCATCTAGGGTCTTCCTCTTTTGTGCTGACCCTCTACCCTTCCAAGCATGATGTCCTTCTCCCAGAACTGGTCCATCCTGATGACATGACCAAAGTATGTGAGATGGAACTTCGAAATCTTTACCTCCAAGGAGTGAACTGGTTTCATCTTTTCCAGGACAGTTCTCTTGGCAGTTCATGGTATCTTCAATACTCTTCTCAAAGCCATTGATTCTTCTTCTGTCAGCCTTATTCATTGTCCAATTCTCAGATGCATAACTAACAATTAAAATGACCATAGAAAACAAAAGATGAGTTGCACTGGAAAGATCTGCTATCAAGGATCTCACCAAAGTGCTAACGAGCAATGAAGTCAGTTTAGACACCAAGGTGTGCATGATCAATGCCATAGTTTTCTAAATTGATGGTGGCTTAGTGTTAAGGAATTGTTCTACCAATCAATGCAACGGTATGAATTCTGATCCACCAGCTGCTCTGCATGAGAAATATGAGCAAGCTCCTCTGGTGTGATACTGCTGTGATTTTTTTTTTCTTAAAAATCATTTTATATTAGTTTGTATACAACATTCATATACATTATGTTTCACACGTTCCTTCATTCACATTGTGTTTCATACAATCATTCCCATACATTTTGGTTTATAAACTCAGTCCCCATAGAACTATGCCCACCATTGCTCCATCTTTTTAGGTCTCTGCCAGATCTTTCCCATTTCCTTTAACCTCTCACCCTATACCCACAAAATTGTGTGGCCTTATGCTCTTCCCCTGCCCATCCTCACTCCTCTGCTCCCACCCTTTTCCCACGCCTTGAATCTCCATACACCTTTTACTAGTTATTCTTCTGTTTTTACAATAATGGTCTTATGCAGTATTGTTCTTTTGAACTCTGGTGGTATAATCCATGCTGTTATAAAGTCCTATTATCCTGACTTCAACTCATAGCCCATGTGGTTGTGTTTTGATGTGAAGTTGGAATCAATGCATAGCTGATCCTTTAGCAGATTTTCAGAGGTAGTAAGTCACAGTGGAAGAGATTTCCCATCCTTCTCCCAAGTAGCACCTGGTGGATTTGAACCACAAGTCTTTGGGATTGTAGCTCAACTTCTTACTACTAGACTGCCAGAGCTGCCTCTGAAAATCCACTGGAGGGAAAGCTATGGATCAGTTCCAACTCAATGGACACAACCACATAGTTATCTGACAAGAAAAGTTTTAATTTGTGTGTCAAGTCATTTCAATTTTTAGTGCTGGACAAATTGTTTGATAATTACCTATGGTAGTAAATGTATTAGGTACATTTAAAGGTTGCCAAAAGTAGATTATTTATCAAGCAAAAGATGTTTTTGCATCTCAACAGTGAGCGCATTCCTATATCTATGTTCCATGAAAGTAGCAAAGGGCTTTTATTACTGTGGGACATTACTTTTTCCCCCCTCTCAGAATATTTTTTTGTATGTGTAAAGAAATAGATCAAGTCCTTACAGAAATTAATTAAGTGGACATTTAGCTAATAAAATTATATAAATGCATTTTGTTTTCCATTTCCCTTCAGACTGACATTCTTTTAAGAAACTGACATTGTGTTGACTTGCCAAGCAAACATACATTGAAAGTTACTGTTGCTACATCAATTATTCTTTTTGTAGGTACTGTCCAGTTGACCCAATGTTTAACAAATTGAAAATATTCCCTATTTTATACCATATTCACAATTTCTGCTGGCTCAAAACTATTGTTATAATCACTATGCCAGTACTTTTGCTTAAGGGTATTTCTCACCTTTGCCAATTTTTTAAATTTTCTCAGTGTAATATCCTTTTCTAGAGACTAGTCCCTCCTGATAAGATGTCCAAAGGATGTGAAGTGAGTCTGACCATGTTCGCCTCTCAGGGGCACACTGGCTGCATGTCTTCCAATCTATTCGCCCTTTTGACAGTTCATGGTACATTCACTCTTCATCAACAACACAATTAAAAACCTTCAATTCTATTTCAATCTTCCTTTTTAGTTATTGATGGACTTTCAGTTGAGTTGGGTCAATTAGGAATACCATGCCTTTGGTCAGGTGGACTTTAGTCTTTAAAGTGACATCCTTGTTCCATTTCCATTTGGATATCTACTAGACATCTCTGATTTTAAGTGTCTATACACCAGACACTTTATTTCCATCCCATGTGCTCTTGTGCAAATCTTCTCCAAGTCAGTAAAGGACAATGCTGCTATTCCAGCTGCTCTGGAATCCTCAGCTTCTCTTTACATATTCAAATTATGAAAGATAAGTTAGCTGTAAATTCAAACCCCATCCATAATACTGTCACTTCTCATCAGTTTCCCTGTTATCCTCACTATCCTCACACTGGTCTTCACGATCCCTCACTAGGTTGATTGTCATAGCCTTCTAACAGTACTCACTCTCGGCCACTGTATAGATGGAATTGTATCCTGCAAGACACGCGAAAGACCTGTTATCTGTTATCTTTGACGATATCAGTTAACTTGACATTGCACTGGGTTCTGATCCAATCTGAGTGGTGTGTCCTTTAAAAGACAAGAGACAGGGAAAGGCAGATAGATGAGGGAAGTCAGCCATGTGAGGAAGGAGTTGTACTACAGCTGCTGGCCAAGGGTGCCCGAGGCTACCAGAAGCGGAGTAAGACAAGGAAGGATCTTTCTCTAGAGCCTTTGCAGGGAACATGGACTAGATGACGTTCTGAACTTTTACCTTCTGCCTCTGTAACTGTGAAACAAATTTCTGCTGCTTTAAACAATCTACTTTTGAATACTTATTTTTACAACAGCCTTAGGAAACAAATATTATAGCCTATATAGTCTCTTTTTAACAGAGAAACCAGAGTGTCCTTTTTAAAAATTTTAATTAATTTAAGAAATTGAATTTTAATTAATTTTAATGAAAGTTTACGGAGACTTAGGGTTTCCATTCATTCATTGTTGCACTTTTCTCCCTTCCCACCCCCACAATTCACTCTTCTCTTTGAAAAATAAAAGAAAAATTCTTTCATTGTTATATAATCCCTCTCCCTCAAGTCCTCTCCACTATGCTACCTTCGTTCTGGACTCCTGTCATAACAATAATATCAAATCATATACCCCTTTTAAATAGTTCTCTCCCTCATCTGTTTCAATGAAGTATACATCATTCCTCCCTTCCTTCTCTGTCTTTCCTCAACCCTAATGTCAGTCCTGCTTTACAACAGTGGCCCTAGGCAATATTTGTCCATTTGTGACTGAGATATTTCACTCAGCATAATGTCCTCCAGGATCATCCATTTTGTATAATATTTCATGAGTTCCTTGTCATTTTAAAATACAAATTGGATAATGTCAACTTTCTGTTTAAAATCTTTAAAATTGCCATTCAGATATGTCATATCAGAGATGGTGGTGATTTCAGCTATGATAGCAACAACTGTTGGCTTCTGAGTGCCTCAATGACAGTGGCAGGCAGAGTGATGGGGTCCTGGAGTAACAGCCCAGTAATACAAGAACAGCTCATGGATTCAGATGAATTTGGACTCAAATAGCCTATAATAATGCCGGCTTTCATAGATGACCTGTAGATTCCACAGGCTCCTCTATGAGGGAGTGAAATGACAAAGTATACATCAACATCAAAGGTGATAGTAGAACTTTCAAGTGACAGATATCATAGTTATATCTTATCACCCACCTTGGTATTCTAGTTCTTTCATAGCATTTGAAAATAATATCCTCTGCATTAAACTTCTTTGTGTTTAAAATAAAGAAATGATTGAAACTATTTTATGCTACTGATGAGACTGTAAAATGTGTGACCATTATGGAAAGCAGCTTGGTGCTTCTTTAAAAAGCTGAAAATTAAAATACCATTTGATCTAGTAATCTCACTACTAAGTACATATCTTAAAATACTAAAATCTGTGACACAAACAGTTGTAAGCACCAGCATTATTTATAAGAACAAAGTGATGGAAACAACTAAAATATAAAGAAATTATGCTACATTCACACCATGCAACACTAAAGAATGATAAAAAGTTGTGAAACATAGAGAAATCTAGAAGACATTATGACAGTAAATAAGACAGTCACAAAAAGACAAATATAAGATCACTTAAAAAAACAAACAAACAACAAAAACCAAGCACCCAAATAGGTTAGTCTTTGAGAGGGTGAAACAAGTTTCTCCTTGGAGGCTAGGATTTTGAAGCTTTATCTCACATACTTTGAGCACAAGGCCAGGAGGGATTGGTCCTTGGAGAAGGACATCAGCTTGGAAGGGTGGAGAGACAGCACAGGAGAGGAAGACCCCAGATGAAATGAATTGATATGGTAATGGGGGCAATGGGATTAGGTGTGTTAGAGTCAGTGAGACTGGCTCAGAATATGGCAGGGTTCAGAAACATTGTAAATAGGGTTGCTATGAGTCACAGGCAGCTTGATAACTCATAACAACAACAACAACATATTAAAGTTTACACTCAGAATCATTCCTGCATGGCTACCAGGGATCAGAAGGCAGGGAAAGAAAAGTAAAAATTAAAGAAAAATACATAATAACGATTACCTTATTAAGGTGGGTGGTGGGAAAGGTAATACACGGTAAGAAGATGATCAGACATTGTGGATAGTGCAATTAATGTTATAAAACAAAATGTGTATGAATGATTTCACCCAAATCACAATTACAAATATTAAAAACATTTTAAATGCATTTCTTATAACATCGGGCTGTTAACTGAAAGGGCAGTTGTTTAACCCACCAACTATTCAATGGGAGAAAGATGGGTACTTCTCTCTCATAAGGATTTATAGTTTCAAAATGGCAGAAGGTTGCTATGAGTTGGAATCAACTGCAAACAGATAATGCTAGGCTCCCTTGATTTTAGTGCAACTGATAGTGATCCTCTGAACAGCAGGTCGGAAACTTGCCCTGTCCTGCACTATCTTCAAAATCTCTGAAATGCTTACATCCACTGTTACAACTGTGCTAATCCATTTCATTGAGGGTCTCCCTCTCTCTGCTGATCCTCTACTTTCCACAGCTTGATATCTTTTTTTCAAGGACTGTCATCTCCTCACCATATGTCTAATGTGGGTGAGACAAAGTTTCTCTACTCTTGCTTCTAAGAAACAGCCCAGTTGCACTTCCTCCAAGACTTATTTATTTGGTCTTTTTGCAGTCCATGGTATAGTCAATACTCTTATTCAGCCCCACAATTCAAAAGCATAAATAATTCTTCAAACTTCTTTATTTATTTTCCAACTTTCTGACGCATACAAAGTAATTGAAAAGACTATAGCTTGGCCGAGACTCGCCTTAGTTTTTAAACTGACATCTTTGAACTTTAGATCTTTGACAACAGATTTACCCAATATAACAAACACCTTTTGATTTCTTGACTACCTCTACTATGGGTGTTGGTTATTGATTCAAGTATAATGAAGTCCTTAACAAGGACAATCTGATAGCCTAACAGGTAGGGAGCTGCTCTGCCAATCCAAAGGCACCATGTTTGAATCCACTAGCTGCTTCTCTGGGTAAAGGTGAGTCATCTCCTCCTTTTTGATTTATGGTTTGTGAAAATCTGCTGAGGGGTTAGCTCTGAGTTGGTTTCAACTTGATGGACATGAGATAGATAGGTCATGATGTTTGTTGCCAACTGGACCAGTTTTGAGAGTGTTTTCTTTGTGTTGAGGTTTAATTCACGTTGAAGGCTTCAATCTTGAATTATTTTTAATAAGTGATTCATGATTATTTCAGCTGCAGAATATAGGTTGCTGATGAATTTTTAATCTTGGTGCCACATTTTTCTTCATATAGTCTGTTGTTGTTGTTGTTATGTGCTTAATGCTTGGCTGGGTCCAAAATCCAATGTGATAGCTCACAGACCACACAGAACCATATCTGGGGATCAAAATGGTATAATTCAGATTATAACAGAATACAGTTAAGATAGATCCCAAAATGTGCATGCAGGACGCTTAGCCTCAAGTCTCATGGCTCTAAGTGTTTCCAAGTTTGCAGCCCTTTATTATTGGCTTCCTCCCTGTCCCAATGTCCCATCTCACATCAATCCTTGTTCATCACTGCTGCTGCCACCCCAAAGTATGTCCTCCTTTTCACCAAGTTGAGGGGGAGGGTATCTTCTCTGGCTAGAAGAAGAAGTCTCTCTTCTGGTAGGGGAAGACTTTCTGTCTCTGCAGCTAGAGATTTTAAATTTATTGGTGAGGCTAGCCAATCCTCTTGCAGATTGTTGAGACTGCCCAATTTCCTTGCAGAATGGTAGATAGCTGATCTCCTGGTGGATAAGCCAACATGCCTCATTCACATAGTCCCACTCACTTTAATGGATCAATTTATCTACATTCAAATAATGCTGGAAAAACCATACTGAAAGACAAATTTCATATTCCCGTACAGTTTAGGAGCCCAGAACCCCAAAATTAGGGTCCCAGAGGTAAGAGAAGTCTTTCTCCCTCTGTTGGCTCTAGGGTAGTTCCTTGTCTCTTTTCAATATCCGTGGGCTTTGCATTCCTCGGAGACCTACAAGTGTTTAGGCATCTTCCCTGGGTAGCAACTTGATTCAAATAATGCACTCTGTTCCCTTGCTCTTCTTCCTTTCTTCCCCCCCACCCTTCTTCAGTCTACCATATTCATTCTTTTTTAAAAAAGAATTTTTTATTGTTTTATATTTTATTCCCCCCTCCCCAAGTCCTACCCACAATGTGCTCCTTGTTGCAGATTGTTGTCACACATATAATGCCTAATCATATATTTCTTTTGAATAGTTCTTCCTCTCACCTGATCTAATGCAGCGTTCATTATCTAGCCACTCTTTTCTCATTCTCCCCCTAACATTTGCATGCCTTCTTTCTTGATGGTGGTCAGGTTCCTTCTTCTCTGCCAGTTTCTCTTTTTTTGATATAGATCTTTTAAGAAGAAAAAGATGACTCAGGTCACAAAAATCTTAGGTTAGGCCTGTGACCTGAGTAAGGATGAGAATGATCTGTAATCTATCTATCTATCTATCTATCTATCTATCTATCTATCTATCTATCTATCTATCTATCTATCTATCTATCATCTATCTCTGTAGTCTATACCTGTATCTATATATCTAACTTTTGCAAATATAGACTTAGATAGATGTCTCTGCATAGTCAATAAAAAAGAGGTAAACATCTTTCTGCTATTCTCTGCTTTCAGAAATGATATTTTTAGTTCCATGTCTTCCTATGCTTTTGGCTTGAGTTTCAAGGAGTTTCCTGTTCATGTACTACTGCAATAGTTTTTAAATTGTGTTTGGCCACAGTATTCTTAATTACTATGTTAAAGATGTTGTTAGGTGTTGTGGAATTTAATCCATAGCAATCCTATGAAAAACAGACTTGAACTCTATCCTATCCTGTGCCAACCTCAAAATCTCTGACACACTCAAGTCTATTGTTGCAGTCACCATGCCAATCCATCTGGTTGAGGGTCTTCCTCTCCTTCACCTTTCAGAACTTGATATCCTTCTCCTTGGAATAGCCTTTCCTAGGAACATGCCCAAAGTATTTAAGATGAAGTTTCACCATTATGTTCAAGAATTTTGTGTTCTGTTGAGTCACCTTTCTTTGGAATGAGCATGAGTAAAGACTCCCTTCCAGGTGGTTAGATAAATTTCTTGACATAGACGAGTAAATTCTTAGTGCTGCATCTGCTTATTGAAACACTCCATTGTCCATCCCTGAAGCCTACCTATGTGTGAGGTGGGGTTTGGTTTTTCCTTTTCCTTTTTGGTTTTGTTGTTTTTACACCAGTGCCTTCAGTTCCGATTCATCTTTTTATTTATACACCATTGGTTCTTGATCATATGCTACCTCCTGAACTGACTCAACATTGACCAGTTCTTTTTGTACAGATACTCTGTGTATTCCTTCCATCTTCTTTTGAGACTTCATGCATCACTCAATATTTTGCTCATAGAATCCTTCAATATTTCAAAATGAACTCTAGTTGGACTGGTCTTTTTATAGACCTTCAAATATGTTACGTTTTCCCTTATTTCAGAGTGCTCATCTGCACTGTTCCTTTCACTAGAACACTCTCCCTTCCTTCTATATTAACACATCTTTTTTTAAAAGTCTCAGTTTAATGCTCTTTTCTCAGACCAGAAAGTAGCCTACAGTCCCTTTCTTGTACCTTACACTACTGTTATTAGGCATTTCTTTGTGGGTGAGTTATTATTTGGCGCACACATTTACTCCGAGGTTAGCGGTTCTAGGAAGCTCGGGATTGTATGTCTTAGCCACTCTGTATCCATCATGGTACCTAGCATTAGAAAAGCCCTAAATAAAAATTTGTTGGACTTGTTTCCTCAGCATTGAGTACATACAGTGCTTTGCAGATTTTAATAGTTTAATAAATGGCTGTGGAATTACATGGAGTACCATAGTAGCCAGAAACATCTGAGATGTCAGCACCTTTAATTTTCTTTCCATGAGTAACAAAAATACTGCTTAGTATCAACTTTCTCCACTGTGTTAGAGAGGTAGGCAAGTCTCGTAGAATGGCACTGGCCAGAAAACTAGACATATGGTTCTGTTTCTGTTGTAGTCAAGACTCACAGCATCAACAGGTATAACAATACCAGATCCCTTCAGGGGCCTGCCTTAAAGCCAGTGCCTGTCAGAGAGACCAGTCTCTCAAGAGCATGTGATTTAATCCCCTGTATGCACTCCAGCAGTGCGGGTTACTGTACCCTGATTAGCTTTTGAGTCTACAGCATCACTGCCCCTATCCAGAAGCCCTCCCCTCCCTTGCTATGCCCATCCACAAGTGCCTACTCATTTTTCCAGGCTCAGTCTAACCACTAGCTCTTTTATGGAGCCTTTCCAGGCCCCATTACACACTTATATCTTTTAGGATTAATGTCTCATCTATTTGTGTCTCATTACTGCATCCAATAGGGCTCTGTTGGCTTAGTGGTAAGGAATTGGGCAGCCAGTGCAAAGGCACACAGTTCTAATATATCAGCTGCTCTGCAAGAGAAACATAAGCAGTCTCCTTCTGTGCAATTGCTGACTCTGAAAACCTGTTGAAGGATCAGCTATGGATCAGTTCTGACTTGATGGGATGTAGCAACTACACCTGAGGGGAGCCCTAGTATAATCTGTAGGGAGTTGTGATAACTTAAAGACAGACAGTTCTAATCCACCAGCAGCTGTGTGGGAGAAAGATGGACAATCTCCTCCTGCGTGATTTACAGCCACTGAAAACCTTCTGGAAAATATGCTATGAGTTGGCTCCGATTCTGTAGCACTGAGAAAAAATGAATAACTTCATCCAAAAGAACTCTTGTGGTAACAGGCATACTTGTACAGCCAACCCAAAAGTCACATGTATTCAGCAGTTCATTTGTCCTTGGAAGTAAGATTCGGCAAACTAGTGTGTGTGTGTGTGTGTGTGTGTGTGTGTGTGTGTGAAAAGTCAGGTAGTAAATGTTTTAAGATTTGTAGGTCATATGATCTCTGATGCATATTCTTAACTTTGCCATTGTAGAAGTGGGATACTTGTGTGGTATACATAAATGAATGTGTATGTGATCCAATAAGACTTTGATTATAAACACAGGCTCCAGGCCATATTCGAGTTAAATAAAGGTCATAGTTTGCTAACACAGGCTGCAGGCTATATTTGAGTTAAGGGTCATAGTTTACTGATTCTTGTCCTATTGTACTTTGTGGGATCAATTCCTGCCATAACAACTGTATAGGGCAGGTTAGAATTGCCCCATAGGGTTTCTTAAGCTATCATATTTATAAGAGCAGATCACTAGATCATCAATGGAACCCCTGGAAGTTCAAACCACCAACTTATTAGCAGTTAACAGGCAAATACTTAACCATTGTAGTACAAGCTCCTCTGCTCTGATCATGTTGTTGTTTCTATGTGCCATCAAGTCCTCTGTAGAAAACAGCTCTCAACCCTGCCATATCCTGTGTAGCCAGTTTCACTGTCTTTGACACACCTGCCCCCATTATCACAGACACTGAGTCAATCCGTCTTTCTCTCTCCACCCTTGCAAGCATGATGTCCTTCCCAAGGACCTATCCCTCTGGAAACATGTCTAAAGCTTATAAGACAGAGATTTAAAATTCTAGCCTCCAAGGAGCAGCTTGTTTTCACTCTACTCTCTCCTGGACAGATCTGTTTGTTTTCCTAGCAGTCCATAGTATGATCAATACTCTCCTCCAGCACCACAGCTCAAAGACATCAGTTCTTCTTCTATTATCCTTAGTCATTGTCCAGCTCTCTGATGCATAGCAAGTAATTGCAAAGTCCATGGCCTGTATCAGGCACACCTTAGTCTCTAAAATGACATGGTTGCTCTTTAGCACTCTGGAGAGATCCCTGACAGTAGACTTTCCCAATGCAATTTGTCTTTTAATTTCCTGACTACTGGTGCCAAGAGTATTTGCTCTTGTCATAAGATAACTTAAATTAAAAAACTGCTGCCTTCACACGATTTTTTTTCCCTTCCCAAAACTTGACACCAGTCTGGCTTAGAAATATTACCAAAACAATTTTCTATCCCTATTAATAACTACTGACTCTCACTACTGTTTTGTTTTCTACTACCCACCTTGAGACCTTACTTACCTCTTATCTCACTTGGTTCCTTGGACAGTCACTAACACTATGTTGTTGTTGTTGATTGCCTTCGAGTCAAGCATGACTCATAGCGACCCTATGAACAAAAGGCCTGAAGACCCTCTACCACTATAGATATTTATCAAAATTCATAGAGTTTTCAGAGGCGTGCTGTTTAAGAAGTGGTTGTCACTCCTTCTTCCAAACCTGTCATAAAATGTTATTGGTTGAGTTGCCTGTAATGCATAGCAACCTTATGTACAGCAGCTCTGAACTCTTCCCTGTCCTGAGCCAGTCTCACTAATTCCAACACACCAACCGCCATTGCCCCATTTACAGTATCAATCCATCTCATCCAGGGTCTCCCTCTCCTGTGCTATCCATCCACCCTTCCAAGCTTGATGTCCTTCTCCAAGGACTGATCTCTCCTGGTTACGTGCCCAAAGCAAGTAAGGCAGAGTTTCAAAATCCTAGCCTTCGAGGAGAGACTTGGTTTCACCTTCTCCAAGACAGACTTATTTGTTTTCTTGGCAGTCCATGATACGATGAAGACTCATCTCCAGAACTACAACTCAAAGACATCTATTCTCCTTCTGTCATCCTTAGCCATTGTCCAACTCTCTGAAGCATAACAAGTAATTGAGAAGACCATGGCCTGGATTAGGCACACTTTTATATCTAGATTGACATCATTGCTCTTCAGTACTCTGGAGAGGCCCGTGACAGCAGATTTTTCCAATGCAGTTTGTCTTTTGATTTCCTGATTGCTGATGTTGAGAGTGTTGATTGTGGATCTGAGCAAGCTGTAATTGTTAACAACTTCAATCTCTTCTCTATATAATATGGTGCTGCCAATTGGCCAGTGGTGAGAGTCTTCTTGATGTTGAGCTTCAATTCATATTCCTCCTGGTACCCCTCTTTTCATGGTTTCCTCCTTCAACTGGGCAAACCCTTAATGTTGGATTATTCTGACTTCTCATCTTCTCTGGATCTCCACACCACCATGCAAACTGGCTTCAGTCTAAATTGATGTGTACACATTTCAAATGACTATCCATATCCTATAGTTATCCCATTGCATTTTCCTCATCAATTGCTTTCTTACTTCCTAAATCAATGCTACATTTTGTTCTCTTGCAAACATTTAACCCTAGTCCACTGGCCATTGTCTTGTATTATGTTACTTCTTCGCTGACCCTCTACCTTTCTCAGCATGATGTCTTCTTCCAAGGACCAGTTCCTCCTGAAAATAAGCCCAAAGTATGTGAGACAAAGTTTCATTATCTTTGCTTTTAAGGAGCCCTCTCGTTATACTTACTTCAGAACAGATTTATTTGGTCTCTTGATAGTCCATGGTGTATCTGATACTCTTTTCCAACACAACAATTCAACACTGACTCACCCACACCAAGAAGAATTTCATATAATGTCAAAGAAGTAACAGGCAAGTTCAATTATTATGAAAAAAATCCCAACCCCAAACAAACCTTATCCTAAAAAAGCAAATCATAGTATGGACTCAATGAATTCCATAGAAACAAGAAGGCAAGAAAAATATAATGACATGGAGTTCCATGAACTGATACCGAGTAAGTAACAAATGATAGAAGAAAGAGTTGAAACTCAAATAAAAATGAACAAGAAAAAAAATGTCTTTACAAGACAGAGAGGGTACTATCAACACAATTCTAGAAAAGCATGAAAAAACAGTTTAGAATATCAAGGTTGATATTGTAGAAATTCTTGACTTGTTGGAGGGACAAAAAGCTGAGTAGACCTCAGTAGCAGTCATAAAGTTCAGCAGGACTCATTGGAACTCTCATACACTCAGAGGGAGATTGTAAAATGGTACAGCCACTGTGGAAGACACTTTGGTGCTACCTCAAAGGAACTCCATATGACCCAGCTATTTCACTGTTAGTGAAATTATAACAGAGACAAAAATAGAGATTCGTACACCGATGTTCACAGCAGTGCTATTCACCATAGCAAGAACATGGAAACAGGCCAAATGTCCAACCACAACTGAATGTATTGAGAAATGGCAATACATTCACATAATGGAATACCGTGCAGTATCAGGAGAAACAATTTAGAAGAATATTACATAACTTGGGAGAGACCAGAGGGCATTATGCTGAGTAAACTAACTCAGTTTCACAAGGAAAAATACTGTGTGAGGTCCAAAGGGAAAAGGTATAGAAGGAGAGGGGTGAAGATGTGTAGGGGAGAAATCACAGGGCTGCACAATTTGGTGGGTGGATGGAGGGGCTAAAGGAAATGGGAAAGAACCAGCAGGAACCAGAAAAGATGTAATGATGAGGTAATGATGGGCATAATTCAATGGTGATTAATTTTATAAAACACAATATATGGGAATAATTGTATGAAACATAGTATCAAGGAAGGAAAATGTGAAATACAAGGTATACAAATCTTGTAAAAAAAGAGAGAAAAACAATAACAAAAAAATCTGAGTAGAAGAGATGTAAGATAATCAGCAAGGTAGAAGAAAGGAACCACAATAAGAACACACTAAAAGAGAAGACAGAAATAGAAGAAATAAAACATAGAATCATGTGGGACAACATAAACCTGAACACCATATATATAACTGCAATTTCTGCACAGGAGGAGTCTGGGAAAGCTCTGGAAAAAATTGTGGAAGATGAATTAGAAGAAAATTTTCCAGGTGTCATTAAAAACAAGTAAATACACATTCAAGAAGCTCAGCAAATTCAACCAGAATAAGCCGCAAAAGAAAAAAAGCATCAAGACATATTATAGCCAAGTTCTATAAAATCAAAGAAAAGGATAGAATTTTAAAAGCAGTATGGAAACTAAAATCACAAACAATGAAGAATTAATCAGTTTAAGCTATGACTTCACAGCAGAAACCATGCAAACAAGAAGACAATGGAATGACACATAAAGAAGACTGAGAAAAAACAACCCCAAAATGTAAAAACAATCCAAACAATTGCCAGCCCAGGATCTTGTACTTGACAAAGCTGTACATCAAATATGAAGAAGAAATTAGGTTATTTGTAGAAAAGCAAGAACTTAAGGAATTTGTATAAATAAGACTGA
>NW_006400059.1:1617567-1629693 GCF_000299155.1 Elephantulus edwardii
GTCCTTTAATTTCCTGGCTGCTGTTATCAAGAGTGTTGATTCTAGAACTGCAAAATACATAAAACAATGGTTAATAAACTTAAAGAAAGATATAGATAATACAGCAACAAAAGTAGAAGATTTAACATACCACTCCCACCAAAGGACAGGCCAAATTGAAAGAAATTTAACAAAGATGCAGAATACTTAACGTTTTTACAATTAGCCAACTCAACCTCATAGATATTCAGGGTAGTTCACCCAACTAAACTAAATTTCTTTTTTCCTAAATTACATATGGCACATTCTCCAGAATTGAGCATGCATTAGAAGACAAATTGAGTCTCATAAGGTTAAAAAACATTAAAATAATACAAAGTACCTTCTCAGACTACAATGTCATAAAACTAGTAATTAACAGCAAGGGAATAAAGGATTAAAAAATTCCTACCCACATGAAAACTAAATAACACCTTTCTTGAGCACTAGTGGGTTATAGAATAACTAAAAAGTGAGATAAAAATATTCCCCAAAACCAACGAAGAAAAGACAACATATCAGAACTTCTGAGATTCAGCAAAGGCAGTTTCAGTGGTTACTTCATAGCATTAAGAAAAAAACATAAATAGAGAAGAAAGACATGAGATAAACTAACTAAATATCTCCAGCAAATAGGAAAAAAAACCCTACAAGCTAAAACTACAGTCTCTAAAAGAACAAAATCATAAGAATAAGGGCTGAATCAATGGGATAGAAAACAGAATTAAAACTATCAGCAAGACTAGGAACAGGTTTCTCAAAGGGGTCAATAAAATTGACAAACCATTGGCAAACTTAACAAAAGAAAAGACAAATAACTAGAATAAGAAATCAAAGAAGTGACATCTCAATAGAATCAGCTGAAATTAAAACAATAATAATGGAATATTATGGAAAGCCATATTCCATTAGGTATAGGTTCTACATGAACACAATCAAGTGCTCTGGGATTCCCATTCTTCTCAAAGTCAGCCACAACTTATCATGATCCACACAAACACTTTTGCATAGTCAATAAACAAATTACATTCTTTTGGTATTCCTTATTTTCAGCCAGAATCCATCTGACACCAGCAATGGTATCCCTGGTGCCACGGCCTCTTCTAAATCCTGCTTGAACTTCTGGCAGTTCCTTATCTATGTACTACTGTTCCAGCTGTTTTTGAATGATCTTCAGCAGTGTCTTGCTTGTATGTGATAGCAATGATATTGTTTGATGATTTCCATATTCAGTTGGATCACCTTTCTTGGGAATGGGAACAAATATGGACTTCTTCCAATCTGTTGGCCAGACAGCTGTCCTCCAAATTTCCTGGCATAGATTGATGAGTGCATCCAAGGCTGCATCTGTTAATTGAAACAAGTCTATTGGTAACAAATCGGTTCCTGGGACCTTATTTTTTGCCAGTCATCAATGCAGTTTCTACTTTCTCCTTCAATACCATTGGCTCCTCTTCATATGGTACTTCCTGAAATTTTTCAGTGTCAATAAATTATTTCTGGTACAGTGACTATACCTGGACCTGGAGGTGGTTTTGCTAACAGAGCAAGAGAGCATTACCTGGTTTGGAATTGGGAAGGCAGTGTGCAAGGGTTGTATTCTCTTTCCATACATGTTCAATCTGTTCGCTGAGGAAATTTTTGAGAAGCTGGACTCTATGAGGATGAGTGTGGCATCTGGATTGAAGGGAGACTCATCAATAGCCTGCGTTATGCAGATGACACAACCTTGCTTTCTGTAAGTAAGGAGGACTTGAAGCAGCACTTGTTGCAGAAGATCAAGGAATGCAACCTTCAATATAAATTGCATCTCAATGTCAGGAAAACAAAGATTCTTACCACTGGACTTAAAGGCAGCATCATGATGGATAGAGAAGAGATTGAAACTGTGAATAGTTTTATCTTACTTGAATCCACAATTAACACCTTTAGTACCAGCTGTCAGAAAATAAGAAGACATATTGCGCTGGAGAAATCTGCAGTTAAGGATCTTTCCAAGTTATTGAGTAGTGATGTCAGTTTGAAGACTAAGGTGGGTCTGGTTCAGGCCATAATCTTTCTGATTACTAGCTATGCATCCAAGAACTGAACAATTAATAAGGACGACAATGGACAATGAATAAGAAAAGGCCTTTGACAAAATTCTACATCCCTTCCTGAGTACAACACTCAACAAAATAAGAATAATGGAGAATTTCCTGAACACAGTGAAAAGTATATATCTATCTATCTATCTATCTATCTATCTATCTATCTATCTATATCTATCTATATCTATCTATATCTATATATAGATAGATATAGATATAGATAGATAGATATATATCTATCTATATCTATATCTATCTATATATCTATATATCTATATATATATATATATATCTCCAAGAACCAACATGATTCTCAATGGAGAGAGACTGAAGGCATTCCTTTATGAACAGGGACCAGACAAGGATGCTCACTGTTACCATTCCTATTCAGTATTATATTGGAAGTACTTGTTAGGACAATAAGCTAAGAGAAGGAGATAAGAGGTATTCAAATTGGCAAAGATGAAATAAGAGACATACAAATTGGTAAAACTATTGCTATATGCAGTAGACACAGAAACCCCTAAAGACTTAACAAAAAATAAAACCCCTATTAACTCCAGTAGACCAATAGTCCAGTAGAGTAGCAGGATGTTGTTGTTCTTTTGTACCATTGAGTTGGAGATGACCCATAGCTGACCCTTCATTGCAGTTTCAAAAGCAGTTAATCAAATTGAAGTTGTAGCAGGATACAAGATCAATATACAAAAAATCATTTGGATTTCTCTACAGCAACAAAGAAAGCACGCCAAATTATATCATAAGATATCAAAAGAATGCTAACTGAATCATAAAATACTTAGGAATAAACCCACCAAGAGGGAGCTCTGGTAGCCTAGTGGTAAGAAGCTGAACTGCAATCCTAAAGGCACATGATTTGAATCCACAAGTTGCTGTGTCAGAGGATGGGCAATCTCTTCCTGTGCAACTAATGGCCTCTAAAAACCTGCTGGAAGGTCAGTTATGAGTTGGATGAGACTTGATGGAGCATCACAAGCACAAGGATACAAATTACCTTTATAAGGAAAATTACAAAGCGCCACCACAAGAAATAATAAGAGATCTAACTAAATAGAAATATATATTCCCTCTTCCCAGATAGGAAGACTCAACATTGGGAAAATTATAACCCTACCAAAATCAGTCTATATGTTCAATGCAATCTCAATACAGATACCAAACTCATTCTTCAATGAGATAGGAAATGTATTTTTATTTTGAAAGGAAAAGAGACACTGAATTAACAAAGCTCTTCTGAAAAATAAAAATAAAATATTAGTGAGATACCATCTTATCCTGGTACCAGTAGTAAATAGGATTGCTGTTTGTTATGTGCCTTTGAGTTGAGTACAACTCACAACAACCCCCTGAACAACAAGCAATAAACGTTTTAGAGGATTTTGAGAGATTGGAATTCTCAGGCACTGCTGGCAGAATTGTAAAGTTGTATAACCACTGTGAAAGGCAGTTTGGCATTTCCTCAAAAAGCTGAACATGAAAACCTCTATGACTCAGTCATTCTGCTGCTGGGAATAGACTCTAAAGAAATCAAAACTGTGCCATAAACAGAGATATGCACATCTGTGTTCATAACAGCATGGCTATTCATAATAGCAAGAAAAGAAAATAGCCCAAATGTCCATCAGCAAACGAATGGTGAGAAAAATTGAGTTATATTGACATGATGGAATACTATGCAACACTAAAGAGCAATGAAGTATTCATAAAGTACTACACAAAACGTGAAACTCTAGAGAGCATTGTTTTTGGAGTGTACTGTGGAGTCGGAACTGAGACACAGCTGACCCTCCAGCAGTGTGCCTTTGGGATTGTAATGCAGTTTCTTACCACTAAGCCACTAGAGTTCCCTAATTAGTGACATATATAATTGTTTAAAAGGAACAAGAGAGAAGGAGTGTGGAAGAAGGAAGAGAAAATCACTAGCACAACAGAGATTAGTTGAGGGATAATGGGTAAAGGCATAGGTAAGATGCAATCAAGATTTGAGGAGATTCTGAGGTAAAAGCAATAGATCAGTAGCAATTAATGATAAAAAGCACAATGTACAGAAGTGATTGCACAAAACAAAATGTGTATGAAGATTGTATAAAAGAGAATGATGGCATAAATACATAATATTTTTTAAAAAGGAGAATCTTTTCTCAAATGAGATTGTTGTTGTTGATTGCCTTTGAGTTGAGCACAACTCATAGCCACCCTATGAAGAAAAAGCCTGAAGCCTCTCTACAGCTATCGACATGTATCAAAGTTCATACAGTTTCTGGGGGCATATTATTTAGGAACCTGCTTCCAAACCTGTCATAGTATGTTATTGTTTTTATATGCCATTGAGTCGCTTGTGATGCATAGTGACCCTATGTACAGTAGCTCTTAACCCTTCCCTGTCCTGAGCCAGTCTCACTAATTCTGACACACCAACCTCCATTGCCTCAGTTACTGTATTAATCCATCTCATTCGGGGTCTCCCTCTCCTGCTCTGTCCATCCACCCTTCTGATCATGATGTCCTTCTCCAAGGAATGATTTCTCCTGGCCATGTGCCCAAAGTAAGTGAGGCGCAGCTTTAAAACCCTAGCCTCCAAGGAGAGATGTGCTTTCACCCTCTTTAGGATAGACCTATTTGTTTTCTTGGCAGTTCATGGCATGATCAAGACTCTTCTACAGCACCACAACTCCAAGGCATATATTATTCTTCTGTAATCCTTAGTCATTGTCCAACTCTCTGAAGCGTAACAATTAATTGAGAAGACCATGGCCTGGATTAGGTGCACCTTTGTATCTAGACTGACATCGTTGCTCTTCAGCACTCTGGAGAGGTCCATAACAGCAGATTTTCCCAATGCAATTTGTCTTTTGATTTCCTGACTGCTGGTATTAAGGGTGTTGATTGTGGATCCGATCAATTATTAACAACCTCAATCTCTTCTCTGTCTAATATGGTACTGCCATTTGGCCCAGTGGTGAGAATCTTTGTCTTCTTGATGTTGAGTTTCACACCCATTAAAACCAGCTCAAATACAACCCTCCCATGGGTTTTCAGAGGCTGTAAATATTACAGAAGGAGATTGCCCATCTTTCTTCCAAGGAGCAGTTGGTGAACTCAATCTGCCTGTCTGAATTTGGTTAGGATTTATAACATGTATTTTTTAGAGGGTGGCCATGTTCTCTCAGGTTTGCTCCACGCAGGGTTGCTATGGCCCTGTTGCCAGAGAGAGCATGGTGCTGTTTGTGTGGGTGTTGGGGCAGTTTTCAGATGCGAAGGACTACTCTGCCTCCAGAAGCCAAGCAAGCCAGGCTTGCCCTAGGGTTTAAGGCAGCAGAGGGCTTCACGCCCAAACTGGGCCTCGGGCCTGCAGCCCTAGGGCCAGTCTTTCATTGTGTTTGTTCAGACATTTCTTTAGGTCGTATTGCCCTGGTGTACAAGTTGCCTTACAGTGGTCAGTCACTTTTGGTTACTGTGAGGCTGAACACTGTGACACTGATGTGTCAAATGTGTTAATGGTTGGCTTCCCAATGTGGACAGAGAGTGGGGTGGAGCTCCCTGATTAAAACAAGCTTGGAAGGAGGAGTGGCATCCACTTCCGTAACAGCTTGCCTCTGACAACCCTATGAACCTGGAGAGAGGATGAAAAGCACCCAAGCCCCCAGGACTCTCCTTCATAGGGTCGCTTTGAGTCGCCTGTGACTCGATGGCACTTAACAACAACAACAACAACAACATTTTTTGAGACACAGTTCATCCATAACAACTCAAATCCTTAATGGCATTTAAAGTGTTTATTTCCTCTCAGAACCATATCTTCATTTTGATTTTGGGATATCACAAGCTATGTTCAGTCTTTAACTCTCTTTTCTTCTCACTTTTCAAGTATTTCAGTTATGGTATGATTTTAAAACACCCTGTTTAAAATGATGGTTATCTCAAAATTTTAAACTCCTCTCTTGTTTTCAAATTTGTAAATCTATTCATCTGCACAATTCATAAACTTGAATATGAAGTAGGCATCAGGAATTTGTTTAAGACTATCCTTTCCATCCCTAAAGCCTAATATTTTTATCTCATTAGATAGTACCACTGTTAACTTTTTTGCTCAGGCAAAAACTTTGGAGTTACTTTAATTTACTTTTCTTCGTGTCTTAATTCATTTCACTTTAAAATCATTCAATGACATCTTCAAAATATAATCTGTGTCTTTCGAGTCACCTTCACCCCTCTCTTACCATCTGTAGCTATACTATTGTGATTGTTTAAAAAGATTTTTATATGTTTGTTGATTGTCTTCATTCAGTAGTTGAACCGAATTTCCTTTCTTTTAAATTAGGGTTACAGTAAGTTACTTTCCTCCTAATGAATAAAATGTTGAAAGCGATGATATCAGATTGCCTGCTCTGAGGAGCCCATATGCCATGTCATAAAGACAATTACACAGCTCTGTGGAAAAACCCAAATAGTAAAAGCCTGAGACCGCTTTTCCAGAGTCATATGAATGATTTGTTTTAGAGACAAATTTGTTAGCTTCAGTCAAGTCTTCAGATGACATCTGTTTCAACCCACACCTTAAATGTAATTTTTTTTAAGGAACTTTAAGCCAGAATCACCCAGCTAAGTCATTCCTAGAAAATGAATATGTGAGATAAACAATGTTTATTATTTTGAGCTGCTAAATTTTGTAGTAATTTACTATTCAATAATAGACATTTAATACACTATTCATTCCTTGGAATTCCTATTACAAAATACTATGTTCCTAATGACTTAAAACAACAGATATACTCTCACAGTTCTGAAGGTCAATAGTTCAAAATCTAGATGTCAGCAGGGACTCACCCCCTTGAGAGGCCATTCCTGGCCTTGTTGCTCCATAACATGAATCTGTTAGTATCTTTGTTAATTATCACTGATGTCAGTGTATTCATTATTCCTCTGTATTATGGACCTTGTACATCTGTACTAGTATCAGGAAAAGACAGGGTCTGTAGAGAACTGTGACATAACTACAGTAATCACTTCTATGTCTAGAGAATAAGTCCTCTGCAAAAGTGAATTGTCCATATATGGATTATCAAAGTGGCAGAGAGAAATGGGAGTCCCTAGGTCATTAAAATGAAGAACTTGTTCAATTGCTAATTGAAAGATTGGAGGTTCAAGACCACCCAAAGGTACCACAAAACAAAGGCCTGGAGAAATATGCCTGAAACATTAGCCTCTGAAAAATCAATGCAGCGCAGTTATTACAATGACACACATGATACCATCCTTAGTTAGAGTCTACTAAAATTTTTTTTCATTTATTATTGTTGTTTTGCACCATCAAGTCATACTCAATTCATAATTGACACTCCAGTGTGTTTACAGAGGCTGTAAAGATTGCCCATTTTTCTCCCAAGGAACAGCTGGTGGTTTGAATCGCCTGTTTGTGGTTTGGCAGTGTAACACCTTACCTACTAGGCCAGTAGAGAGAAATTTAGAGAAAAGTAAATATGAATCAGACACATTTGTTTTGCACTCCAGTTTTTCCATTGGTAGGTAAAAACATATTTAAGTTTCCAACTTCTTAACTCATGAAAGGCCTATCTTTAAAATGAGATTAAAAAAAAAATCAAATTAATAGCATCAGTGCTGAATACTTTGAGTAGAATTACCCCGCCTCTATTTTCAGCATTTTTGTAACTGGAGAGAGGCTAGGAGAGTAAAACTATGTTTCTCAGGTTTTCCAGTAACCAGAGCTTAGGATGTCACTTACTGTTGTTAGGTGCTGTTGAGTTGCATATGACTAATAGAGACATCAGATCTGAACCCTGTCCTATCCTGTACCTTTCTCATCCTCTCTGACACGCTCTAGCAATCAGATACACTTGTTGGAGTTTTAGGAAACTGAAAGTGCAATGAAGACAATCTTATTAGAAATAAAGTTGCAGAAATATATGTCATTCTGACACCTGACTCAGCAGTCTGTTCTGCTTCATTTGGGTGGCGAAGTAGTGATATCATCTTTGACTTCTTGATATGACTTCTAATTCTGAATGACAGCTTTAGGTGTTCATTCTCCAGTTTTCTGAGTATGAGAGGTAGTTGGGTCAATGACTAGCATAACTGTAGGAAAAATCTCAGAGAAGATCCCTTGTAAGACCAGTTCTACATTTCAAGGGATTAATCTAGGAGAACCAGTCCTAGATTCTTAAGCCTAGTCCTTAATCTCTTAATGATTTTGAAAAGATCTAATTCCCTGAATGAAATCCCTTCTTGCTTGAAATTCTTGAAGTGGTTTCTATTTGTTGAATGGAAGATGGGCTCGTAGACAAGTATACAGAACGCTGTCTGGGAGAAACTGATTTACTCATCATAAGGAAGCCTCACTGAATACACTGAGGATTAGGCATAACCCAGGCTTAATATCTTAGGATTCAGTATACTAAGCTTGCTGAGATTTAGATAGTGACTCAACAAAACAAAGTATTAAAAAAAGAGGATTTATAAAAATAAGTACATTGAGGTAGGTATTTCCCATGAAAAGTGAACTGCCAAGGAGGTAGAACCAAATACTGGGCTAGCATTTCTGAAGCACATAGTCAAGCCATGTGGGGACTCAATTATCAAAGGCTGCTTAGAAAATAGGCAGGAATGGCTATTACATCTTAAAAGGAAAACTTATTTCTTCAATTTTCAAAGAAAAGAACCCAAAATACCTACTTTTCAGAGTTGTTGTGAGGATCGTAGTCAATAAAATCAACATATGTAAATAAAATGCTTATGTTATTAGCTACTTTCTCCACTTCCTAAACATGCCTGTGGAAACTCTATAAACTTAAAGAAAGGACAATAGTTATAGAACAAGGTTAAAGCCTTTTGTTTATGGGGTTAGTAATAGATGGCACTTAACAACAACAATATATTTTGCAAAGCCCTTGTCTTCCATTTTGATCTTCCATTGGCTCACACTGTATGATGTCACTCTTGTTTTTGTTGAAGTTCTATGTAGATTGTTTTCTTTATTTAAGCCTTTTGTTTAGAGTCAATAAGACCTCTAGGAGGACACTTGAATTTAAGGCCAAGCCCTTGTCTCCACTTTGCAAACTCGGTGGGTGACTGAACTCTGTAAGAGGGACTCTCTTGTTTTGTTTGAGGGTCATTGTGGAATGTTTGGAATTTTTTGTTTGTTTGTTTTTGTTGTTTGTGGGGTTTTTTGCTTGTATTATTATTATTATTAATCACTAAAGCCTCTTGTTTAGAGTCAACAAAACCTAGAGGGCCTTTTTAAAAAAAAATAAGTCAAGTCCAAGGGATTATCTTTTAACCTTGTGATACTATATTTTGGAGGAACATTCTTCTAAATTGTACAGCACTCCTGTCAATTTGCTGTGCTGAGATAATCTGAATTTGCTGTTATGCTCAGCATTTTACTATTTGGGTCTCAAAAGCCATCATGGCTGCCCATGGTGGACAGTGTTTGGTGGCGCTCCCAGTTTTAAGAGAGGTTTAGAAGCAGGAGTGGCATCCACTTCCTAAACCACATGTCTCTGGAAACTCTATGAACTTGGGGAAAGAATATTTGTAGAAACGCCTCAGGTCTTTTGTTCATGGAGTCGCTATCTATGAGTTGGGGACGACTCGATGGTAATCAACAAGAACAACAACAGGAAACTTATACTTAAATCAAGAAGCTGTTATACAAATAGAGCAAGTAATATACAATGGATTAAAAATCAAAGAAGATGTGCATAACACTTTATCCTTTCCTCAAGTGTATTCAGTCTACATGCTGAACAAATTATTCAAGAAGCTAGACTAGATGAAAAAACAAGTGGCATCAGAATAGGAGGAGATTAGGAAGCAGCAGAATGCTCCCAGACAGGTATTTTTGAGTAGTCAAAGCAAATGAGAATGCTTTATTAGGGAGGAATGTGGAATGATGGAGCTAATGGAGTTTGAACCTTACCTTGGTTGTTAAATTCTGTTGGGTTTTAATGGGTTTTGGTCAAACATTCTTCTAAGTGGCATAGCACTTTGTGCATTTGCTATACAAAGGTAACTTGTGGTTGCTGTGATGCTGAACACTGTGACACAGATGTGTCAAATGTGATAATAGTTACCTACGGCGGACAATGTTTTGGTGGAGCTCCCCAATTAAAACAAGCTTGGAAGCAAGAGTGGCATCCACTTCCAAATGGAAGTTATACAAGTGCTCAGGTCTTTTGTTCATAGGGTCGCTATGAGTCATATACAACTTGATGGCACTTAACAACAACAACAACAACAAAGCTACATATTAGCTACTACAAGTGTTGCTGTTGTTATGTGCTGTCGAGTTGACTATGACTCACAGTGACCCTACACATGATAGTTCTGAATCCTGTTCTATCCTGAGCCAATCTCAATGTCTCTAACACACCTACCCTCATTATCCCATGTTCTGGGTCAATCCATCTCATCCAGGGTTTTACTCTTCTGTGCTGTTCCTCTACTCTTCCAAGCAAGATACCCTTCTCCAAGGACTAGTCCCTCCTTGCCACATGCCCAAAATATGTAAGAAGAAACCTCAAAATCCTTGCCTCCAAGGAACAATTTGGTTTCACTCTTTCCAAGACGCAGCTGTTAGTTTTCTTGGCAGTCCATGGCATGTTCAGTACTTTTTACAGCACCACAACTCAAAGGCATCAATTCTCCTTCTATCATCTTTGTTCAGTGTTGTTGTTGCTGTTGTTGATTGCCATCGAGTTGAGCACAACTCATAGCAACCCTATGAACAAAAGACCTGAAGCCTTTCTATTGTTTCTTAAACTTCATAGAGTTTGAGAGGCTTGTGGTTTAGGATGTGGAGGCCACTTCTGCTTCCAGGCCTTTCCCTATTCTGCATTATCATCATCATCATCTCTGCATTGCTCAAATCTATTGTTGCAGTTTCTATGTTCCTCTATCTCATTGAGGGTCATCCTTCTTTCTTTCCTATCATGATGTCTTTTTCCAAGAATGGTGAAGATTTTGAGATTATTAACAGCTTTAGCTTGCTTGGTTCCACAATCAACAATCAAGAGACAAGAGACGAGTTGCATGGGGAGGTCAGCTGTCAGGGACCTCTCCAGAGTACTGAAGATCAATGATATCAGGCTAGAGACTAAGGTACGCCTGATCTGGGCCATAGTCTTCACAATTGTATGCTATGCATCAGAGAGCTGGACAAGGATTAGGAATGATAGAAAGAGAATTGATGCCTTTGAGCTGTGGTGCTGGAGAAGAGCGTTGAATATACCATGGACTGCTAGGAGAACAAACAGTTTCTGTTCATTGGAGTCAAGGATTCTGAAGCTTAATCTGACATACCTTTGGACATGTTACAAGGAGGGACCAGTCCTTAGAGAGGGACATCATGTTTGGGAGGCTGGAGGCACAGCGCAAGAGAGGAAGACCCTTGATGAGATGGATTGATTGAGTCAGTGGAGTAATTGGAGTAGGTGTGTCAGAGACAGTGAGGCTGGCACAGGAGAGAGCAGGGTTTAGGACTCTTGTACATGGGGTCACTGTGAGTCACAAGTGACTGACGGCACATAACAACAACAACAACAGTTCTTAGTGACAGGATTTTCCCATTCAACAAGAACAGCTTACAGTTACTTAGTAAACAAACTTGAGTGAGATGCTAATCTCTTGACATATGACTGAGAATAACAGTTTCAAAGACATAAATGCATTTGCCATCCTGGTAGACTGCTTAAGGTAAAATTCACATATAGTTAAGAAGAACACAACTTTAAGATTCTTACATATAGTTTCTAGTTAACTCACAATTTGGATACAGTTTACAGAAGATGAAGACAAAAACAACTATGAGATATCATCTCACCCCAGGAAGAATAGCAAAATTTAACATAACAGCAAGCAACAAATGCTGGAGAGGTTGTGGAGAAACTGGAACCCTTATTCACTGTTGGTGGAAGTGTAAAATGGTGCCACCACTGTGGAAGGTGGTATGGCTCTTTCTCAAAAAAGTTGCAAATAGAGA
>NW_006400059.1:1629897-1637870 GCF_000299155.1 Elephantulus edwardii
AGGACATTATGCTGAGTGAAGTATCTCAGTCACAGAAGGACAAATACTGCATGGTGTCACTGTTGTAAAACAAGACTGACATCAGGGTTGGGGGAGACTGAGAATGATGGGTTCAATATTGTATACTGCATTGAAACAGATGAGAAGAAAACTGTTTAAAATGGATATGTGATTAGTTATTTTTGTCATGACGGGAGTCCAGAGTGAAGGCTGAATAGTGGAGTGGATCTTGGGGGAGGGATTGTAAAACAATGAAAGAATTTTTCTTTTACTTTTCCAAGAAGAGAGTGTTCTGGGGCAGAAGGTTGGGTGGAGAGAAAAGTGCAACAATGAATGAATGGAAATCCAGAGTCTCTATACATTTTCATTGAAATTAATAATAAAAAAAATTAAAAATTTAAAAAAATGGCACAGAAAAAAAAAGATGAAGACAAGACAAATGCACATTCAGTGAAAGTTGCATTTTTCCTCCTGGAAAATAGACAGCTTAAGGTACTCTGTACAATTGTAGCAGGGTCTGAGGACCAAACAAATGTTAATTAGACAGTTTGCCAGTTTTGCAGGCTGGAGGCCCATGATGTCAATTTTACAACTATACCATATGTTTCAATAATCCTAAACTTATTAATACTGCCCTACAAATGTGGGACAACTGCAATGTAATTTTATTTAAATCTCAAAAGACAGGGCAATCCTGGTGCCCTGGAGAGTTTGGAACATTCCGGGCCAAAGCAGTTGGGAATTGGGAAGGTGTGGTTAAGGAAGAAGATGAAGTCTTAGCTACAAGATAGCCTAATTTAGAGCCTGAGTCTTGCACATGAAGTGGTCACTTAGACATCATAATACTTCTCATGTCCTCTGGGAAAATGCTAATAACTTTCCAGAAGCAGGAAGAGAAAGCATTTTCTGTCAGGTTTCCTAGGCCCTTTTCCTCGCACATCATGACTGGCTAACAAGCTTTTCATTCAATAATTACTAGTATTCCTGGAGTCCTGGGGCGATTCAAAGAGTCAATGTGCTTGACTGCTAACCAAAGGATTGGAAGTTTGAGTCTAACCAGAGATGCTTTGGGAGAAAGGCCTGGTGATGTCTTAAACAAAACAAAACAAAAAACAACTGCACAAAACAAAAACCCAACACAACACACTAGCCACTGAAAACTCCATGAAGCTCAGCTCTAAGGGGTCATACACAAGGTTGCCAATAGTTGGAGTGAGCTCCCTGGCCCTTGGCAGGCACTGTTTTCTTACATATACAACATGAGGCCATGCCAAGTTATGTTTCTCTGATTTAAAAGACACACAATGTCTCCTCTTTGTTCTGTAAGTTTTAAAGGAACTTCAATGGAAAGGCAATAAAATTCTATCCTAATAAAAAAGCTAATTGCAGGGTTTTAAGTATCCAATGAAAGGTTCTTTCTCCTGAGACTAAAACAGCTTCTTCCAGTTAGAAAAAAACAACTCCTTAAGTTGAGTCACATGTCTTTCTGCCTGCTGCCTTTGCAAGGGTTTCAGAGTGCTCTCCTTCTGGCTTGAAGTCATGTGGAATAAAAATCTTGTGTCACGGAAGAAGGTAGAGCTGGACTAGGGGGAGTAGAAGTGGTCTCCAACTGTGTGTCCTGTGAAGCTGGCTAAATGCTTCCCCTGAAAGAGGGGGGGAAAGCCTCTTTGAAGATTTTGCCATCATACTGTCAACTGCTTTCAAGTAACTTTTTCAGAGCAAGAAACCCTTGGTAAGGAAATATTTGTTCTGTCCCCATCCCTCCCCAACTACCTGAATAGAAACACAGTAAAAGTTAAACAACTAAAGATTAACACATTGTGAAAGATAGCATTTCCTTCAGTTGTGTCTTTCAACATGTGTCCCATGGTTTCTCACATTAGAAAAAAGATGCTGTTATTCAAATTGGCTTGGGAATCCCTTACGACTAAGCACACTAATTGTGTTACAACTCTGAGAGGGTCATGAACAGTTACTTATCTTGCTTAACACAGCATTTCACAAACTTAGATGGTCTGACAACCCTTTCCCCCTTTTCTTTAAGTACTTGGCAGAACTGGTAGTCTACAAAAAAATATTTTGGGAAGCATTATTTTAAATCCTCCGTCATTCTGTTTATTACATGTGCTTAGAAAGTAATTTGTAGTTTTCATCATGGACTTTGGCAGCTCCAATCTTTATGGCTAGGTTTAGTGAACTTTGTGATTAGCAATGAAAGATTAATGAATTTCTTATCTTTATTATGTTACTAATGAGCTTATAAATGAAAATGTTATCAATGAGTAGAAAGGTCCTCAGAGATAATTACTTGAAAATGAGCTGTTTAGAGTTTGCTGGCAATAGAGAGAACTCTGTCACTCTGTAACAGTTATCTGGTTTGCAGGCAATTTGAAAATAAAAATTAATCTACAAAAATTCTTTCCATGTCTTTTGCTCATTTTGTAATCGGTTTATCATTATTTTTCTTGTGGAGGTCTTGTAGTATTCTATGAACTGTTGTTATGAGGCCCTTGTCTGAAATTATTGCCAAATATTTTTCCCAGTTAATAGGTTTTCTTTTCACACTGTTGGAAAAGTTTTTGATGCACACAGAGATTTAATATTTTGAAGATCCTATTTATCAGTTTTATCCTCTCCTGGTCGTATATTTATGGCTTTATTTGTCAGCCTCTTTATACCAGAGGTGAGACCTTCTAAGCTTGGTCTCATTTTGTCTCTTATGATCTTTATGGTTTGGGCTTTACCCCTATGTCTCTGATCCATCTTGAGTTGATTTTTGTGTATGGTGAGAGATGTGTATCCTGCTTCAGGTTTCTGCAGGTAGTAGTCAGTTTTGCCAGCATCCTTTGTTGCAGAGGTCGTAATTTTCCCATTTGATAGATCTTTTTTCCTTGTTGAATATCAGTTGACGATAGACAGATGAGTTAATTTCTGAACACTTGATCCTGTTCCATTGGTCTATGTGCCTGTCATTGCACAAGTAGTACCATGCTCTTTGGTGATTACAGCCTGTATAGTAGGTATTGAGATCAGAGAGTGCTATGCTTCCTACTTCATTCTTGTTTTTCAGAAGCGCTTTGATCATTAGACATCTCTTTCCTCTCCAAATAAACCTGCCAATTGCCTTTTCTATCTCTTTGAAAGATTAGTTTGGTATCTGCATTGGGTTAGAAAGACTTTTCACAGAGGGAGACTTTTGGATGGCCAACAGACACATGAAGAAATCTCTCAAAATTCCTCTCTCTCCCATCCGCCCAAGATGCCGAAGGGAAAGAAGGCCAAGGGGAAGAGGTGGCCCTGGCACCCACAATGGTCAAGAAGCAGGAGGCCAAGAAGGTGGTGAATCCCCTGTTTGAGAAAATACCCCAAAACTTTGGCATTGGGCAGGACATCCAACCCAAAAGGGACCTTAACCGCTTTGTCAGATGGCCCCACTACATCTGACTGCAGTGGCAGAGGGCAGTCCTCTACAAACGACTCAAGGTGCCACCCGCCATTAGCCAGCTTACCCAGGCCTTGGACCGGCAGACTGCTATTCAGCTGCTGAAGCTGGCCCACAAGTACCGACCAGTGACCAAGAAGGAAAAGAAGCAGAGGCTGCAGGCCTGGGCTGAGAAGGCTGCTGGCAAAGGAGACACCCCCACCAAGAGACCCCCCTGTCCTCCGTGCTGGGCTGAATACGATCACCACCCTGGTGGAAAGCAAGAAGGCCCAACTGGTGGTGATCTCACACGATATGGACCAAAAAGAGCTGGTTGTCTTCCTGCCGGCCTTGTGTCAGAAGATAGGCGTTCCCTGCCCTATCATCAAGGATAAGGCCAGGTTGGGCCACCTTGTCCTTTGGAAGACCTGCACCACTGTTGCTTTCATGCAGGTGAACCCGGAAGATAAAGGTGCTCTGGCAAAGCTGGTCGAAGCCATCAGAACAAATTACAATGATAGATAGGATTAGATCTGCCACCACTGGGGAGGCAACATTCTGGGGCCCAAGTCAGTGGCCCGCATCGCCAAGCTGGAGAAGGTCAACGCCAAAGAACTCGCCACCAAACTGGAATGATGTACACATCGACTTTTCTGTACATAAGAATAAACTTATGTCACCATCTGAAAAAAAAAAAACCAACAAACAAACAAACAAAAAACCAAACCAACAAAACAAAGAAAGAAAGAAAGAAGAGAAAAAAAAAAAGCTCAAAATCACTGACAATAAGAGAGAAGCAAATCAAAGCCAGAATGAGATACCATCTCACCCCAGTAGCAGTGGCAAAGTTTAACAGGGCAGTAAGCAATAAATGTTGGAGAGGATGTGGAGAGGTGAGAACACTCAAACACTGTTGGTGATATTGTGAAATGGTACAATTGCCTCTGGGAGGCAACTTGACGTTTCCTAAAAAAACTGGACATAGAAATTCCATATGAGCCAGCTATTCCACTGCTTGGAATATATCCTGAGAGAATGAGAACAGATGCACAAATGGAAACTTGTACACCAATATTTATAGAAGCACTATTCAACATGGCAAGAACATGGAAATAGCTCAAATGTCCAACTACAATTGGATGGATTGAGAAATTGTGATATATTCACAAGATGAAATACTACGCAGCACTCAGGAGCAATGATTTAAAAAATTACTATATAACTTGGCACCAGCAGCCAGGAAATTACAAGGTGCATTGCCATGGGAAAGTCTGCTGTTAGGGACCTCTCCAAAGTACTGAAGAGCAATGGTGTCTCTCTGGAGACTAAGGTGCGTCTGATACAGGCCATGGTCTTCGCAATCACTTGTTATGCATCAGAGAGTTGGACAATGACCAAAGAGGATAGAAGGAGAATTGATGCCTTTGAGCTGTGGTGCTGGAGAAGAGTATTGAGAATACCATGGACTGCTAGGAAAACAAACAGATTTGTCCTGGAAAGGGTTAAACCGGGTGGCTCTTTGGAGGCAAGGATTCTGAGGCTCTGTCTAACATACTTTGGACAGGTTGTGAGGAGAGACCGGTCCTTGGAGAGGGACATCATGCTTGGGAGGGTGGAGAGACGGTGCAGGAAAGGAAGGCCCTCTATGAGGTGGATTGATTCAGTGACTGGGATAATTGGGATGGGAGTGTCAGAGACAGTGTGATTGGCACAGGACAGAGCAGAGTTTAGGGCTGTTGTACATAGGGTCGCTATGAGTCGCAAGCGACTCGACGGCACATAACAACAACAAACAAGAACAAATAACTTGGATGCCTCTGGAAACTATGAACTTGGAGAAATTATAGTTATAGAAAGGCTTCAGGTCTTTTTTCATACGGTTGTTATGAGTTGTGCTTGACTCGACGGCAATCAACAACAACTTGGAAGAGACTGGAGGGCCCTATGCTGAGTGAACTAACTGCTTCATAAGACTAAGTACTGCATAAGACTATTGTAAAAACTGGAGAATAAGTAGTAAAACATATATGAGGATCCATGGGGGAAGAAATGGAAGCAGAGGGGCGAGGATGGGCAGTGGTGATAATACAGGGTTGCACGATCTGGTGGCTGTGGTGGGGGGTAAAAGAAGTGGGAAAGATCCAATGGAAATCTGCAAGGATGGAGTAATGGTGAGAATAGTTCAATAGTTATTCATTTTATAAAACATAATGAAAGACAATGGTTGTGTGAAACATAATGTGAATGAAGGACAGTGTGAAACACCATTGTATACAAATTTTGTAAGCAAACCAATATAAAATAATTTTTATTTAAAAAAATTAATCTAAGACTTCTCCAGAGCGCTGAAGAGCAATGATGTCAGTCTGGAGACTGTAATGTGCCTGATTCAAGCCATAGTATTCATAATTGCTTGCTATGTGTCAGAGAGCTGGACAATGACTAGGGATGATAGAAAGAGAATGGATGACTTTGAGTAGTGGTGCTGAAGAAGAGTATTGAATATACCATGGACTGCTAGGAGAACAAACAAGTTTGTCCTAGAGAGGGTGAATCCAGGCTGCTCCTTGGAGGTAAGGATTCTGAGGCTTTGTCTGACATAATGTGGGCATGTTGCAAGGAGGGACCAGTCCTTGGAGAGGGACGTCATGCTTGGAAGGGTGGAGGGACAGAGAGAGGGAGACCATCAATGAGATGAATTGATACAGTGACTGGGGGGATTAGGGTAAGTGTGTCAGAGACAATAAGACTGGCACAGGATCGAGCAGGTTTCAGGGCTGTTTTACTCAGTGTCACTATGAGTCACAAGCAACTTGGTGGCACATAACAACAACAATTGAATGACAGTACCTTTCCAGTGATTGTCTTTTCTCATCTTTCAGAGGCTTGTTGTAACTGGATCATCTGTCTGGTTTGGGTGGAGGAGCTTAGACAAGACATGATCTTGCTTTGCCAGTTACTATTATACTTAGAATCATCTTCCTCTTCATCCATGAAACTACAGAAAAAAAATTATCTCAGAGTATTTTATGCCAAAAAGTTGACAGTTGGGGCAAACTCCCCAGGTTTGACACTGCTTATCTTTTAAAATAAAGAGCTTGGATTGGATTGCTAGAATTCCGTCTAGCTGAAATAGATCAGCCTTTTCCTATCAAAAGAGTAATTTTTCTTTTCCCTAGCCCATCAACATTTCTTTCTGGACTTTATGCAGAGTTTTGAGGTTTAAATATTGGTTTTGTTTATTTTTCGTTTGTGGACAATGTTCCTACTTCATGCCCTCAAAGGGTTGTTATTCTGTTCTGCCACTTTTATTGCTGGGGTTTTGACAGATTGTTCTCTAGGAAAGGTGAACATTTATAAACCTCAGCTGTATCAGAAAAGAACAGAACATTTAAAATTGAACACAGCAAAGAACACTCATAAATTCTAGCATTTAAGGGCAAACAGTAAAGATCACTGAAATTCATGTAAGACTTCCAAACTAAGTAGAGGAAGAAAGAAATGGAACAAAGAATCAAGTATGCAAACTCAATGCACACAAACTCAATTTTTTTTTAAAAAGGAGAAAAAACAATTCTAGAAGGATAGGAATAAGTCTTAGTATCTTGTTGTCAGTGCCATATCATCAATTGCAACTCAGAGACTAGTGCTGTGAACAACAGATCTGAACCTTCCCTATCCTGTCCCATTCTCACTATCTTTGATATACTTAAGCCCATTGTTATAGTAAATGTGTCAATCCAACTTGTTAGAGCCTTCTTTTTTTGACCATCCACCTTTCCTAGCATGATGTGTTTTTTTCCAAGGATTCATGCCTCCTAACAATATGTCCAAAATATGGGAGCTATTTCACTCTCTTTGCCTGTAAGAAACACCCTAGTTGCACTTCCTCTCAGACTTAGTGTTCTTTTGGCATCCCATGGGATAATCTATATTTCTCAAACACTATTGTTCAAAAATATTAATTATCCTTCTCTCATCCTTATTCATTATCCAACTTTCAGATGTATCGGAAGTAATTGAAAAGATCAAGGCTTGTATCAGGCCTTTCTTTGTATTTAAACTTGCTTTTTAGAACTTTGGAAAGGTCCTTGACAGTAGATTTTCCCAATGCAATACTTAGTTTGATTTCTTGATTGCTGTTACTGTGGGTTCTCATTGTGGTTCCAAGTAAAATGAAATAAATCTTTGACAACTTTAATCTCTATCTATCATGATATTTCCTATGGTTCAGCCGTGAGGATTTTAGTTTTCTTGATTTTAAGACGTAAAACATATTGAATGTGGTCATTTTTAATCTTCTGAAGTGTTTCAAGTCTTCCTTACTTTTTACAAACAACCTTGTGTTATCTGCATAATGTTTTTCATAAGTCTTCCAAAGCTGATGTGACACTCTTCTTCATATAGTCCAGCTTCTTGAATGATTTGTTCAGCATCAATGTAGATTGAATAGATATGGAGAAAGGATACAGTCCTGATAAACACCTATCCTAATTTTAAACTATGTAGTGTTACCTTGCTCTGTCCAAATATACTAATGTTGGGGCGACGC
>NW_006400059.1:1645016-1653382 GCF_000299155.1 Elephantulus edwardii
AAAACAAAACAAAACAAAAAAAACTAATATACTAATGTTGTTGTTGTGTACCATAGAATCAGAATTGACTCATAACTGACCCTGCAGTGGGTTTTCAAAGGAAGTAATTGCACAGTAGAAGATTTGTCCAACCTTCTCCTGGGGAGACTTGAACCATGTGCCTTTGGGATTGCATGAATTTTAGAACAGTAACACACAGTCTAGCCAAATGGTATTCCAAAATACATACTTAAAGCTTAAAGACATGGAAAGGTTGAAAGTAAAAGGATAGAAAGATATAAAACAAATGGTAGCCAGAGAGAACACAGCATACAGTTACATCAGCACCAGTCTCTGCCACCCTGTCCTGTATCACCTATGGTCAAGTGAGTCATTTCTCTGTGAGACCTTCCAGTGAATCATCAAACCCAAGGGACATAGAGGAGTGGGAAAACTGAATGAAGGAGGGATTGTTGATATTGGAATCATGGAGTTATACAGCAGATAAAATATTTGAAACACTTGTTGACTCCACACTTCTTGTAACTGGTCTGCTACTAATCTTAGCAGAATGAATTATGAATACAGTTGGTGTCAAAAGCCAGGCCCTTCTCTAACTTTGATTGAAGAGATACATTTGGAAGAAAGGCAAGCAGGAAGAAGAAAGAGACAGCTGGAACTTATGGAAGTGCTCTGTTTATGTACTGTTCTAGCCATTTTTTAATTATTTACAGCAGTAATTTGCTTTCATATGATATTTGTTAGGCCAAGGGGATAAGGAATCATAAGGATGTGACAGCCTCACCCATCTGACCAAACCGTAAACTACAATGGAATGTCCCTCTCTACCCTTTCACCCTGAAGGGCCTGCTGTAAGAGTCTGCCCAAATATACCCTAAGTATGATTTCCTTGGTCTTCCTTTCCAGACCAAGGAGCCTCGTCTGGAGCTCCCTTAACAAAGCTGCTTTTAAGTTGTTTTTTTTTTAAACAAAACAAAACAAAACAAAACACAAAACCACAACAAACAAATGTTAGGCAAAAGACAGCTGATTACTTAGGTAATATAGATAGGAAGACAAAAAGCAGGATCTCTCTCTCTCTCTCTCTCTATTTCTCTCTGTCTCTCTCGCTCCAGGCCTCTATCTAATGTTTTAAAAAGTTTAAGTCACTGAACTGACACCTCAACATAATTTTTAAAACACAAAACCAAAGTCTATAGGATACCTAGAATCACTGAGAAAGGAGGACAAACTCAGTACTGTTCTCGTTGTTAGATGTTGTCAAGTTGAATATGACTTACTTATAGTGACCCCAAAACAGATCTGAACCCCGCCCTATCCTGTGCCATCCTCACCATCTCTGAGTCGTTGCTGTAGTCCCTGTGTTAATCCACCAAAGTCTTCCTCTCTTACATTGTCCCTCCACCTTTCCAAGCATAATTTCCTTCTCCAAGAAATAGCAATGTGCTCAAAGTATGTGAGATGAAGCTTCATCATCTTTGTCTCCAAAGAGGACTCTGGCTACACCATCTCTGAGAAAAATCTGTTTAGCAGCCCTAGAGGGAGGATTTTAATTTAAATAAATGTCAATTATTGAGAGATGAAATAGTTCTTATTTTTTTAAAAAGGTGTCAATTATTGAGAAGTGGTTAGGAATAACTGATAATGTGTGTAGTTTAACTTGTAAAATTCTGAATGTCTACATAGTGTGAGGCATTACCCTAGACCATGAAATAGAGGAGTGACTCACACAGATACAGCCAGTCTAGGCCCCAGGACAGTGTGGGGAAGGATGACTAGGACACCCATTTGTGTTGTATGGAATGGAGAGATAGCTTAACAATTAAAACAAAGTGCTTCAGGCTTAGATTTTGATTTGAGTCCTTTTGTTAGCACCCTGGGAATCTATGATTTAGAAGACCTAAGCTTCCCGACTAAATCAAGCCTGGAAGCAGGAGCGGAATCCACTTCCGAAATGGCTTGCCTCTGGAAACTCTATGTACGAACAGTGCTCAGGCTGTTCGTTCATAGGTTTGCTATGAGTCGTCTATGACTCGACGGCATTAAACAACAACAAAACAACAACTAATCTCAATCTATAATAAAAATAATATAAGGTCTACAGAACACTATCACTGGTATCACACAGAAGGAAAATTTTGCTGAAGACTTTAAAAATTCTATAAATCAAAGATAGCTTCAGAAGAGGACATGAACAAAGGACATTATTGCTAATGTCGTATGAGTTTTGTCTGAGAACAGATAATACCAGGTAGGCGTTTAATTGAGTTTTATTCATTATGAAAAGATATGAACTGTGTGGATCATAGCAAATTATAGATAGCAATGCAAAGAATGGGAATTTCATAACCCTAATGAATTGGGATGACAGAAGAAAAATTGATACCTCTAGCTGTGGTGGTAGAGAATAACACTGGACTGCCAAAAGGACAAACAAATATGTCTTGGAGAGGGTGCAGCCAGTTTGCTCTTTGAAGACCAGGATGATGATGACTTGCTTCACATACTTCAGGGATATTGCTAGGAGGGACTATTCCTTTGAGAGGGACATGATGCTTGGAAGGGTGGAGGATTGGCGAAGGAGAAGAAGACCCTCAACCCGGTGGATTGGTGCAGTGACTGCTGCAATGGGCTCTAATGTGTCAGAAAGTATCAGGATGGCACAGGTTAGGACAGGGTTTAGATGTGTTTTTCATAGGGTTGCTATGAGGTGTACTCAACTCTTGGCACCTAATAACAACAACAACAACAAATTATAATTATGAGGGATCTGTGCATAGACCAAGAGGTCATTCAACGTGGTTTAAAGTTAGGAAAAGTATGCTTCAGGGTAGTGTTCTTTCCCTATAATTGTTCTAACTGTCCTAAGAAAATTATTCTGAGAAACTGGACTGAATGAGGAAGGATGTGGCATTAGAATCAGAATCATTAATAATCTGTGATATGCAGATGACACAACTTGGCTTGCTAAAAGAATTGCAGTATTTACTGATAAAGATAAAAAACAATCTTCAGTATAGATTACATCTAAACATAAAGAAAATAAAAATTCTCACAACTGGATCAATAAGTAGCATCATTACAAATAAAAAAAAAAACCATTGAAATTGTCAGTGAATTCACTTTACTTGGATCTATAATCAATATCCATGGGAGAAGGCAATACATCAAATGATGTATTACATTAGGAAAACCTGCTAAAATGGGCTTCTTTTGTTAAAAAATTATTTTATATTGATTTGCTTACAAAGTTTATGTACATTGTGTTTCACACTATCCTTCATTCACATTGTGTTTCATACAGTAATTCCCATTCATTATGTTTTATAAAATTAATGACTATTGAACTATGCCCACCATTACCCTGTCCTTCAATATTCCTGCTAGATCTTCCCTATTTCTTTTACTCACCCCTTCTATCCACCAAATAGTGTGACTCTATGACTTCCTCTATGTCCATCCTCACCCCTCTGCTGCCACCCATCCTCCTTGAATTCTCATACATGTTTTCCTAGTTATCTTTCTATTTTTTTTAATAATGGTCTTATGCGGTATTTGTTCTTATTAGACTGGGTTAGTTTACTCAGCCTAATACCCTTCAGTCTCTCCAATTATATGTAATTTCCAAAATCATTATTCCTGAATTCTGTGTAGTATTCCATCATGTGAATGAATCACACTTTCTCAATCCATTCAAGTGTGGTTGGACATTTGGGCTGTTTCCATGTTCTTGCTATGGTGAATAACACTGCTATGAACATTAGAGTACAGATCTCTGTTTGTGTCTCAGTTCTAATTTCAGAGTATATTCCTAGCAGTGCTGGGTCATATGGAATTTCTATGTTCAATTTTTTTAAGGAAATGCCAAACTGTCTTCCAGAGTGGTTATACCTTTTTACAATCCCACCAACAGTGTGAAAGTTCAAACTCTCCACACCCTCACCAATATTTATTGCTTGCTGCTCTGCTAAACTTTGCCACTGCTACTGGGGTGAGATGATATCATTGTGTTTCTGATTTGCATCTCTCTTATTGCCAGTGATCTTGACCATTTCTTTATGTGTTTGTTGGGCATTCAAAGGTCTTCTTCTATGAAAAATCTTTCCATGTCTTTTACCCATTCTGTAATTGGGTTATCAGTCTTTTTCTTGTTGGGGCCCTGTAGTATCCTGTAAACTTTTGTTATGAGACCCTTATATCAAATGGTATTGCCCAGTCAGTAGGTTTTCTTTTTACTGTCTTGGGAAAAAAATTGATGCACACAAGGATTTAAGATTTAGAGGGCTCCATTCATCGATATTATCTTCTCCAGGTTGTGTTGTTCTGGCTGTATTTGTCAGCTTTTTTATACCATGGGCTAGGCCTTCTAAGCTTGCTTTTACTTTGTCTATTATGATCTTTATGGGTTTGGGCTTTACCCCTAGATCTCTGATCTATCTTAAGTTTATTTTTGTGTATGGAGATAGGTGTGCACCCAGCTTCAGCTTTCTGCAGGCAGTAGTCTAGTTTTGCCAGCACCATTTGAAGAGGTTGTTGTTTGTATAATGGACCTCTTTAAAGTGCTAAAGACCAAAGATGCCAATTTGAGGACTAAGGTATGTCTGATGCAAATTATGGGGGGTTGTTTTTAGTCTCATAAATTGGACAATGAGTAAGGAAGATCAAAGAAAAAGGCAGGCTTTTGAATTGAGGTGTTGATAACGACTACTGAATACATAATGGTCTGTCAAAAGAAGAATCAAAACTGTCTTGGGTGAAGTGTAGCCAGAATGCTCCTTAGAGATAAGGACTGAGAGACCTAGTCTCACATACTTTGTGCATGCTGTCAGGAGGGGCCACCCACTGGAGAAGTACAAAATGTTTGGTGATGTAGAGGTTCAGTGATAAAGAAGACCCTTGAAGAGATGGATTATTGATATAGTCACTACAATGTGCTCAAATCTACCAACGATTATGAGGACAGTCGGAACTTCATAGAATTTTGCATTATTGTGCATAGAGTTATGAGTCAGAACTGACCTTAATAACAAAAACAACACCACTTAGAGTTTTAGTGGAAGATGATGTGAGCTAAGATATTTGAAGCTCTTGGTATAGTGCTTTGCATAAGGCAATTTTAGTGTCAAATGTACTCATTCATTGATGTCTAGTCATAACTCACTCATAGCTGATTCCCCAGTGGGCTTCTGAACCTGGAAATCACATGAGAGGACATTGCCCATCTTTCTCTTGAGGAGTCTCTGGTGGATTCTAACCACATAAGAGGTACAGTCTTTGGATTAGCAACTTCTTATGGACTAATTATTCAGGACTCCCTAATTTCACTGGCATTGACAGCAAATATTATTATATATACTTGTTATTTTGAAAAGGTTGAACCATTCTTTTGTTGCTAAAGCTGATGATAAGGTTTGAATAACACTCTGTGATGATGAGTAATAGCACTGCATGAAAGAGTACAGGATGGAGGAGTTCATTTTCTCAGATTCACTTTTCAGTTTTTTGGGTTTCTCTTCCCTTTTGCTCAACTTTATAGCTTTGTGTTCTCAAAGATGGTGAACTGAGTGTCATGTGTTTAGAATCTCAAAACTGTGTTTTAGTATCCTGGTCAAAATGGCCATTTCTTTGTTTAAAAATTTTTAAGGGGAGTTCTGGTGGCCTAGTGGCAAGGAACTGCAACTACCATACCAGAGGCAAACGGTTCGAATCCACGAGATGCTCTGCCGGGGAACGAGGGACAATCTCCTCCTGTACCAGTCAGATCTGATTTGACGGTACACTCACACAAAAATAATAATTAAAAAAATTTTATTGGTTTTCCTACAATACTTTGTTTATATTGAGTTTTATTCATGTATATCATTTTGAGGTAGTCTTTTTTGCTCCCTCCATTTACCTACCATCCTTAGGATATTCATCGCTCTTCTCTAACACCACAGCTCAAAGGCATCAATTCTTTTTCTGTCATCTTTATTCATTGTTCAGCTCTCGATGCATTCACATACATGTGAATGTACCATGATTTTTCAATCTAGCCATTTGTTAATGGGCATTTGAGTGGTTTCCAGGTTCTTGCTATTGTGAATAGTGTTGCTATAAACATCCTCTAAGGAGCACTTTGGTTGCACTTTCTCCAAGACATATATGTTTTTTATTTTCACGATCCATGGAATGAATGTTCAATACTCTTCTCTAGCACCACAACCCAAAGGCACCGATTCTTCTGTCATCCTGATTCATTATGCAGCTCTCAGATGCATAGCAGATAATTGAAAAGATCATGGCCTGAATCTGTAGGAGTCACAAAATAAATACACCTCAATGAAATACTTGATTTCCCCATTTTCACTCTAAGATACTTTACCACAACTCTCAGATCACATTCTCCTTGACCTCATGAAACACTCCACTCTAGTGATCTCAACTTCCCACCGCCCTTTATCTTCCAGATTTATCATTTTGCCTTCATTTCCCTTTATAGTAAAATTTCAGTCCCTAGCCCATTATTTTTAGGCCTTCATTGCAAGACTCATCATCATCATCTTACCTTTTTCTTCTATTATATTTGCCTTTAGCCACCCAACTCTGAAGAAACCTTGCCACTACCATTTCTATGTCTTCTGCCATTCTGTTGAGTGTTTCTGGGCAAACATCTCATAATTGAGTGGCATTTTTCACAGTGCTGATAAATCTTACTCTAAACTCATGATTTACAACCAAAATGGGAAATCGACACTGGCAGTTCCTATACTACTAAAAGCTTTTTCTTTCACTCTCCTCCAAAAATACTTGTAATTCTCAAGTTTTCTATTTGCACCCATCCTACATCATACTTCCCTAAGCTTGCTTCATGTTAATAATAAAAACAATATGTAATACAGAAACGCCTTCTGTTTCTCCTCAATACCAAATTTGAACACCTGGTGGCACCATCACCCAATATTTTCTCTTTCTTGGAACCAAGTCTGCGTTCTTATGGAAAAGTTCTCTTTATGAGTGCTTTCACATTTAAATACACTCCTTTAACACTCTCATCTTTGATACCCTTATCTTATTTTACCCCCTTTTTCAGTTGCATGCATTCTAATTCATCACAAATTTTTATGATCTCTAAAACATTCCTTGAAATTACTCCCTTTGCTCCATATCCATTTCAAATAATTTTACCCAACTGGCCATCATTTCCTATCTGATACATGCATGGCCTTCTTCACGTATCTTCTTGCTTCTATTCTCGTTCCATTTATATCCACTCTCCATAAAGCAGCCATAGTGATTCAGTAAATGAGAAGATGATGATATTTCTCTCTTACACACACACACACACACACACACACACACACACACACTCCTTGCCCCACCTTGAAAATGATGAATGGCTTACTTAAAATATAATCTCAAACCTTTAAAACGATCTGAAATACTGTTTGATCTAGCCTCCCTCATCAGCTTTTCCTTGACCTGGCTTTCCACTCGCTCACTGCTGGTTTCCCTCTTCCCAGCAGTCCCTCACATGCACCAGACTCCTTTGCTTCTCTAGGACTTTGTACAACTTGTTCCTTCTTCCTGGAATGGGAATGTTTGTCCTAACCCTCATTACTTGGCTGAGTCAACTCTCTGGTGTGTTTCAAACTCGGTACTGCTGAATGGCCTTCCTTCTGTTATGCTCTCTCTCTCTCTTTACTTATAAAAATATTTGAGTGAAAGTTTGCAAATCATATTGATTTTTTTTATTTGCTCATTCAAATATATTTTATAAACCATAAATTGCACCCTAGTAATGTGGTTGATTAATTACAGCATCTGGTCAATCCTTATTATGTATTACTTGCACTTTCATCCAATTTATCTACTGTTAGTTTTCACTCCTTTCTCCCTTGATTCTCATTTCTGCTAATTGCCCTGGAATGATTTTATTTGTTTATTAACATTTCATTAGTTTCTATAATTGTTTTTATTGTGTAAAACAGAGTCAGAACTGACCCATAGTTGACCCTCTGGAGGGTTCTCAGAGGCAGTTAATCGCACTAGAAGAGATTGCCCAACCTTCTCCCACAGAGCGACTGACTGCCTCATCTGCAAGCCTTCAGGATTGCAGCATAGCTTTTTGCGATTAGGCCACCAGAAATAGAGGTCTTATATCATAATGACCCTATTGTGACTGATTTATTTAACTTGGGATAACGTCCTGTAGATGTGTACATGTTTCTCAGTGTTTTGTGAATGATTTACTTATGTATTTATTTATTTTAAATTTTATTTATTAATTTTAATAAACATTTACAGAGATTTTGGATTTCCATTCATGCATTGTTGCACTATTTTCTCTACTTCCTCTCCCCGTTCATTCCTCTCTTTTTTTTTTT
>NW_006400059.1:1661484-1662841 GCF_000299155.1 Elephantulus edwardii
TGTGTTGTTGGCAAAGTATGCTGAATATATAAGGAACTGCCAAAAGAACAAGTAAATCTAAATTGAGCAACCAGAGTGGTCTTTAGAGACAAGGATGGTGAAACTTCACCCCACATACTCTGGGCATATTTTCAGGAGGACCCAGTTTGTGGAGAGAGACATCATGTTGACAAGAGTAGGGGATAGGCAAACAAGAGGAAAACCCTCAATAAAATGAACTGACACAGTGACAACACAATGGACTTGGCTGAGCATGACAGAGGTTGTGAGGATGGTACAGGATAGGGCAAGGTTCGTATCTATTGTTCACAGGCTCATTACGAGTTGTAGTTGACTTGATGACAGGTGTCAAAAACAAAGAGCACATATATAAATAGATACACTAAAAAGTGCCTGATTCCATAGGCTTGAGTGAGATAATGCATCTAAAATTATTTTTCTATAATGAAAAGTTGCTGATGATGCAGGTCTTTTAACACCAGTACCTAGCACCATTACTTGTACATAATAGGTCATCAATAGTTCTTTGTTAATTGAGTTGAATTTCCTCCCCTTGTCTGATTATGACATCCTGATTTTCTTTTGTTGACATTTGAACAAAATCTTAAATAAACCTCGTTATTTCACCTGACAAAAAAAAAAGCCTTTCCATGTATTTTGTTCATTTTGTGATTGAGTTATCAGTCTTTGTGAGTGTGTGTGTGTGTGTGTGTGTGTGTGTGTGTGTGTGTATGGAGGTACAGGAGTATTTTTTAAACTTTTTTAAGATATGAGATCTTTGTCTGAGATGGTATTGCCAAATTTTTCCCCCTAGTCAGTAGATTTTCTTTTCACCCTATTGGAAAAAAGGTTTTGATGCCTATAGGGATTTAATCTTTCGAAGGTCCCATTCATCAGTTTTCTTTTCCCCAGATTATACATTTCTAGCTGTATTTGTCAGCCTTTTTATATCATACACTAGGCCTTCTAAGCTTGATCCCACATTATTTCTTATGAATTTTATGGTTTTGAGCTTTACTCCCAGCTCTCTGATCCACCTTGAGTTGGTATTTGTGTATGCTGTAAAATGTGGATCCTGTTTTAGCGTTCTGCAGGTTGTTGTTAATTGCCTTCAAGTTGAGCACAACTCATAGTGACCCCATGAACAAGAGGCCTGAAGCCCTTTACAACTATTTACATTTATCAACGTTCATAGAGTTTGCAGAGGCCTGTTATTTAGGAAGTGGATGCCACTCCTGCTTCCAAACCTGTCATAGTATGTTATTGTTATGTGCCATTGAGTTGCCTGTGATGTATAGCAACCCTACGCACAGCAGCTCTGAGTCCTTCCCTGTCCTGAGCCAGTCTCACTAATTCC
>NW_006400059.1:1663101-1664417 GCF_000299155.1 Elephantulus edwardii
TTATGTTCCAGACTTTTCTCCAGCACCACAACTCAAAGGCATCTATTCTTCTTTCATCTTTAGTCATTGTCCAACTCTGAAGCATAACAAGTAGTTGAAAAGACCATGGCCTGTATTAGGCGCACCTTTGTATCCAGACTGACATCATTGCTCTTCAGCACTCTGGAAAGGTCCATGACAGCAGATTTTCCCAAAACAATTTGTCTTTTGATTTCCTGTTGGTGTTAAGAGTGTTGATTGTGGATCCGAGCAAGCTGTAATTGTTAACAACCTCAATCTCTTCTCCCTCGAATATGGTACTGCCAATTGGCCCAGTGATGAGAACCTTTGCCTTCCTGATGTTGAGCTTCAATCCATATTGAAGACTACAGTCCTTGACCTTTTGCAGCAAGTGCGTCAGGTCTTCTTCAGTTTCAGCAAGCAAGGTTGTATCATCTGCATATCACAGGTTGTTAATAAATCTTCCTCCAGTCTTGATGTCACACTTCTCATAACGCCCTGCCTCCCAAATGCTCTGTTCTACAGGTAGCAATCCAATTTGCAACAATTAAAAACACCATTTGTTGAAGAGATTGTCATTTCCCAGTCTGGTGTTTCCTCAAAAAGCTAAACATAGAATCTGCTTATGACCCAGCTATTCCACTAGTAGAAATGTACCCCAAGGAAATTAGAACTGAGACATAAACAGAGATTGGTATATCAACATTCACAGCAGCATTATTCACCATCACAAGAACATGGAAACAGCCCAAATGTCCAACCACAGTTAAATGGATTGAGAAATTGTGGAACTTCTCACAATGGAATCTATGCAGCACTCAGGAGCAATGATTTTTTAAAAAAAATACTACATAACTTGGGAGAAACTGGAGGATATTACACTGAGTGAATAACTAAGTCTCATTAGGATAAACATTGCATAAGACCATCATTGTAGAAAAGAAGGAGAGCTAGTAAAATATGTATGGAGATTCCAGATGGGGAAGGGTGAGGATGGGGAGGGCTGTAATCACAGGGTCGCACAATTTAATGGGTAGAGGGAGAGGGTAAAGGAAATGAGAAAGATCCGATAGGGACCTTGAAAGACATGTCAAGACATAGTCCAATAGTGAATGATTAATTTAGTAAAACATAATGAATGGGAATAATTGTATTAAACACAATTTAAATGTAGAATAGTGAGAAAGTGCCAAGGAAATCACAAGGTCACAGAGTTTGGGGGTTGGGGGAGAAGCAATGTATGAAACATAATTAAAAACGTATTTCAAAATCTCTGTAGATGTTCATTGAAATGAATAATAATAGTAAAAAAACCC
>NW_006400059.1:1664517-1665050 GCF_000299155.1 Elephantulus edwardii
TCAAATAGTATTTCTAACTTTCTACAAAAATTTTAAACTGCTTTTCATCGTGATTGTACCATTTTATATTTCCCTGCAATGTGACACTTATCCCAATATCTAAGTAAATATTTGTTTATGTGCTTAATTTTTTAATGTCAGTTTTCTTTAAAGAACTCCATGAAGGTAGAGAGGAGATCTATATTACTTGTTATTGTATATCAGTGGATACAGTTCGAGGTCCACAATAGATACTGAGTAAAGTTTTGTTGGATAGGTTTATTGTTGAGTAACAACAGAGAGATAATGATAACTTCTCCAGACTTAGACATGGCCCAATTTTCTTTTTTTCCTGTTTAACTGTCCGTTACCCCCTTCCAGATAGAATGGATCATTTTCTTCTCTCATGTCCTATTTTAGAGTTCTTTAGATTTACATTTTCAATTATATTGCTGTTGTTATGTGCCATCGAGTCACTTGCGACTCATAGCGACCCTATGTACAACAGCCCTAAACTCTGCTCTGTTCTGCACTGTCTCTGACCCTACCATCCC
>NW_006400059.1:1665565-1667270 GCF_000299155.1 Elephantulus edwardii
AGCATCATGCCCTTTTTCAAGGAATCACCCCTGCTAGCAACATGCCCAAAGTATGTGAGGTGAAGCTTCATCATTCTTGCTTCCAAAGAGCATTCCACTTGTCCCGTCTTCAAGATATATCTGTTCTCTTAGTCGTTCATGGGATATTCAGTGCTCTTCTCCAACACCATACATCAAAGACGTAAATTATTTTCCTGTCACCCGTATTCATTGTCCAGCTCTCAGATGCACAGCATGTAATCAGAAAAACTATGGACTGAATCAGATGCACCTTAGTCCTCAAACTAACATTATTACTCCTCAATAATTTGGAGAGATCCCTAACTGCAGATTTTCTCAGTGCTATACATCTCCTTATTTCCTGACTGCTGGTACCGGAGGGTGTTAATCCAAGTAAAATGAAGCTGTTGGCAGTTTCAATCACTTCTCCATTGATCATGACAGCGCCTGTCCGTCTAGTGCTAAGAATCTTTGTTATCCCCACATTGAGACGGAATCCATACCAAAGGCTGCATTCTTTGATCTTCTGTAACAAGTGCTTCAAGTCCTTCTCACTTTCAGCAAGCAGGGTTGTGTCATTTGCATAACACAGGTTTTTGATGAATCTCTCTCTAATCCAGATCCCACACTCCTCCTCACAGAGGATATCAATTGACTTGTTTTAATTAACAGATGTAGTCTTGGATGTACCCACTAGTCTATGCTAGGAAATTTGGAGGACAAGCATCTGCATAATGGATTGGAAGATTTGTTCCCTTTACTAAGAAAGGTGATCCAACTGAAAGTGGAAACTTTTGAACAATATCATTGATATCACATGTAAGCAAAACACTGTTGAAGATCCTTCAGCAATGGCTAGAATAGTGCATAGATAGGGAACTGCTGGAAGTTCAAGCAGGATTTAGAAGAGGCTGTGACACCAGGGATATCATTGCTGATGTCAGATGGATCCTGGCTGAAAGTAAGGAATACCAGAAGAATGTCCATTTGTGCTTTATTGACTATGCAAAATCACTTGACTCTGTGGATCATAACAGGTTGTGGATGACATTGAGAAGAATGGAAATCTTAGAGCACTTGATCGTGCTTAAATAAAAACTATACCTGGACCAGGAGGCTGTAGTGCAAAGGGAAAAGGGAGTACCTGCTATCTTATAATTGGGAAGGGAGTGCACCAGATTTGTATTCTCTCTCCATACCTACTCAATCTATATAAATCAAGTTAGGCTATTCATAAGTTAGGCTATTCATAAGTTTGGCTATTCATAAGTGAATCAACACTTTTATTGCTAGATTTACAAGGGCAAGAGGATTTTCAGAGAATGGCTTCAACTAGAATAAAGGCTTATGGTTAAACACCTATTTCTGCTTCAGAAACTGTTTCTTAAATAGCTCCTCCACTCATGAGAGTAACAATTATGGCTTCCTTACAAACATCAGGAAAGAAAATAGATTATATCCATTATCCAGATAGGGGCATCAGAGAGAATAAGGATTTTACCCATGGTTTCAGAGTTAGTGAATGGAGCTGAATTCGAACACATCTATTTAATTGTTTTTCTCTACTATAGATGCCACTGACCTTATAGTAACATGATACACATTATTTCTTATTTCCCAGTATTATGTTCCTTAGGATTCTGACTCCCTTTATAGCCTTATAACTGGTCTGGCATTAATATACTTCTCATACTCTTAACTTTTG
>NW_006400059.1:1667370-1668859 GCF_000299155.1 Elephantulus edwardii
AGGAGAACAAACATGATCTTCCTAGAGAGGGTGAGACCAGTCTGCTCCTTGGAGGCAAGGATTCTGAAGCTTCTTCTGACATATTTTCGGCATGTTGTAAGGAAGGATCAGTCCTTTGAGAGGGATGTCATGAGGGTGGAGGGACAGTACAAGAGAGGAAGAGCCTCGATGATCTGTATTGATTGAGTGACTAGGGTAGTAGGGATAGATGTGTCAGAGGCAGTAAGATTGGCACACAGGATAGAGCAGGGTTTATGGCTATTGTCCATAGGGTCACTATGAGTCGCAGAAGACTTGACAGCACATAACAACAACAAGCTCATAACAACCTCCTCTCTACTTCGTATCTTATTCCTCTCTACTCTTACTTCCAGGTAAGTTTACATTCTTCTACTGTTCACAAATTCTTGCTGACTTCATATTTGGTGGTTAACCCAAAGGACAACAAATTGGACCCACTAGCCCTTCTGCAGGAGAAAAGCAAGGCAATCTGCTCCCGTTAATAATGACATTGGCAGAAACTCATTGGAAGATGACCATGAGTCAGCATCAACCAAATGGAATTAGGTTTGGTTTGGGTTATATGTGGTAAGATTATTATATACCCCTGCCCTTTGATCTCCACCCCTCGTTTATCATATGATGCTCTACGATTGTGGCTTGTGTTTTGCTCTGATGCTGTTATGCCACTCGTATTTCAAATATTGTCAGGGTCATCTATGGAGGACTGATTTCAGCACAGCTTCCAGATTAAGACAGATTAAGAAGCAGAACTGGCTAGAACTTTATGCAATAATGGATCTCTGAAAATTTTATCTATAGAAGATATAATGACAGAAGACAAGCCTCTCAAGTTGGAAGGCATTAAAAATAAGACTGAGGAGGAGCTGCCTACTCCAACTGATTCTATCCTAATGATGCATGTGGAGGAAGGCTTTCACCCGATGAAGGATCTTCATTGACCATATTGCAACATGAAGAGAAACAGCTGCAACCATTCATTAATAATAGGAACATGGAATATAAAAACTATGAATCTAGGAAAACAGGAAGTTACAAAAAAAATAAAATGGAATGCATAACAATTTATATTCTAGGCATTAAAAGCAAATGAATCTTTCCTGTTTTGGTCTTGCAATCATACTGACAAAGACAATTTCAAGTTCTATCCTGAAGTACAATATTTTAAGTGATAGGATATTATCCACATGCATACAAAGGAGACCTATTAACATGACTATTTTTTAAACATACACATCAACAGCTAAAGCCAAAGAGGAGGAAATTGGAGATTTTTACCAAATTTTACAGTCCAAAATTGACCAACATGCACGCAATACGTGTTAATGATAATTCATAACTGAAATTCAAAAGTTGGAAACAGTCTATTTTTTTACCTTGTTTCTGTCACTGGTCCCTCCTTGCAACATGCCCAAAGTTCAAATTGAGACTGAAGAAAAGAAAAATAAGTCTACTGGAACCAAGATAC
>NW_006400059.1:1680227-1699301 GCF_000299155.1 Elephantulus edwardii
GTTATAATTTCCCTGTTTGATAGCTTTGATGTCCTTGTCGAATATCAATTGACCATAGATAGCTGAGTCTATTTCTGGGTTCTCAATTCTGTTCCATTGGTCTATGTGCCTGTCATTGTACCAGTACCATGCTGTTTTGGCTACTACTATGCCTCGAACCTCATTTTTGTTCCCCAGAAGTGTTTTGCTTATTCAGGGGTGTCTCTTGCCTCTCCAGATGCATTTCATAATTTCCCTTTCAATTTCCTTGAAAAATGAAAATGGTACCTGGATTGGGATTGCATTGAATATGTCGATTGCTTTTGGTAGGATTGTCATTTTCACAATATTGAGTCTTCCTATCCATGAACAGGGCATATTTTTTTCTCTCATCATGCAAATACTGGTACCTGTCAGGCACCATACTGATTTCCACATGATGTTAAAATACAAAAAATCCCTCCAGTTCATGCCCAAGCAGATACAACCTTCAATCTATTCGCAATAGTTCCTTTGTGACAGAAATTAGTTCTTAGAAATGAAACGATAGAGCCCAGAGTGGCACATTTTAAGAATCAAAAAAAGAAGACCTTCTTTCCCAATTCCTGTGGATTACTCTGACACTAGTGATGTCAGCAGAATCTAGTCTTGGGAGAAGGTGGGAAACCAGGATACACAGAGCACCCAAACTGAAGCCAGACTTCCCAGGAAGGCCCTTCCAACCCACCAAATGTTCATTTGAATATGGTGGTTGTTCCTGCTTCCCAGAACTAATTGTGGGGCTTTTGAAGTTACAGCATACACTATAATTAGGGGGATGTGCTGGGACAGCCACTGGGAGTCAGTCACGTCTTAGATGGTGCCACCCTCTGCTCCTGTCTGCTGCAGCCATGACCTACAAGCTCTTGGAAGATCCCCATCATCAGAAGGAGATTCTGCTGAGTGTTTCAGAATCCTAGGCCTGAAACTTGGCCTTCAGGAAATTCCTGGTGGAAATGTGATTGGTATATCCGAGTTATGTTAGGTTTTTTTACAGAAATGGTATCAACACAGCACCCCTCATCCCCTGCTCTTTTCTGTCCTTTTCAATGGATGCTGATAGGAAAGGGCTAGATCTCAGGATCTCATTGAAGGGAAGCCAAGTACTATGCTACATATAAATGATCTCTTTAATTCATGACAATTACTACTTTGTGGACTTGATAGCTGTTTCTCATAACCTATTCTTATATTCTGGAAAACTGGTCTTTACCAGTGCCATCTGAGTATTAACATAACTGTTACCTCATTCTACAAATGCTGGTACCTGTCAAGTACCTTATTGATTGCTACATGATGTACATGTGAATAAAAACCTCCTCAACTCATGTCCAGATAGAAACAGAATTGATTGTGTTTTAGTTTTCTCAATGAACACAGAGAAGATTCTCAGGGGAGATTTGGGCTTTAAGATGGGAGAGGGAGGTTCTGCTCCATCTGCCCAGCTGGGAGTCTTCTCCTTTTCCAGAAGGGAAGTGAGAACAAGTTGCCTTCACTTTTCATTGGCCATGACCCCTTCATGACTGCACTGACTCATCTGGTTTATGGGAAATAATGTTGGTGTCATGGCACTGGAAAGCCCCTGAGGCCACAGAAGAGGGTGGTGTGCCTAGCTCACCCTTCCTCTGCCTGGAGCTAATTTTCTTTGAGCTTCTTCCTTGTTTCCTTCCTTATCCTCTACCCATACCAGTTCTCACACCTGTTCCTTTCTTACCTCTTCCTTATAGTCTTTAAACCCATATTTCTGGACTATTTCCATGCCTTTATTAAACATTTTTTCCAACGCTCCTCTGAAATGTTCTTTCCTCACAAAGCTCTTTTCGGCAGACATTGCCAATGGCAGAGTTTCAAAGAGTGAACGAACAACTTCAGTGGAGATGTTTTTCTGGAAAATATTGGTGCACTTTTGCCACCATTTCTGGTGAAGAGTTCACATAAATGGAACTCACTTTCTAATTCCTGGGTTATTGATATTGTTTGTCTTTTAAACTCTGAGGGTTCCTTCCTTCCTCCATGCTCTTGTTTTGCTCATTCAGACCATTGTTAGTCTACCTTCTGCCCAATCAGTCACAGGGCTTATGTGTAGGTGCTCAGGGATCTAGAAGAGTAGAAGGGGCACTATTTTTGGAGTTTAAGAAATGCCAGCTCAGGTTTAAGTTTCACTGTTTTTTCACTCCCAGAAGCTGTTTTTTCAGGGAAAAAAAGGGAGAGAGATTATTATAGGTGTATATAGGAGTTCTGGTGGCCTAGTGGAAAGAAGCTGTGCTACAGTCTCAAAGGCACACAGTTTGAGGTCACCAGCTGCCCTGTGGGAAAAAGATGAATAATCTCCTCATGTGTGATTAACTGCTTCTGAAAACCCACCAGAGGGTCACCCATGGGTCTGTTCTAACTCTATGGTGCACAACAACAACAATGTAAGGATAGCATGCAATGAGATATATTAAATATAACATTATGTAAACCACAGTTGATGATGATGATGGTGATGGTGAAGAAGAAGGCAGAAGTAGAGTGAAGATAGAAGATGCAGGAGATTAAGAAGGTTGTCTGGTTTTTTGGTGTATGTGGGAAGCTGACTGATGTAGACACTCTGTGAAAAAAAGTAAAGCTCTCTCCTCAACTAGCTACAGATGAGAAGATGTTTCACACACTGACCACTGTTAGATGTTTAAGGAACCCTAGTTGCCTAGTGGGTAGCTTATGGATGGAGCTGCTAAGTAAAAGTTGGCAATTTGAACCCACCAGCCACTCCATGGGTCAAAGATAGGCAATCAGACTCAGAAAACAGAGGGTCATTATGAGTTGGAATCAAGCCAATGGCTGTGTGTTGTGACTGAATGTTACGTCTCTAGGTGGTACAAGTGGTTTGTGTTAATTACTAACTTTAAGTTTAGCAGTTCAAATATACCCTACGCTACTATGAAAGGAAGCATTCATGGCCTGCTGCCATCAAGACTGTAGCCAGCAAAACTCTCTGGAGAAGTTATGCTCCATAACAATACATAGGATGCTCATAAGTCAAAGTCAACTCAAAAGCAATGGATTTGATATTTTTGTTTAATATGTATTATTAAAAAACTCAAATGTATTATGCTGAGTCATAGTTTACTGTCTAGTTGTTTTATGAGAAGCAATAAATTGCATATTTCTTCTGTGAAACTACTGGTAGATGAATCCACCTTAAGGTTAACTACACAGTGTTCTCTGGACCAGGTTACCAGAGCTTCCTAAATAAGTGAAATCTGATCTCTGTATTGGTGGAAGTTGATATAAAATAAAATGGATTAGATGAAGGAATAATGGATTTCTTTGAATATATTTGATTGATGAAGAGTGAGGCCGTTGGTTTGAGAAATTGATTTCATTTAAGCTGAGCTTTAAAGGGAAAGTGGAATTTTGATAGAAGAAGGGGAGCTCTAGGCTGAGACAATGGCCTGGGAAAAGGCATTGAGGCATAAAACTGAGTGGTGAGTTCAGGGAACAAAGATTGGTCAAGTGTGGCTTCAAATAATTCATCTGCATGAAGTAGACTGATGTGATGTTACTGGGCCCAGGTAGGCTCAATGGCATGACTCTGTGCTGAGCTAAGAGTGTTTGTGCAGCTTATGGGTGAGAATGAGACATTTAATGTGGGGGGAGTGCTCATAGATGAATTGCATGTTTTGGAAAATTCTAGCAGAGGCTGAGTTCTATAAGGTTCAAAGGTTCAAGGCAGAGAGTAAAATTACTTCGAGGGTCTGCTCAGCCAGAGTGGCATGATTTAGGCTGGGTTCTCAGGCCTGACTTTTGTGGCATCGTGACTATTTCCAAGAAACTTGCATATACGGCAGGTTACAAGGCAGTGGGGATTAATAGAATTAGGGGTCCTCATCAACTGACCTTATAGTAAGATTATCCTGGATTTTCTGGTGAAGTCCTGGCAGCACAGTGATTAAATGATGGCTACCAACTACCCACAAACTGCTTGGTGAGAGAAAGATGAGTCTGACTACTTTTGTAAAAAATGCTATGAAGTGCCACTGGATTGGTTTTGGATCATAGTAACTCTGTAAAGAATGGAAGAAAACCTACCCAATTCAGAACTATTCTCACAATGGTTGCCATGTTTGAACCATCTTTTACAACTACGATGCTAGCCCATCTTGTGGATTTTTCTCCTTCTTTTACTGATCATCCACTTTACAAAGCATTATGCCTTTCTACAGGGCCTGGTCCCCTTCATAACATACTCAAAATATGTGAGATGAAATCTTGCTATTGTCCCTTTTGAGGAACATTCTGGCTATAGATTTTCAAGACACACTTGCTCATTCTTCTGACAATCCATGGCATATTTAATATTCTTTGTCATTACCAATTCACAGTCACAATTTGGTCTTCCTTCCTCATTGTCTAGCTTTCATGGGCATATCAGGAGTCTAAGAATATCATGGTTTGGGACAGACGCACTTTTTTCCTTAAGGTGACACCTTTGCTTTTAAACACATTGACAAGTTAAAATTTTAGCACATTGAAGGTCTTTTGTAGCAGACCTTTTTAATCCACTATATCATTTTGCTCCTTCACTTCTGCTTTCAAGGATGTTAATTGTGTATCCACGTAAATTGAAATCTTTGACAATATCAATCTTTCCCTGTTTATCATGACGTTCCTTATCAGTCCAAATTGTGAAGATTTTTGTTTTCTTTATGCTGAGATATTCAACGTCACACAACAACAACAACAACAACATGCTGAGACATAATCTATCACCATTCAAAGTGCTTTTATAAAATCTCTATTCATCCATCATGCCTCAGAGAGGGCACTTGTTGTTTATGGAGCTCTGGTGGTCTAGTGGTAAGGAGTTGCACTACCAACACAAAGGCACAAGGTTGAAATGGACCATCTGGTCTATAGGAGAAGAAGAGTAATCCCCTCCTGTGCGACTTATATTCTCTGAAAACCTACTCTAGGATCAGCTATGAGTCATTTCCAACTAGAGGATACATAGCAACACATGATATATAAATTCATTGAGATTTAGATATCCATATTAAGGCTGTAGACTTTGATCTTTATCAATAAACACAAACTTGGTCTTGCAAAATTTTGTCTTGTGATCTCTTCAATCGTTTTTATTACCAGAGTCACATTTTCCAACTACTATTCCTTATTCTTTAAATACAGCACCCATCTACATTCCAACAACCACCAAATAGAAATATATCTTGATAATATATACAATATCAGAATTCAAATGCTGACACAGATTTTCAAAGTCTTCATCACTGGCTTTTAGTAATTGATGTATAAATTTGAATAATAGTTATATTAACTTGATTGTATGCTTATGGATATGATCCTATCACTGATCTCATTATTCTTCAGGATAGAAATTAAAATGTTCTTTTTTGACAATGAATATGACACCATTCTTCTTCAATCTATCATTACTAGCACCGTAAAACATAAAAATTTCTAATTTAGAATAGCCAACATCAGTTAAAAACTGGTGAAAAACGTTGGAGGTTAGAAATGTGTCTAATCTCATAGAAACAGCCTTGGACTCTTGATGCTGATAGTGATTGGCCCCCATTTTGTGAAATTGGATGTCAGACAACATTACTGAGCTTATATACCATTTTGGCACCACAGGACTGTAAGATAGTAATTGTGCTGTGTATGAAACACTGTTAATAACAACATTTATTAATTTTTTTCATATCAGAAACCAGAGACCATGTAAAGATCTCCTGGGAAGCAAATTAAAGGTTTGTATTTCTGAGCTTCCCCTCAGATTTTGATTCTTGTTGGTCATAGTAGAGGTCAAGTGTCTGCATTATTAGTAAAACTCAACTCCATCACCCGTATGCCAAGTGATCCTGTTATAGTATCCTGTGGACCACTTTAAGTTACAATGCCCAAGAGGGTGGTAGAGTCTGCAGTTCCCAGCTTCTTTTTGCTCCTTGCCTGTTTCTGCATCTGCCTTATTCTTTCATCTCCAGTACTTTATATACAGGTTGGCACAGTTGTTTAGCTAATTTCTTTGGAATAAAGGAATAAAGTGAAAAAATATGTAAAAAAAAAAGAATGCACAGAAGAATTGTATTTTTTTAAAATGCCTTGGAAGCTCTGTCGGTGCAATGGATAAGCATTGGACTGGTAATTTAAAAGTTGGTGTTCTAAACTCAACAGAGAACTGATAAATGTGTAGGTTGGATTTAGAAGACGCCATCGTAGTAGGGATATTATTGGTAATCTCAGATGGATCATGGCTAAAAGTAGAGAGTACCAGAGGAATGTCTCTTTGTATTTCATTGACTTTTGACTGTGTGATTCACAACAAATTGTGGCTGACTGAGAAGAATGGAAATTCCAGAACCTTTGATTGTGCTTACGCAAAACCCATACTTGGACCAGAGAGCAGTTACCAGAACAGAACAAGGAAACACCGCATGGTTCAAAATTGGGATAGATGTACACCAGGGATGTGTCCTATCTCCATACCTTTTAAATCTTGATGCAGAACAGATCATTTGGGAGGATAGGCTGTATGAAGAGAGATGTGGCACCAGGATTGGAGGAAGACTCATCACCAATCTGCGTTATGCAGATGACACAGCCGTGCTTGCTGAAACTGAGGAGGACCTGAAGCTCTTGCTGCAGAAAGTCAAGGACTATAGCCTTCACTATGGATTGAAATTCAACATCCAGAAAACAAAGATTCTTACCACTGGACCAATTGGCAGCATCATGATAGATGGTGAAGAGATGGAGTTTGTTCACAGCTTTAGATTGCTTGGCTCTACAATCAACACTGTTGGTACCAGCAGCCAGGAAATCAAAAGGCAAACTGCATTGATAAAGTCTGCTGTCAGGGACCTCTCCAGAGTACTAAAGAGCAACAATATCAGTCTGGAGACTAAGATCCACCTGATCCAGGCCACAGTCTTCACAATTACGTGCTATGCATCAGAAAGCTGGACAATGACTAGGAGGGATAGAAAGATAATTCAGTCTTTGAGCTGTGGTGCTGTAGAAGAGTGTTAAATATACCATGGACTGCCAGGAGAACAAACAGGTTTGTCCTGGAAAGGGTGAAACCAGGCTGCTCCTTGGAGGCAAGGATTCTGAGGTTTCATTTGACATGGTTTGGGCATATTGCAAGGCATGACCAGTCCCTGGAGAGCAACATTATGGTAGGAAGGGTGGAGGGACAACGCAAGAAAGGAAGACCCTTGATGGGATGGATTGATTCAGTGACTGGGGTAATTCGGGTAGGTGTATCAGAGACAATAAGGTTGGCACAGGACAGAGCTGGTTTCAGGGCTATTGTGCAGGGTCACTGTGAGTATCAAGCAACTCAACTGCATATAACAACAATAAAGTCTGAACTCTTTCAATGACAAACTTAATGATATACTTCTTCAAAGATTACAGCCAAGAATTTCTCCCCCGATAGGAAAATTCTACTCTGTCACATGGGGTTGCCATGGTTGGAATTGACTTGACAATAGTAACAACGACAATATGGTTGCCTCAAAGCTAGACGTGACTAAGGTATTGGGCTCAGTAACAAAGGCTGACAGATAACTTCTTTTCTGAAACTATTGAGTCTTCCTCATACAGTCTGCTTGGTGAGGCAAATGTTAAGAGGAAAGAGCATTTGAATCTTATTTTGCACCTGTGGATCTAATGTAAAGGCTAAATTTCCAGTTTCCATATTTGCATAGGGGAAATAATAAATAATATTCTATGTCACACTATCATAGAGAATATTAATGGAGACTCTGAATGTGGTCATATCTGAAGAGTTATGAAACAGTATACACATCACAACTTTTGGTTAATAACTTCTGATGACTATGACTGCCGTTGGGGGAGATCTCACTGCCTTCTCAACACAGAATTGTTTGCTCTGCTTGGATTTTTAGGAGAGTTTCCTCCTAAAGTTAGGAGACCTTGCTATTGTGCAGGTTACCTGTATTTCCTCCTGTTTAATAATGTACAGTAGAGTTGTTGGATCAGCATTACTCTCTGGATCCACACCCAACATTTCAGAGCCCAGTGCATGGCTACAAAAGGAGGACAATATGCTGTGTGCTGACATATTTAAAAACTGTCACTCAACCTAAAACACATTAAGTTGAATTACACTGTGCATCTTTTTCACTGCCCTGATGATCAGGATGATCAGGTTTTAATTTGCAGTTTGGGGATCAGTAGAGCATGTATACTTGCCCCCTCACTGCCTCGCACTTCTAGATCTTCTCATCCCAACTTGATCCCATTGAATAATAGCCTCTTTCTCTCTCTCTCTCTGCGTGTGTGTGTACCGTCAGATCAGATCTGACTGGTACAGGAGGAGATTGTCCTTCCTTCTCCAGTGGAACATCTGGTGGATTCGAACTGTGTACCTCTGGGTTTGCAGTGCAGCTTCTTGCCACTAGGCTACCAGAGCTCCCTAATAATAGCCTCTTTCTAATACATCAGTGGATAACATTGTTGTTGTTATCTGCCATCGAGTTGCCTGTGACCCATAGCGACCCTATGTACAACAGCTCTGAAGTCTACCTTGTCCTGAGCCAGTCTCACTGACTCTGACACACATACCTCCATTGCCCCAGTTACTGTATTAATATTACAGCCTTTATATTCAAGTTCTCTCCACTCCCCTCAAGAATCCTCTTAGAAAGCCTTAGAGATGCCACAGGTGAACAAGGCAAGAGTACAGCTCTCTTCTGGGAGGTCAGAACAAAGGAAAAGACTAGACTGGCTTTGAAAGTGAGCTTGTAGTCATCCAGGAGGGATCCTGGTATATGAAGCATGATAAAAGGGGAATGGCACACCCTCTGCATGGACACTCATTCCCGCTGAGTAAGAAGTCTATGGAATCCAAAGAGGTGGGAACATATAGAGGGAAGTCAAAGCAGGACCCTCTACAGGGCAGGTCCTGGACAGTCCCGCAACTTGCCTGGGCTGCAGAGTTGGGGTTGTGATGAGTCACCTCCTATCCCTGGAAATTCCTACTGTCAGGGCTCTGTGGTTAATGTTAGAGGAAATGCCATGTCATGCTACCAGAAGACTTGTCCCCCCCCCCCCGATAAATATCTCTGCATTTAAGTGAGTACACTCTACCCTTTGGTGAACAAGTATCTCAGGTTAAAAACATGTTTTGTAATATCACAAAACATTGTGAAAATGACAGAGGCTTACTAAAGACAAAATTACTCAATGACTCTCTATATTGGGAAATATTGGTCCAAACAGTTATATGAAAATGACATGCAAAACCACATTAGAGCTCTTCCCCTCTTACGTCTTCCCCTCCCCTTATCACGCCAGCTACATTATTCCTAGGTGTGAAGTACAGGTGCTCTGTAGTAAGGGCTCAAATTGCTTAGAGGTGAATAAAAATAACTGTTACACTCAAGGACAGACTTTTCTGCAAAAAATGTGCCACTGTTATCCTAAATTATGTTGTTGTTGTTGTGTGATGTAGCGTCAGAACTGACTCAGAGCCTACCCGCTAGTGCGTTTTCAGAGACAATAAATGATACAGGAAGAGATTGCCCATCCTTCTCCCATGGAGCTGCTGGTGGATTTGAACTGCATGCCTTTGGGATAACAGGCCTAGAATGTCAGAACCGGAAATGTTCTTGAAGTTTCACTGACAGGAAAGAGGCTTGTTAAAAAGAACAAAGAGATGTATGATATATTATGGTTATCACAAGAGTCCAGAATGAAGGTTGCATAGTGCAGTGTACTGGGGTGGGGTAATTGTATACCAAAGAAAGAATTTTTCTTTTACTTTTCAAAAAGAAGAGCAAACTTGGGTGGGGGAGGGAGTGGGGGAGATGGGTGGGCAGGGAGTAGAGTGCAACAATGGATGAATGGAAACCCTAAGTCTCTGTAAACTTTCATTAAAATTATTTTTTTTTTAAAAAAAGTAACAAAGAGGGGAGCAGAACACCAGCTGTCAACAGCTATCCTGGGATTCTTCTAATGGCTTCCTCTCAACTCACTGATCAGTTTCCAAAGTCATGTTGATCAGTTAAAAGAAACTTCTGTTCACTGTAAAAGTATGGGAGCTAGACTACATTTTGTCTAAGATAAAGACACTCCCCCCATCCCTTTCTTGAACAAATTTACAAAGTCTGCCTATTGATTCACCACTGGAGCGTTCCCAGCTAGCCTCCAGACAAGGCGCCTTATACTGGTGCCTAGAGCTATGGCCTCCTGCTGCCCAGACATAACTCTCGGGGATGTGTGACTCATGTATGAGAGATCCAGCACCCAGATTATTGTTTTTCCATCTCTTCCTTCTACATGGGATTCTCAGAATAATGATGAGGATAATAAGATAGAGGTGATGAATAGAGAACGTTTAATATAGTGAAAATACTGATAGTGATCAAGACTAGAAAATGATAGTTTTCAGGTCATCAATGATCTTTAATTATTCTGGTTTGACTAGTTGCCAAGAGATAGAAGACAGCTAGAAATAATAGGGATGGGAAACTTGGCTAAGCGACCTTGGAGTAGTCCCTGTAACTAAGATAGCTCAGCGCTCATTATCTTGAGTCTCACTCTTCTTCTGTGATTTCTTCCTTAATACCATCTGCTCTCTTTCCCCTCTGCATGTAACTTAATTGTGTCAATGTTATTGCTCAGGTTCACAAATGTCTCTTAAGGAGGCATTTTCTGTCCAGGTTTACCATGCATTCATGTTCAGGAAGCATCGGAGCCACAAGAGGTCATTGTTTGAAAAACAAAAAAAAAAAAACACAAAAAAAAAACCCCACAAAACAAACCAAATCCATTGCTCTTAAGTAAATTTCTACTCACGGTGACTTTATGTGTATCAGAGTAGAGGTGTAAGGCTTGAAATGGTTGATTTTTCCGAAGTAGACCAAGTCTTCTATTTCTGGTTATGTCTGAACTTCCAATCTTTCCGTTAGCACTTGAGTATGATAACTATTTGCCCCACCTGACGTCTTCAGTTCTTACAGAGGAAGGTCCAAACTCAAATGTTGACTTCATTCTTCTCTGTACTTCCTGCCTAGGACCCTTGGGAAGAGATAGGAGTAATTCCTTTTGTTTTCTTCTCCTGATAGAATGAGGCTGAGCTCTTCTCTAGATCAGATGCATGACTGTTAACACTGCATTGACTTCCCATTGCCTGATATCTTTTCTTTCCCTGCTATTTTATAGTTTTTATACATTTTAATTTGGGATCCTGAAATTTCCTGTGATTCTTACAGTGAAAAACCTTCAGGATACCAGGCGTCTGTCCACTGAATGATTTCCAGCACAGTATAGTAAGTGACTCTAAGAGAGAAAGAAGACATAAACCATCTCTGGACATCTTTAAGAAGGAAGGCCTGAAGCAAAGAAACCCACTCCTGCTGTATCACACCCCTGTGTACTCTTTGTTTTCATCTTCTACTTTTCTCACTCTCTGATTCTCTCAAGGCTTAAAGTCTTTTCAACATCTCTGTCTCACATACTTTGGGCATGTTGCCAGGAGGCACCAGTCTTTTTAGAGAAGGATATCATGCTTGGAAGAGTAGAGGGACAGCACAAGAGTAGAAGACCCTGGATGAGATGGATTGACACAGTAACTGTGATAATGGAGTTGGGTGTGTAGGAGACAGAGAGACTGGCTCAAGACAGGGTGGGTTTCAGAGCTATTGTGCATAGGATTGCTATGAGCTTCATGTAACTCCACAGCACATAACACTAACAAGGGTTCTGTCAGTGAGGTGGTCTCTCCTCATTTTAGGTTGCACCTGGCTCTCTATTGTTGTCAGAAGATTCCACAATAAGAGGCACTTGGACATTTGGATTTATAGTCATGTTTATTCACTTTTCTGAACCCAGTCAGCTTCCTTGTCTACAGAGCAAGAAATTATATTTATGTCACAGGTGTATTGTAGAAAACAAACAAAATTCATGTAGAATATCTAGCTGAGGACCTCATACTTGCTAACATTGTTGTTAGGGGACACAGAATTGGATATAACTCATAGTGACATTATGATATTGTTGTTGTTATGTATTGTCAAGTCAGAACCAACTCATAGTGACCTTCCAGAGGATTTTCAGAGGCTATAACTTGCATGTATGGGAAGCCAATACTAAATATTTGTAATAAACTGAATGTTAGATTGCTATCAGGATGTGGGGGGAAGTGAAGTTCAAGCTAGAGTTCATCCTGAGGCACTAAGGCAATTCTTAAGGGTTTACTGGATTCTTGCATTGTATTTGCTGACCCCTCCCTCCTGAGTCTGGAGGAAGGTTTTCAATAAAAAGAGCTTGGCTTCATTTGAATTGAATTTTCTTTGTGGTTTACTTCCTAATAATTTTCAATAAAGATACAGGGAAGCTGAAATATGGGTCTTCAATCAAGCACTGCTGACCCCCAGTTTTTCATGCTCTCTGCTGTATCTCATTCCTGGCTGTCTGTCTCATTATTAATAATTATAAAATACTTTACCCTCGGTCTGTAACAGCATGCATGAAGATCACCCATCCTTTTCTCCTGAAGCAGCTAGAGGATTCAAACTGCCTATATTTGGGTTGGCAGCTCAGCTCTTTACCCTCTAGATAATTGTAACTAACTATAGCAATGTGAATTGTTGTTTTCTTCTAAACATCTCTAATATTTTAAAATTATTAATCCTTTAAATATAGACTAAATTCAGAACTGGTGATCTCCAGTTGCAATTTTTATAAAAGAATAATATATTTCCCAGAAAACTATTTGCTAACTCAGTAAGAAGATTGTTGTTGTTAGGGTTCCATCAAGTTGAGTATGACTCATAGAGAAACTATGAACTGCAGACCTGAATTCAGTCCTATCCTGTGCCATACTGGCTGCATCTTTTTAAACAAGATATATCTGTTAGTTCTTTGGGCAATCCATGGGATATTAAGTACTCTTCTCTAACACCACCAGTCAAAGGCATCAATTCTTCCGTCATCCTTTTTCATTCTCCAGCTCCCACTTGTATAACAAGTGATTGAAAAGGCCATGACCTGAATCAGTTCTTTTCAGTCCTCAAACTGACATAATTGCTTTTTATTATTACTAAAAGTCCCTAAAAGCAGCTTAATTTCTCCATTCTACCACAATATACCCTGAAATAAAGCTAACCGCACTAGCATTCCCTTTAAAGCCCTACTTGAGAAATGCTCAGTAAACAATTTTTTTTCTCTGTGAACAAAGATATGAATGTTGGATGATCAACAGGGCTCACCCTCTCATTAAGTGACTTACTGTTACATGTAATACTGTACAATCACAGTGCATTTTTCAGAAAATGACAAATATTGTCTATTCTCTAATTTTCAAAGTTGTTCATAGATTGCTAAAAATTTAAAGTATTAACCTATAAGTGCCAGGATTCAACTGCCCTCCAGAGTTTTAGGTAGAAGGGTAGACCACTTTTAAATGTGTAAGAAAAGAAAGAAGTTTCCACTGGCAGAGGCCAATGACCACAGACATGGAAAAGACCAAGAGCAGCTGTGAAAGTCTAAGGAGAAAGTCACTGCAGTTTTCTTTTATCTCCTTGAGTGCTGGAAAATCTGAACATTCTAGAAAACAAGTTTAGAGTGGACAGTTTGTTCTCTTTCCTTGATTTTTATGGAAATGGTCCTCATTTTTGAGCTACTTCCCTTCAGGTATAAGCCGTGCTTTCATGGACCTCTGTTTGTAGGATGAAGGAGTTCCTCTCTTTTGAAAGGAAAAACAAAGTGAAAAATAATGTTAGAAACACTGAGTCCCTGTGAAGAATTCTGGTACTAGGACAAATTTGACATGGTGATTTTTTGGTAGTCTTTTCGCCCTGAATTGACGTCTCAGAGGCTGTGGTACTATAAGGATTGGTGGAAGTTCTCAAGGTTTTATATGACGACAGCTTTGACTTGATCAACATCTCAGCCTGTATTCTGCACCTTCACTTTGGGGACTGGGCTGTTGTTGTTAGCTGCTGTCGAGTAGATAACACCTTAGAGCAAGCCTTTGAACAATGAATATGAATCTTGCCCTATCCTGGGCCATCCTCATCATCTCTGATGTATTCAAGCCCATTGCTACAGTTGATGTGTTGATCCATTTGCAGAGGGTCATCCCTTCCTTCACTGAAGCCTCTGCCTTTCCAAGCCATGATGTCTATTGCAAGGACTGACCCCTCCTAACAATATATCCTAAGTAGGTAAGGATCATGGGTCAAATCAGAAATTTAAGCCATTCTCTTTTGCTTTTATCCAAATACAAATTTCCATCACTGAAGTCACTAAAAAAATAATAAAAAATTAAATATATATTATGCTTACTATGTCAAGATAGTGTTTCCATGTTCTAAGTTATTGTAGGTGTTGTGAGCCGTTGAGTTGCCTGTGATTCATAGCTACCAATAGCTCTAAACTCTGTTCTATCTTGAATCAATCTCATTGTCTCTGACACACCTACCTTCATTACCCTAGTTGTGTCAATCCATCTCATCTGGGTTCTTTCCTATCCAACACTGTCCCTTGAATATTTCAAGCATGGCCTCCTTCTCCAAAGACTAGTCTCTCCCGGCTATGTGCTCAAAACATGTGAGACGGAGTCTCAAAATTCTTGCCTCCAAAGAGAAACTTGGTTTCACTCTCTCCAAGACAAACCTATTTGTTCTTTTGACAGTCCATGGTATGTTCAAGACTCTTCTCCAGCACAACTCAAAGGCATCAAATCTTCTTTATCATCCTTGATCATTTTCCTGCTCTCTGATGCATAGCAAGTAATTGCAAAGACCATGGCTGGAATCAGGTGCACCTTCATCTCTAGATGAACATTCTGGCTTTTCAGTACTCTGGAGAGGTCTCTGACAGCAGATTTTTCTAGTACCGTTCATCTCTTGATGTCCCGACTGCTGGTGCCAAGAGTGTTTGTGGAAATAAGCAAGCTGAAATTGTTAACAATCTCAATCTCTTCTCCATCGATCGTAGTGCTGCCAATTGACCCAGTGGTGAATATTTTCATTTTTCTTGCTGTCAAATGTCATTACATATTGCAAACTACAGTCCTTGACCCTCTGCAGCAAATGTTTCAGGCTCTGCTCAGTTTCAGCACTGACGGCGTGTCATCTGCATAAGGCAGGTTGTTGATGAGTCTTCCTCCAATCCTGATACATTGGCAATGATGACCCTTGGCTCTAACTATAAGGCACTCAGTGAAACATATGAAAAACCTCTGTCATTGTAGAATAAATTGTATTAGAGAGTACAGAATCTAGCTTAACTAGATGTTGTAGCAGAGAAACCCAGAAATCTCCATGGATGAACATAATAAAAAATTAATTCTTGCTCTTGTGAAGCCAAACAGGCAAGAAGGGTGGGAGAAGGGGCTGCTTGACTCATTGTATTTATCATCAGTTCAACTGTATCTCTCAAAATATATGTGACCCAAGCTAGGCCATGAATCTTGGTGGTTTGATAGTTATGTCATGATGTATTCGTACCCATGACATATTCTGGAATGATCAGGCAATCAGTCCTAAAGGGATTAGAATGGATCCAGCACCTTTATCAAGCCATGGTTTGATCAGATAAATAGGAGATTTTCCCCTGGGGTTTGACGAACATCAATTCTTATCTTACAGGAGATAGAATATGAGAGCATTGAGCAGGGAGATGAACCTGACAACCACAAGGAAAGAAGAGCCAGGAGTGGAGTATGTCTTTTGGACTTAGGACCTACGTTCTAGGACTCTCTTTGAATTAGGAGACATGGAGAAAGCCATGCATAATTTAACCTTCTAAACTGTGAGAACAAATAAATATGTCTTGGAGAGGGTGCAGCTAGAGTGCCCTTTGGAGGCAAGAATGGTGAAGCTTCTCCTCACATACTTTGGGCAGGTTGCTAGGAAGAGCTATTCCTTGGAGAGAGACATGATGTTGGGAAGAGAAAAGACCGTTAACTAGGTGGATTGACACAGTGACTGCTCTTATAGGGTCTTCGTGTCAGGAAGAGTGAGGATGGCTCAGGATAGAATAATTCAGATATGTTTTGTTCATTGGGTCTCTATGAGTCATACTGAACTCGATGACACCTAACAACAACAACAAACTGTGAGACATGAATATTTGCTTGTTAAAGCCACCTGACTTAGTGAATTTAGGGCTCAGGGAGTAGACATCTCTGCCACACTTACATTCTATCAGTCACCAGAGACATACAATAAATATATAAGTAAGCACATTTATGATATGCCAAGAGATAACACAAAAATAAATAAAAAAATTAAAAAAATCAGAATGGGAGGAGGTGCAAATAGGGACCTCTCCAAAGTACTGAAGAACAATGGTGTCTCTCTGGAGACTAAGGTGTGTCTGATACAGGCCATGGTCTTTGCAATCACTTGTTATGCATCAGAGAGCTGGACAATGACTAAGGAGGATAGAAGGAGAATTGATGCCTTTGAGCTGTGGTGCTGGAGAAGAGTATTGAGAATACCATGGACTGCTAAGAAAACAAACAGATTCATCCTGGAAAGGGTCAAATCGGGAGGCTTCTTGGAGACAAGGATTCTGAGGTTCCGTCTAACATACTTTGGACATGTTGTAAGGAGGGACCGGTCCTAGGAGAGGGACCTCATGCTTGGGAGGGCGGAGGGACAACGCAGGAGGGGAAGACCCTCTATGAGGTGGATTGATTCAGTGACTGGGGCAATTGGAATGGGTGTATCGGAGATGGTACGATTGGCACAAGACAGAGCAGAGTTTAGGGCTGTTGTACATAGGGTCGCTATGAGTCGCAAGCAACTCTACAGCACTTAACAACAACAACAATATCATGGCAGCACTGGATAATTAAGACAAATTCCTCAGAGAGTGGATCGAAGTGTGCTGTCTTCAGTGTGTGGCTTCTAAGTTTCCCCAGTAATTGATGCCTGACTCTCAGACAGTGGAAGAAAAAGAGAAGGTCTGTGGATGTTGTGTCAGTGATCATTTCTATCCACATCACTCTCAACTCTGATGGCCTAGTGGTTAGAGAGTTTCTCTGTGAATTCAAAAGTAGGCAGTTCAAATTCATCAGCTTTCCCTTGGGAGAAAAAAGGGCATTCTCTTCCTGTGTAACTCTGACTCGACAGTAATGAGTCTGAGTTCTTTTGAGAACTCAATCATATGGCTTAATCTGTATAGAAGATAGCTGTTACATATAACCCTATGCCTGGCAGTGACTTCTTAGGAGAAACTCTATCTTAGAAAGGGGAACAAGAATATGGAGCATGAGGAGGAAACATCTCTTTGATATTTAATTCAGTGCAGAAGGTAGACAATAACAATCTAAATACCTCGAGTAGGATTTCAAACAAGAGTAATAAAAATAGGAGAGGAGAAACTCAACTCATGGTTATTAAGTCAGAACCCACTCATAGCTGCAAATCTCATGGGATGAGATTGTTTATATTTTTCCCACTAAAACTGATGACTAGTAGATTTGAACCACTTTTCTATGAGTTGACAGCACAACTCCTTACCCACTAGGCTGAGGGTGCAAATAATTTTCTTAATGTTACTCATACTGTTTACAGAGCACACATGAGCAGATCCTTTGAGTGTGTCTAAGTAGGGACACTCTTTCCTAAACTGTCTATCTGCAGCTTAGAAGAGAAAGTGAAACCTTACTGTGTCTGACAAGTTCCCAAGACTGTATTGTTATCATCGCTAAAAATGACCAGGGTTACAGAGTGTGGCGAGTACAAAAGATATAAAAAGATGTGGAAGATAAAGACAGAACAAAGTACATTTACATTTGCTTATGGGGCAGCTTTATGCCTGGAGCTTTTGTGAGCCTGCAGTACAGACCTGGGATGAAGTGTACATATTTTAGCCTTGATTCTCTCTCCATGTCCTCAAACTGCTTTTGGATAATTTTGCTTTCTTGATGTGGAATAGATTTACTGAATAGCAGTAAAGTGGCCTGTACAGTCCCTGAGTGGTGCACATGGTTACCTTGCATGGCATACTGAAAGATCGGCAGTTGGAGTCCATCTGGAGATGCCTCAGAAAAAAGGCTAGGAGAAACGGCTACTTCGGAAAAACTAGACATTTAAAAAACCCCTACAAGGCATGGCTCTACTACAACATATACATGGGGTTGCTATGAGATGTGATTAATTTACTAGCAGCTAGTACTGATTTTGAGGGAAGCCCTGGTGGCATAATCTAGAGAGAGAGTTGTGTTGTTAACTCAAAGGCCATGCCATTTTGATGGTTCAAATCCACCAGTGGTTCCACAGAAGAAGGATGGACAATCTCTTCCTCCAAGATTTACAACCTCTAAAGACCCACTCGGGGGTCAACTTTGAATTGGTTCCAACAATGCTTGCAAAGGGGAAAGCTTAGCGAAAGAGAGGAAGACCTCTAATGAGATGGATTGACACAGTGACTACAGCAATGGGCTCAAGTGTGTCAGAGGTGATGAGGTTGGCCCAGGACAGGACAGGGCCCAGGCCTGTTGTTCACAAAGTCACTAGGAGTAGAACTTGACAGCACTTAACAACAGTGAGAACGTGAAATCGTTCTGAGAATACACAGAATTGTGGAAGAATGTATTGTATAAAAGGCAAGTGTTTAGGTATTCCTGAAAATTCAACTAATTTCTTGCATGTGACCTCAATTCAAAGAACATCCACTGAAAACATCTGTAGATTTGATCATGTACAAGGCACAGATAACATAGCAGTCAATAATTCTGCTCAAAGGACCAATAGACAATCTATGTATTGCAATTAACAATCAGAAACATGAACTGCATAACTGATCGGACAGAGAGGGGGCAAGGGAGAAGAGAGAGGGGAGAGAAAAAAAGTGTGAATAAGAATTCACAAAGAGAAACAAACAGAACAGGTAGGGAAGGGGCAGGGCACAAGCAGAGACTAAACGGTGGAGAGAAGGTGAAGGAAGGAAGTGAGGTTTTCACAGTATTCACACAATGGAATACTATGCTGCATTGAAAAACAAGGAACTCATGCAATATTATTCAAAATGGTTGACTCTGGAGAACATTATGCTGAGTGA
>NW_006400059.1:1701134-1701887 GCF_000299155.1 Elephantulus edwardii
ATGAACGAATGGAAACCCAAAATCTCTGTAAATGTTCATTAAAATTAATAAAATTTAATAAAAAAAAAGAATTCACAAAGAGAAACAAACAAAACAGGTAGGGAAGGGGTGGGACACAAGCAGAGACTAAATGGTGGGGAGAAGGTGGAGGAAGGAAGTGAGGTTTTCACAGGACATTGTAAATAATGGCATTGTACAATGGTAATTGCTGTGAGAGGAAATGTATATGAGTGATTAATGATAGACAAAAAAAAAAAAAAAGAATGACTATTTAGCTGTGAGAGAAAAGCCACATTTCACCAACAAGTTTCAAACTGGGTTTCAGCACCACTAAGAAGGACCATGAGGGCTGAGTGCTCCACCACCAGTCCTAGGATTACGGCTATGCAGTCAGAAAAGAATCATCCGAGAGTCAGTTCTCTCCTGGTAACTGATTTAGAGACTCGCTTTTGCGAGCTTTGTGACAGTTGGTGAGTCAACCTCTTTGATTCTCATTTTCCTTATCTGGAGGATAATAATAAATTTCCTTCTCTGGAGGATAATGCTAAATACCTCAGAGGGCTGCAATGAGGATCAAATAAAATCACGTTGTGAAGAAGAAACACTACTCAGGTGTCAAGAACTATCATTAGGGCTAGATAATGATGTGGATGTCTGGAAAAACAAGAGGGTCTGAGGGCTGAGCAGTGATATTCTGATAATAGAGCAACATCTTTCATCCACAGTAGAGTGTCAGGAGGGTATAGGCAGGGA
>NW_006400059.1:1701987-1748339 GCF_000299155.1 Elephantulus edwardii
AAAAACAAGAGGGTCTGAGGGCTGAGCAGTGATATTCTGATAATAGAGCAACATCTTTCATCCACAGTAGAGTGTCAGGAGGGTATAGGCAGGGATTCACTGAAGGCAAAAAAAAAAAAGAAAAAAAAAGTAAAAGAAAGGAACTCATCTCTTTTTCCCCTCATTAGGGTTTGTTTTTTTTTTTTTAATTCTAATGATATTTTTCAGATCATATTGGCTTTCATTCAATCATTCATAAACATTTTGCTCTATAACATTACTAACAATTGATTAATGTAGTTAATTACAATATCTCATCCAACTCTTACTGTTTGTTGTTGTGTACCATAGAGTTGGAACCAACTCACAGCTTGACCCTCTGGCAGGTTTTCAGAGGCAGTTGATTGCATGGGAGGAGATAGCCTATCCTTCAAATGTGTGCCTTCTGGATTGCAGTGCAGCTTCTTGACACTTTGCCAAGTTATATTTTTGTTGTTGTTGTTGTGTGCTGTCGAGTTGCCTGTGACAAGAGTGACCCTATGTACAATGGCCCTAAACCCTGCTTTATCTTGTGTCAATTTTATTGTCTCTGACACACCTACCCACCCCCATTTCCCCAGTCACTGAATCAATCCATCTCATCAAGGATCTTCCAAATATGTCTACATATTAATTTTTAACCCTCTCTTCTTTCCTTCTCATCACTATTAACCCTCCCAGACTGATTTTATGTGTGTGTAAACCTTTCTCTAGCTTCCCCCCCTTTTTAAAAAAAATAGTTTTAATGAATGCTTACAAAGATTTTTGAATTTCCATTCATTCATTTTTGCTTTGTTCTCCCTGCCCACCACTGCCCTCTAGTTCGCTCTTCTCTTTGAAAAGTAAAAGAAAAATTCCTTCTTTGGTATACAATCCCCCACCCCGAGTACACTCCACTATGCAAACTTCATTCTGGACTCTTGTCATAACCATAATATCCAATCATATATAACTTTTAAACTGTTCTCTCCCTCATCTGTTTCAATGCAGTATACATAATTTAATCAATTTTTTCTCAGTCTCACCCTAACCCTGATGTCAGTCCTGTTCTACAACAGTGTCACTATGCAATATTTGTCCTTTCATGAATGAGATATTTCACTCAGCATAATGTCCTTCAGGGTCACCCATTTTGAATAATATTGCATGAGTTCCTTGTTTTTCAATGCAGCATAGTATTCCATTGTGTGAATATACCACAGCTTTTCTATCCATTTGTTTGTTAATGGGCACTTAGGTTGTTTCCAACTCTTTGAGATTGTGAACATGGGTGTGCATATATCTACCTGGGTGGCAGTTATTGTTTCTTTAGGGTACATTCCCAGTAGAGGAATTGCTGGGTCCAATGATATTTCTATTTGCAACTTTTTGAGAAAGCGCCATACTGCATTCCATAGTGGCTGCACCATTTTACACTTCCACCAACAGTGAATAAGGGTTCCAGTTTCTCTGCAACCTCGCTGGCATTTGTTGTTTGCTACTCTGTTAAATTTTGCTATTCTTACTGGGGTGAGATAATATCGCATAGTTGTTTTGATTTACATCTCTCTTAGAGCTAGGGATTTTGAACATTTCTTCATGTATTTGTTGGCCATCTGAATGTCTTCTTTGGTGAAGTGTCTGTTCATATCTTGTGCCCTTTTTTCAATTGGGTTACTAACCTTTATCTTGTTGTGGTGCTGGAGTATTTTATAAATTCTAGATATAAGTCCCTTATCTGACATGTCATTACTAAATATTTTTTCCCAGTCTGTGGTTTCCCTTTTTACTCTGTTGGAGAAGTTTTTGGATGTGCACAGGGATTTGATTCTTAGAAGGTCCCATTCATCTATTTTATCCTCTCCTCATTGTAGATTTTTCAGGATCTTGGAACACTATTTATGTTGTGGATTAGGACTTCTAGAGTTCTTCCAAGCTTTTCTTTAATGAAATGTATAGTCCTTGGTTTTAGTCCTAGGTCCATGATCCATTTTGAGTTGGCTTTTGTGTACAGAGTGAGGTATGGATCTTGCTTGAGTTCTCCACAAGTAGTTTTCCAATTTTGTTAGCACCACTTGTTAAAAAGGCTGTCATGTCCCCACTTAACTGATTTCTCTAGCTTTTTATATTAATAGTCCTACTCAATGGCACATAACAACAGCATGCCGTAATTGTCTTTTTGTGACTGACTTAAATCATTTGCTATAATTTGATGTAGAATCATCCATATTGTGCAGTATTTCATGAATTCTTGAGTCATTTGTTTTAAGTGATGCTTAATAGTCAATTATGTAACTGTACCACCATTTCTTTAGCCATTCGTCCATTGATAGATATCTGGGGTGTCTCTAACTCTTTGCTTTTATAAATAAAGCTTTAATAAACATAGGTGTGAGTATGTTGTCTTGCTATGCCTCTTGTTTCTCCTGGCTATATACCTAATAGTGGGATTGCTGTGTCCAAGGGTATTTCTAGTCAAAACTTTCTAAGAAAAAAAACCCTGTTTTGCACAGTGGTTGTACCATTTTGCATTCTGACCAGCATTGTATGAGAGTTGTAATCTCTCTACACCATCACCAGCATTGTATGTTTGCCATCTTGTTGAACTTTAGTATTTTTGCTGGAGCTAGACGAGTTATGATTTTGGAGAAGAGTACTCAATATTCTATGGACTGCCAAACTAACAAACAAATATGTCCTGGGAAAGTTCAATGAGGGTGTTCCTAAAGAAAGGATGATGAAACATCATCTCATATATCATGGACAATAGTATTATTGTCCAAGTGATCGCTTAGAGCTTAGAAAGAGACATCATGCTTACAAAGGCAGAGGTTCAATGAAAGAGAGGAAAGTCCTCAACACAATAGACTGATAACAGTGACTGTAACAAGGGGCTTAAATATATTGGAGAGGATGAGGATGGCCCAGGGTAGGCCAAGGTTCTGATTTATTGTTTATGGGGTCACTATAGGCATAGTCACCTAACAACAACAACAGATGGTGGGGAAAAAAAGAGGAGCAATCTGCTCGCATGTTACTGACAGGCTCTGAAAGCCTGCTGGAGTAGGTTCTGACTTGAGGGTGTGTGAGAACATCAATGCAACAGTAGCTAGTGATCTTGAGCAGTTCTTCATGAGTTTGTTGGCTGTCTGCATGCCTTCTTTGGTGAGGCATCTATCCATGTCCTCTTTCCATTTCATAATTGGGTTGTTTGTCTTTTTCTTGTTAAGGTGTTTGAAGTTTCTAGAGATTTTAGGCATGAGTTTCTTGCCAGATGTGTCACTGCTGACCATTTTCCCTCTCAATCTGTAGATCACTTTTTATTCTTTTGAGGAAGTCTTTTGATGACCCTTAGGATTTCAACTATAGGAGGTCATATTGATCCCTCATCTCTGTTAATTGTGCATCAGTTAGAGTTGACAGTCTATTTTTACCATAGCTTAGGGCTCTTAAGTTTTCCCCAGTTTATTCTTTGATGATCTTTGCAATTTTAGGCTTTGTGTCAAGTTCTAGCTTTTTTTTCTTAATTTCTTGTAAGTCAATAAAAGGAATTTAGAGGTCTTTAAATGATAGACAAGAGTGTACATGTGGGTGCAAAGAGAGGGAGTGACCATATCAGAGACAGACTCAGCTGGGCAGGGCAGTGAGACTTTGGCAGGGGTCATGGTCATGGCCAGGCACCAGCCAAAGGTAGTAAAGTTTCCTGAACTGTGAGCCAGGTCTTCAGGGAATGTTCCTCAAGCTTTGTGAATCCCTCTTCCCCCTGACCTGGAGAGAGTCCACTCTTTCAGAAAGCAGCCTTCACACTCTTTTTATCTCTTGTTTCCTAAAAGTACTGTTCTGAGAGGGGATATGTTTTTTTCCCTGGTGGTCTCAGGAATATCTGGTTATCTGTAGACTTCTGAACCTCATGTGCCAACACAAAGCATTTTATAAGCCAAGACTTTCAGTGGTGAAAAAGAGAAAGAGTTCTGTACACGTTCACCCAAATCACAAGGATTTTTTTTTAATTTAAAATGTTTTTAATTTGGTGGAATAAGACCATTCAGAAATGGTTCAGATAATTCAATTGAAGTTTTTTATGGTATGTTCCAAAGCATGAAACTCCCTTAATTAATTCCAAGTATGAGAATTCATCAAAAAGTTGAAAGCATATGTAAGAAATTTGAGGAAATATTTTTGAAAAACTATTTTCCTACTATGAAAGGCTGTATGATGCTTTCTCTAAAAGTTGCAAATAGAAATACCATTTGACCCAGTAATTCCACTACTGGAAATATACCACAAAGAAACCATAACTGCCACCCAAGCAGATATATGCACACCAATGTTTATCAAGGCTTTATTCACAATAGCAAAGAGTTGGAAACAACCTAAGTGCCCATCAACAAACGAATGGATAGAGAAGCTGTGGTATATTCACACAAAATACTATGCTGCATTGAAAAACAAGGAACTCATGCAACATTATTGAAAATGGGTGACCCTGGAGGACATTATGCTGAGCGAAATATCTCATTCACAAAAGGATAAATGCTGCATAGTGCTACTGTTGTAAAATGGGTCTGACATTGGGACTGGGGTGAGACTGAGAAAGATGGGATAAATTATGTATACTTCATTGAAACAGACGAGAGACAGAACTGTTTAAAAGGGATATATGATTAGGTATTACTGTCATGATAGGAGTCCAGAATGAAGGCTTCATAGTGGAGAGGACTTGGAGGGTGGGGGGCAGGGAGAAAATGTGCAATAATGAATGAATAGAAATCCAAAGTCTCTGTAAACATTCATTAAAATTAATTAAAAATATTAAGGAATAATATACTGAAAAAAATATTCAGTTTAAAAAACAACAAAAAACAAAACAAAATTATTTTCCTAATTATTGAGGAATAATGGCACATTCACACAATGGAATACGATGCAGCGTGCAGAAGCAATGATTTTGAAAATGACTACTTAACTTGGGAGGGACTGGAGAACATTATGCTGACGGAAATAACTCAGTTCCATAAGGACAAATAATGTATAAGACCATTATTGTAGAAATAGAATGCTATCTAGTAAAACGTGTATGAGGATCCAAGGTGGGAGGGTAGGAGCAGAGGGGTGAGAGTGGGTGGGGAGGGGTGGGGTAATCATAGGGTTGCATAATTGGATGAGTAGAGAGTGGGGTCAATAAAGAAAATGAGAAATATCTGGTTTGAAAAACAATATATATGAACTTTGTGTATAAAGCAATATAAAATAAAAACTTTTTAAGACACCCCCCATTTTCCTTTTATTTATAACATCTTTGAAACTATAAAGAAATAGTTTCTTTTTAAAAAAAATTTTCAAGAGTAAGAAGTAGAAATGAGAAGTGAAAATTTCTCTCCAATCTTATTATTTGGAGTCCCAATTAATAATCCTAAATCGGGATCTCTGGTGGCCTAGTGCTCAGGAGCTGTGCTGCCAACCTGAATACGTACGTGCCCATTTGAATTCACTAGTTGCATCTCAGAAGAAAGATGGACAGTTTCCTCCCATGCCATTTACTGCCTCTAAAAAGCTGCTGGATAGTATTCTATCTGTCAGTTCCAACTAGATGGTACTCAACAACAACCCCAAAAGGTCACTCCAGAAGTAAAATTTCTAAATAAGAACCTACAGTTATTGAAAATGTATTTTCTTTCCTTTTTTAATGATCCATAATAGCAAAGAAGATCATTGAACTTAAGAGGGCCACATGGGGGAAAGTGAACCAGTGTATTAAAGCCACATCTTCTGTGAGGTGTGCAGCTAACCTGTGTGCTGTTTCATTCTCATATAATGCTGAGTAATTTGCTGAGGCTAAGCTTTGGAACCTGGATCTTTGGTCTCCATATCCAGTGACCTCTGTGCTCCATGCGCTGTGGGAGAAGGAGGCTTGGCTGTACCTCTGAATCTGGGTTGTAGTAAAGGGAACTGTCAAATGACGAGTGGAGACGTGGAGGGTGTGAATCAGCTCAATTGGCAGTGGCTCTGTCAAAGGCCCTTCCCCTTCTCAGTCTTGCAACAAGTGGGAGGACGAAGCAGGCTCTGTGAGGACAGTACCTGAGACTCAGTCACCTGGCACTGGCCCTGCTGATAGCTGACTGCCCTTTCCTCTGTGCGGTTTGACACAGACGTAAGGGGGTATGATTTGCCGTGTGTGATTATTTGTGGTTTCCTTGATTATGTAAACCGGTGGCTTTTGCCAAGAACTCTCTGTGCTGGGAAGCTCCACACTGATTGCCTCCCATTGGCCAACGTTTTGTTCCATTTCTTTCAAGTTGCAGAGCAGTGATAACTGCCAGTGTCTCTGGGCGTGCAACACCTGGAGTTCAGGGGCCCCAACCTGTGACAATGACAGCAGACGAGTTGGTTTTCTTTGTGAATGGCAAGAAGGTAAGCAGAAGCTGACCTTTGGTTTGGCTGTCTCTGGCCTGGGCGGGGACCTCACGGTGTGGGAACATTATTCTCATTCACTCCAGTTGCATCCTCACTTATTCAGTCTCCTCTTTTTTTTCCTCTCTCCCTTCACAGGTATTTTTAATATATTTGGTAACTTGGGTGAGGAAAATCTCCTCAGGGATAGAACACAGATAGTAGACTTTCAGGATAAAGGAGAAAGAGGAAGGCAAACAAGAAGAGAGGTGTCAGTGAACTCACTGCTAACTGCAGTGGGAGAGAGTCTGGTGCTGAAGCTGCAAAAGGGGACAGGGCTCAAAGTGAGGACGGGCAGCATCAAGCGCATCTCACTGTCAGTGAGCTTCAAGAAATAAATCCTAATGTTTGGCTGTTCTCTTTATTCAGAGAAGCAACAGACATGCTGCTTCTTGCTAACACCAGGATATAAAATGTACACAGCCTGGAGTTCTGATATAGTGTGCATATAAATGTTAACAGCTAGTCTCAGACTTACTGTGTGAGAACATATACTGACATCCTCTGGTGGGTTGCCATGTTTGTCCCATAAAGGACCTCCTTCTCCATTAGTTTAATTCTACATATAAATATTGGGATTCTCTTACTCACATAAAAAAGTCATCAGCCACCTGAATGGACATTATGTATGTACTGGTGGAGGAAAGGGGCAGAGGGTGTATGGCAAGGGTCAAGCCCTTGGGAGACCACCAGGGTGGGCATCTTTGCAGATTTTAGTGTAGGTGCAGGTAGAGATGGGGCCAACACACTGCGTTCTTTGCAGCCCTTCTTTGCCCTCGCTGCACCATGGTGAAGGTGTCCCTGAAAGCACCAACTACCTGCTTGGGAATCAAAGGGCAAATGAAACGTTGGACATGGTGGCATGTAGCCTTGTGATCCCCAGGGTCCAAGGACTGTCATTCCTTAACCCTGTAACTGGCCACGTGGAGAATGTGAGCAGTGAGTGTGCCTAGTTTATTTTGCTACATTCGTGCTTTCTGGAAAACAAAGAGGCTAGATGACATTTGAGGCAATTTTCAAGACCCTAATATGTACTTGTAAGGTTTCTGGAAAGAAAGAAGGTCCTCAAGTAGATGGGTTAACACGGTGGGCTTTGCACAGTAGAGACTGTGAGGACTGGGCAGTGTGTGTTTTGTTGTGCGTAGTTGCTGGGAATTGGAACTGACTTATGGTCACCTGACAACACAAGACTTCTAGGACTTATGCTGTCAGGGTGTGTTTAGGTGACTAACACAGTAATTTTCTGAGCAATTTCAACATCAGTGCTCCGGAGACTGGTTCTGTTTGAGTGGTGGCCCCTGGAGGCACTGGGGGAGGGATCAGTCATGGTCTCCCAGGCTCAGAGTCACCTCTCTCTGCTGCTTCCTTTTGAGGGCTGGTGACATCAAGAGGTAAAATAAGAGAAAGGACAGTGTCCAAGTTAATGGCAGGTTTTTGCATCTAATATTTTAAACAATATTGCATTCAGCAATCACATTGCATTCATTTAAGAGACAATTTTTGAACTGGCTTTTCAGAAGTGTTGTTTACACAATTTTTTTTTTAAATTATCTAAGTAGTATTTACAAAGGAAGCACTGCTGGCTTAGTGGCAAGAAGTGGTGCTGCAATCCTGAAGGTACACAGTTCTAATCCACAAGCTACAGAGGGACGTGCAATCTCCTTCAGGGCGATTAATTGACTCTGAAAACCCTCCGGAGGGCCAGCAATGGGTTGGTTTAGAATTGATGATGCACATAACAACAACAAAAACAGTATTTATATTGAGTGAGAGACTGGATTAGATCACTCTGAAGACCACATCTAACTCTAAGGTTTTTATTATTTGTGAAGCCCTCAATTCAAGAGTGGCAGTATAAGTAAGTCCTGTTTTCTTTGGAGACAGTTTGCTATCACATACCACATCTAGCAAGGGTCATCTGAGGCAAGTCTGGCTTGGTGAACATTCTTTTCTTTTGAATGTTAATTTCCTTTTCCGAAGGCAGTTTTTAAAGATGATGTCATCACATCAAACCTTACCACCTCTGGCAGCTTCTGCAACTGCCAGTTTCTGTGATGAAGACCCGTGTTTGTCATTTATAGAGTTGTGGCCTTTTGGAGAAATATGCTAGAAAGGTGGAGAGGTAATGAAAGAGTAATGAGGGGTACTGAGGGCTGAAAAACAAGCCCAAACAAGGAAATTCCAGTCATCAAGTCAGCTATGAGTATGTTTGTTTTCATGTCAACTTCCATGGTGCCCTGGACCTTTTGTTCCTGTGTGAAGTTACTGAAATTGATGACTTGTTCTGAAATGTGAACCTCCTCTTTTCCTTGTTTTTTTTTACCACTGTCCAGAATTCTGTCTTCATTGGCGAGGCCCTGAGTGTGTAAGACACAAAGAATATTTTTTTTGTTTTTTAAAAAAAAGTTTCAAACTTCCCTAAGGCTTTCGTGGTTGTGGACCTTGAGGACTATTATTTTCATGTCTTCTTTAGTTCGATGGTCAGAGTCAAAGGGAGTTTTGTACCATTGGAGTGCCAGTCACTTTGGGTCTTTCCTGAGCCGGCACTCTCTGTTTCGTGGAGGCTGTGGTCTCTGGAAGGGAGCTTCGGTGACATCGCCCAGTCACTTTGGGTCTTTTCTGAGCAGGCACTCTCTGTTTCGTGGAGGCTGTGGTCTCTGGAAGGGAGCTTTGGTGACATAGCCCAGGCGGAGTCGTGCTGCTGCTCCAGAGGCTGCATCTCACTGGTGGTTGTAGCACAGCAGTGGCTCCATGATCCTTGAGAGGAAAATGGACAACCTCCTCCTGTGCCTTTTACAGCCTCTGAAAAGCCACTATGGGGTCAACTGAGTTATAATTAAATCATAATGAGTTTTTAGTACAGTCTGGAGGAGTTGGGGGAGATTTGGCATGTAGGGTGTCCCTGAAAGTGCTTACAAGTGAGCTCCAGTTACTAGTGGCGGCTCCACAGCAGCTCAGAGCGATGCTCACTCGCTCATTCACTCACTTACTACTTATCAAGCTCTTTCTGTGTTTGAAGGTATGGCATAAGCTATCTAAGACTAGGTGTTTGCCAGTCACAATCTGGTGAACTAGTCGGAGAGGTGGAATATGAATAGATAAACTAATATGTACCAGGGTGTATTTCAAAGAAAATTAGTCCCATATTTCTTGTTTATTCATAAACCACTCAGTACATTGTGTGGCATGAGGTTAAGTGCACATTTAACATGAATGGAATGGACAACTGTACTAATATTAAAAGTCCTCTGGTGACCACAGAGACTTGAGCTGCAAACCCAAGGCTGACTCCTTTTGAGTGGCTCCAGTCTATCCACAGCTCTGCAAGGAGAAATAGGGGCAATCTCCTTCTGTGTAATTTACAGCTTCCAAAAACCCACTGGAGGGTCAGCAGTTCTAACTCAACGGCAGTGAGAATAAGTACTAAATAAGTCAATTTTTCAAATTTTGTATTTTAAAAAAGTGGCATCCACTTGCTGAACAGCATGCCTCTGGTAACTCTATAAACTTTGAGAAGTGATGATAGTTATAAAAGGCTTCAGGTCTTTTGTTTATACGGTTGCTATGAGTCGTGCTCAACTTGATGGCAATCATCAACAACAAAAACAATGGCAAAATTAAACTTAGAGTGAAGTTGCAGGAATATTAAATAAACCTTCAACAACTAAGTACACCTTATGCATGTACACCTTTTCTCTTGTTCTGTCTCTTTCCACCCCACCCCCCACATATACACACACAAGTAAACATGTCCATATTATGTGTGTAAAAAATTTCATTTATTTATTATGCATCTTACTAATATAAAAATATAAAAGAAGCATCTTTCTAAATTACATGTGTAATCTACCTTTAGTTAGTTCAGAAAGCAAGAACCATAGTCCATTAATAAAAATTTGAAAATTTAACATTGATATAATACTATTATCTAATCTATAAACCTTATATGCACATTTTTCTATTTTCTCAATCATTTTATTAGCAACAATTCCATTTCTTCCAAGCCTGGCATCTTGAATGTGCAGAGCACTTAACTGTTGTATCTCTTTAATGTCCTTTAACCTGGAATTGCTCCTCAGTCTTCTTTGATGTTTTAAAGGAAACTGGTCAGTTATTTATTTCTCATTTCACAATGAGCTCGTCTTGTGCCAGTTATGCCATAGAGTTAAAGGCAGAGTCAACAATTTGGGCAGGACTGCAGCTTAAATGAGATCTGATTCTCAGTGCATCGTTGAAGGAAGAATGAAATGGCAATTTTACCCAATTAGTGATGTGGACTTTGAGCGCTCAGCTAAGGAAGTGCCAGCCAATCTCCACACCTTCTTCTTTCATTTGTTATTAATAACTAATCTGTAAGAAGTTATTCTGAGTCTGTGCTAGTATATTGTTCCTCATCAAATTGTTTCTATTTCTTTTAGCTTCATTATGTTTCCTGGGAAATTATTGTGCTGATTACAAGTTGGCCAGCCATACTTATTTGTCATTATCCTTCGGAAAGAAAGAAAGAACTTTCTCTTCCCCATTTGTTTGTCTATTTATTCACTAATTATCAGTATGAACCCGTGAACTTTCATTTTTAATAGATATTGTTGGAGATCTCTCATTCCTTCTTATCAGTCTTTTTGAGAATTACTTAAACATCTCAGAGCCATTCCTCACTCTTGTGCATGGCCTTTATCATACTCATGACAAACATTTTCAGGTTTTTTTGTTTCAACAAACCCAATACTACTGCCTTTCCTTCAACTTGTCTGTCAACTGACAAGCCATCTATGGATAGGACAGACCTTCTCCTTCAAACTTCATGGAAGCAGGGAAGCCCTCTCAGCAAGTTTGAAGTGTAGAGCAGATACCTGCTACCTCTCTGCCTTGCAGGGTTCAACACAAAACTTCTCTTAGTTCATTCCAATAATCCAAAACCTTTTATACTTGATAATGAATGAGGGGTTTAAGATTCACAGATTTCCACTAACAGCTTGCAACTGGGTCTGACTCCTCACTTTGTAAACATCCTTCTTAGCTTACTGAACATACTGTTCATGAACTTTTGTTTTGTGATTTCTCCTCCGTTAATATTTTGGTAATATTGTTGACTGTGATAGCTCAGAATAAACAGTATTCTCTCTTTGGAGACTGGCTTTCTACAGTCACCCTGCATAAACACACTCGTCTGAGTATAAACACTCAACTGAGTATAAACAAGTCAACGTTAGATCGATATTATCGTTTGTGTGAACCAATGTCTGATTTGAAGGGGATTTGCCTTCATTAAAAGTTTCTTGAATGACACAAGTGGCTTATGGTCAACAAGCAAAGATTGCTGGTTTGAACCTTCTCAGCAGTTTTGAGGAAGAAGAATCTGATGATCTACTTATATAAAGATTACAACCAAAAACCTCTTAGAAAGCAGTAATACTTCATAACCCATAGGATTGATATGAGTTGGAATTGATTCAATGACAAGGGACTTCTTTTTGAGGGGGAGAGATTTGCCTTGATCAGGCAACAACACCTAGATTTTCTATGGTGAATTCAGAGAGGAAAATTAGAGTGAGATTTTAGAATTTAAGTATACGAAGATACACACAATCTGACTTTCAGTTAATCTATTTCTAACCAGGAGTCCTCAAGAAAATAAAATACCTTAAGGTTGATGATTTATTTATCTATGACCTTTACAAGTTCATGGATAAGGGCATGAAGACATTGCAGAGCAAAGACTAAGTTTAATATCTTTTTCTTCTTTCCTTCCCTACAGGTGGTGGAGAAAAATGCAGATCCAGAAACAACACTTTTGGCTTACTTGAGAAGAAAGTGTATCCTGACTTTGAAATAGAAAGTGGAAGTAAGGGAGGAGGGTCAACAGGGACACATTCTTTGGACTAGAGTGGTGAGAATTCCTGTTAGAATATGACAGTTGTCTGAGATCTTGAGCAAAATGACCACCAAAAATAATAACGCATTCATTGCCTTCAAGTCAGAATTAACTCATAGCTGACCCTCTGGCAGATTTTCAGAGTCTGTACATCATATGGGAAGAGACTGTCCAACTCTCTCTCCTGGACCTGCTGATGGATTCAAACCATCTCCCTTTGGCTTGGGAGAGCAGCTCCCTAACCCGTATATTCTTCTTGTTGTTATTATGTGCTGTCAGGTTGGAACTGACTCATAGCTAATCCTCCAGCATGTTTTCCAAAAGCTGCAAATCACATTTCAACTACATGCCTTTGGGCTGGCAGTACAGCTGTATATCACTAGGCTACCAGAGTTCCCCATCCCCCATAGGAATTAACTTCTAACGAGTACTTAACTAGTATAGTATTAAAAATTTGGCTGCTAACTGAAAGGTCAGTGGTTCAAACTCGCCAGCCACTTTGTGGGAGAAAGACAAGGCAACCCGCTCCTATAAAGGTTTACCACCTCAGAGACATTAAGAGGTCTTTCAACTTACTTGTGAGCTGGAATCAACTCAATGGCAGTAGGTTTGGTGGTTGGTTGTTTTTTGCTGGTTTTTTTGTTTGTGTTTTTTTTTTTTTAAATATTCTGGCAGAGTTCAAAGTGCGTAAAGATGTCTCGCTTAATCCCAGGGCCATTCCAGGAAACCGTGACTTTCCTTTTCACCGATGCAGAAATGAAGCCCAAATACAACCAATGAGCTTCATTTTTCTAGTATATTCTAGAGAAAAGTGAGCAGAGCTAAGAATAAAACTTCTCATGCATTGAACCTCTCAATAGAAAAGCTCCCATCAGGACTGTGGAGCTGACCTCATTAACCCATCGCTACTAGAGAGATATAAGCACGGAGATCTGGTAGTCCACTACAATAAATGAATCTGTTTTGAAGGAGAAAAAGAACCACAAACCTATTTCAACATCCACAGAAGCAAACGTGGGACCCATGGTCTTTTGCTTTCTTTTTCTCTGCTCCATTTACTTTCTGTTAGGCAGAGGGTAATTCTAAGGTATTTTAGGTATTTTGTTCTAGAGATTTGACCTGGAGTGGGCAGGTCTGGGGAGGTTTATGGCAGTCATGGTTGTGGTGTTTTCCTGCTGTTGTTGTTGTTGTCTTAAAATATATGTTAAAGGAATCATTCAGGATCAAAAGACTGCATGGAGCTCCATCCCCGTTCATTTCCCTGGGAAGCCTAGGAAGAGACCCTCAGGATCTCTTTGGTTACCACAGCATTTTTAGTTTCTAATAAAGTATTGAAGACTAGAAATTTTTTTAAAATATCATAACAGGAGGCTGCTTTGAAATTCAATGATAAAAACCCGAAACTGAAAGCTGGCAGAAGTACAAAGTCCTTAAAACCTGTTGACTGCTGAGAGATCATTTATGAGAGTCCTGGACAAGTGAAGGCCCTAGACTTGAGATGTTCCCCAGATTCCAGAAAGATCCCCAGGCTAGAAAGATCTTGCTAGGCATCGGGTTGTTAATATCCATCTCTGTAGAACTGCCTGAACTGCTGATAACTGAATATACCCTGATTGTTTTTGTATTTCTTCAAGTCCGAACCAACCCACAGCTGCTTCTCCAGCAGGTTTCACATGGCTTACCTGCCCAGTGAGGCTGTAGACTTGGTGAAAACACACAGCCATAGGTTGACGATCCTGGCTTCAAGGTAACCACTCAGACTGGAGAGTCCCAGAAATTGAGTGCTGGGGATGACGCCTGGGTACTTTTCAATAGGATATTGATATCTTTCGTCTTTGTGAGGTGAAGTGGTTCCAATTTCCCTCCCAGGGAAACATGCTGCCTCTCTGAATGAGAGGCAGTGAGCTGACTGTCTCCCTGGTCAAAGGGTTTGAGTCCATGTTGGCAGTGAACAAATGTATCCATGCATTTCCACCCAGATATTTCCATTAAAGATGCATTTTCTTCCAGTCCGTGCTCCTTAACCCTTGACCACCCAGTGGGGCTGAGCGGGACTAAGCTTGGCTGTGGAGAAGGAGGCTGCGGGGCCTGCACTGTCATGCTCTCCAAGTATGATCACCTCCAGAAGAAGATCGTGTATCCTTTGCTTGCTCGTTAATTTCCCAGAGGACAGCTAGGAGCAGGGTTCATCTTATATGTGTGTGTGTGTGTGTGTGTGTGTGTGTGTGTGTGTGTATGCTCGATTATGAATGAGTCCCCATCATTCTGGATAGAAAAGCTATAGTGTCTTAGGAAATATCTCCCTGGCTTAGGTGTATTGACAAAACTCTTAACTGCTGATAAAAATAATCTTTCTTAAATCCAGAGGTTTCTCATTCCCCATAAAACCTTAAAGGGCTCTTAATTGCCCCAGGATGAAGTCCAAGCTCTGCTTGGCATGTAGCATGCTTCAGCCTTTGTCATCAGTTTTTGTGGTTTTGGGTTCCCTCCCCCTTCTAGGTTCAGCATTCTAATCATCTGAGAGAGTTATAAACGCCCAGTGCCACACACCCTCTAATTTCCTGGCTTTTGTGTAAACTTTTTTCCTAGTCTAGACTATCTTTTCTGAGAAGACTTCAGTCTCCTTCTGGCTAACTCTTCTTGCTGTCGAGTTACCTGAGACTCATAGCGACCCTATGTACAACAAGCCCTAAATCTGCTCTAACCTGTGCCAATCTTACTGTCTCTGACACACCGACCCCATGACCTTAGTCACTGAATCAATCCATCTCAATCAGGAGATGCTGTCCCTCTACCCTCCCAAGCATAACATCTCTCCCTCCCAAATACGACATCCCTCTCCAAGGACTGGTCTCTCCTTGCAACATGTCCAAAGTAGGTCAGACGAAGCTTCACAAGAAGCAGCCTGGTTTCACCTTCTCTAGGATGAATCTGCTTATTCTCTTAGCTGTCCATGGTATATTCAATACTCTTCTCCAGCACCACAGCACAAAGGCATCAGTTCTCCTTCTATCATTCCTAGTCATTGTCCAGCTTTCTGATGCATAACAAGTGATTGCAAAGACTATGGCCTGGATCAGGCACACCTTGCTCTCCAGACATTATATTGATTACAACACATCATGACTCTGTGAACCCTGTCCTATCCTGTACGATCCTCACAATCTCTGACACATTAGAGCCCATTGCAGCAATCACTGTGTCAATCCATCTCTTTGAGGGTCTTCCTCTCTTTCCCTGACCCTCCACTTTTCTAAACATGATGTCCCTCTCTAAGGAACAGCCTATTCTGGCAACATGCCGCAAGTTTGTGTGACATCCCGTCACATCTGTGCAGGCTTCAGTGGGAGTTGGTAATATGATTCGTGTGCCTGATTTGCTATTAGAGGTACAGCACTAAATTTTAAGCTTCCTTGCACTTTAGGGTCTGGAAAAAACATCATCTGTTTCAAACCACTTGACTTCTCAACATTGGATTAGATGCCTTTTGTCTGTTAGTTCCATCATGTCATGTCTACAGCTCTCCTGAAGCACTTACTGAAAAGATACTTAAATTACCACTCACACTTGTTCCTATTTCCCTTGTACTGTGTGCAGACTATAGGAAGTCCGAGTATCACCTTATCTATCTTTATTTCCTCACCCTCAGCAGAGTGCCTGGCATATGGTTGACACTCAGTAAATGATATGAACCAGGTAAATGTTTGACTGATGAATAAAGTGATGAGAGCCAGGAAGTTCTGTACAAGGCCCTGGTGTCTCATGCTGCCAGGGATTTTCCCTTGCTGTAACCCACAAAGGAGTGGGAGTAGCAGAGGTAAGTGAAAGCAGAAAGTTATGCAGTTGAGGAGACCAGAACCGCCTTACAGAAAGAGGAGTGCACTTCAGTACTGAAACTTTCCAGAAACATCCTCTTGATTCAGGCCCCATACCTAATTGAGCTGAGTAAGAGGCAGTTCAAAGTAACCCTGGATCCCTTGGCAGGTCAATGGTCTTGAGTGCACTGATGCCTGACTCCTCAGCTCTCTCAAAGAAGTCAGGCTTCACTTAGACAAGAACATCCTTGGTTCTAGCCCTGTTTCTTGGGCATAGTGGTTAGGACACCAGCCTAAGAAACCAGAACATAATGGTGAGGAGAAATAACATTAACCATCACAAAGTCTCTTCCATTCTGCACTCAGCTTCACTCAGGCCACCACTGGACAACAGAATGACCTTAATCTGGTCTTTCAGACACTTTTCAGTCAATGCTTGCCTGGCCCCCATCTGCTCCTTGCATCATGTTGCTGTGACGACCGTGGAAGGAATTGGAAGCACCAAGACCAGGCTGCATCCAGTGCAGGTAACCAGATAACAGTCTCTGCCATTGAGGTAAAGCAATTCTGCAGTGTCAAGTCAAGCTTGCAGATATGCTCAGTTTCTTGGCTGTCCCCTCGTTTGAGTGAAGAAAGCATGTGTTCTGGTGCTCTCCCATCTTCTCTGGGTGGTGTGAGGCTAAAAGGGAAGGTGTTCAAGGCTGAAATCGCCTCCTGTGGCTGGGGAAGATGGAACAAATGGGATGCCTAAGGGTGTAATGAGGTCAAGTGAAACTAGTCACCACGACACTCAGTCTGTAAGGAAGCAGAAGGGAGGAGGGACCTTCCTCACCTTGTGTCAGGTGCACACTCAGGAAGCCTCTGGCCTTCACAGATTTGAGATCCACATTTTCTCTGCACATTGCCCTGAAGAGCCTATCTCCCCTCAGCTCCCTGGAACACTAGCTTCAGTTGAACCTCTCACCTCCTGCCCAAAGTGGACTTCGAGGGAGTTACACTCATTAAAGAGGAGGTTAAATAAAAAACAAATCAAACCAAAACTAACCAAAAAGCCAAAGTCCCTGTGTGGGAGTCGATTCTAACTGATGGTGACCCCGTGTGTCATAGACTATTCTTGAGCTCCCAGAGTTTCCTCGGTTGTGCTTTAACAGAAGCAGGTTTTTAGGCCATTCTTACTCAGCACTGCTGGGGTTGGGGAAATGGCTGGACTGCTCAGTTTTAGGTCAGGAGATGAGCATAAGCTCTCCGTGCTACTTCTTATTGCTATGTTTCGTTGAGTTATCTGTAACCATAGTGACCCTATGCACAACAGCTCTGAACCCTGCCCTGTCCTGAACCAGTCTCACTAACCCTGAAACACCAACCACCATCATCCCAGTTACTGTATCAATCCATCTCATCTGGGGTCTCCCTCTCCTGTCCTGTCCCTCCACCCTTCTGAACATGATGTCTCTCTCCAAGGACCAGTCTCTCCCGGCCACATGTCCAAAGTATGTGAGACTTCAAAATCCTAGCCTCCAAGGAGAATTTTTATTTCATCCTCTCCAAGACAGATCCATTTGTTTTCTTGGCAGTTCATTGTATGTTCAAGACTCTTCTCCAGCACCATAACTCGAAGACATCTATTCTTCTGTCTTCCTTAGTTATTGTGCAGCTCTCTGAAGCATAACAAGTAATTGCAAAGAACATGACTTGGATTAGGCACATATTAGTCTCTAGACTGACATAATTTCTTTTCAGCATTTTGTAGAGGTCCCTGGCAGCATATTTTCCCAGTGCAATTTATCTTTTGACATCCTGACTGCTGATAGTAAAGAGTGTTGATTGTGGAGAGGAGCAAGCTGTAATTGCTAACAACCTCAATCTCTTCTCCATCTAATATGGTGCTGCCAATTGACCCAGTGGTGAGAATCTTCTTGATGATGAGCTTCAATCCATATTGCAGACTACAGTCCTTGACCTTCTACAGCAACCTAAATTACAAATTAGCAATATGGTAATAAAGACATATGAGCGTCTGAACAAGACTTCCTCTCTGCTAGTATGAAAGTCAACAGAATAGGGATTGAACAAACTGTGGTAATAGTCTGAGAGATTTTGTGAAGAGGATCAGGATACTCCTTGGCAAAGCAGAAATGAGAAAGGAGTAGAGGGAGTAGAAGTGGAGCACTGTGGGAAGGAGAGGTCACAGTGCTCAGTGCTTTCTGTTTGGGAGAACTGACGGAGGGACTATTTGTGCATTAAATTCACAGACGTTTCCAGAGCAAGGTTCAGGTTTGTACCCTCCCTTGGTCATTTGAGAAAACGTGGCATTCAGGAGATCATGTTTTCTTTGGCTGCTTATCTGGTGCTGTTATAACAGAAGTATCACAAGCGGATGACTTTAACAAATGTAAAATTATTCTCTCACAGTTTAGGGGCCTCTCATTGCCCTCAAATTAAAATCAATTCATAGCTGGCCTTCCACTGGGTTTTCTAAAGAGTGTGAATGGCATGGAAGGAGATTGTGCATCTTTCTCCAAAAGAACAGCTATTGGATTTGAACGGCCCGAGGTGTGGCTTTATGGGTAGCAGCACAACGCCCTGTGATTACTCCCTTTGAGGAGGTTACAAGTCCAAATTCAGAGTGCTCCTCTAGGGAGCCCTGGTGGCCTACCTCACAGAGGTTACGCTGCGAACTCAAAGGCCACACCTCTTGGCGGTTCAAATCCACCAATGGGTCATCGAAAGAAAGATTGACATTCTCCCATCTTTTGACTATAGCTTTCCAAAACCCCATAGGAGAGACATCTATGAATGAGTTCAGACTTAGTGGGAATAAGAGTGGATTGAACCCTGGGGAAAGGTTTCTCTCTCTCCCTTCCAACATCAGTGGGCCCAGTATTTCCTGCAGATCTCCACGTGTGTTGGCATCAGTCTTCCCCTGGGTTTAGGAGATTCTTAGTGCTAGAATCCAGGTGCCAAGTTCAGTGTGTTTCACTCCTGGGTCTTCTTTTATAGTGGTTATTGCTGTTGTGTATTGTGGAATTGAAAACAGCTCATAGCCGACCCTGTAGTGGGTTTTGGAATGCTGTAAACTGCATGGGAGGAGATAACCTGTCTTTCTACTGCAGAGCAGCTGGTGAATTGCTTTGTGTTGGCAGCACAACTCCCTCCCACTAAGCCCGAAATCTCCCTCTCTTAGTGGTGGTCAGTTTCTTTTTTGTTCTGCTTGCTTCCCTCTTCCTTTACCTCTTGCTGGATAAAAGGTGATGCAGGCCACACCCCAGAGAACTCTCCCTACACCAGATCAGGGCTAGGGCCTGAGTAAGAGTGTCATATCCCCTCTAATCCTGGCCCATTAACATTAAAACCACAACCTAGTATTTCTTAAAATAGCTTAATCCTACCCCTTTAGGCCCAAGCAGAGATTAGGATTTACAGCACATAGAGCCAGTAAATTAGACTACACAATGCAGCCACATAATGCCCAGAATCACAGCCTAGCCAAGTGAGCACAAACTTTGGTGTCACACAATTCAGTCTTTCTCCACCTGTCACCATGGTAAAACTATGTATCTAATTGCTCAGTAACAACATTGCAAAGTCTGCAAGTCTTCTCTTTCCCTCATTCACCACACCCAATTTGCAACAAGTCCAGGCATACCTCATTTTATTGTGTCTTGCTTTATTGTGCTTCATAGATAGTACAATTTTACAAATTGAGGATTTATGGCCACCTTGAATTAGGCAAGTCCGCCCGCACCATTTTCCCAGCAACATATGCTCACTTCATATCCCTGTGTTACTTTTTGATAATTCTTGCAATGTTTCCAAAATACTATTATTGCACACTTAAAGGATTACTACTTAGTATAAACATGGATTTAAAATACACTGAAAAATAGAAAAAAGTTGTGTGAGTCATTTCATTGTGATATTTGCTTTATCATCAATGTACATCTGTATTGTCTACCATACTAACAAGACTTTAATGAAACCATCACTTTTTCCTAGTGTCCACTAGCACTGCTTGATCCAAGCCACCGTCCCCTCCTGCCTGGACCATGATAGTGTCCTGGGGCTTCTCATTCCACTCTTGCTCACTGTAACTTATTCTCTACCCAGCAAGCTGAGTGACTGATCACCTCTGTCCCTTGCAGGAGAGAATTGCCAAAAGCCATGGCTCCCAGTGTGGGTTCTGCACCCCTGGTATCGTCATGAGCATGTATACACTGCTCCGGAACCAGCCCGAGCCTACCATGGAGGAGATTGAGGATGCCTTCCAAGGTACGGGCCTGCTAGCTCAGCCGAGAGATGGGCTGTGAATGGAGCGATGGAGGCTCAGGGGGAATGTCCAGAACTGACTGGAAGTGCAACACACTAGTCTCTGGAGGAGAGGGATGGGTCCCTCCAAGATAGCAGCTGAGATCAGCTCGAGGTTTAAGGCTCTTTCATTTAGGAAGTTCTCAGAGAATTCTTGGATCTCCTGCCTCTGTGCTCATCCTCCTGAGTTGTTGTCCTGTTTCCCACAGCACTGGGATGGGTTAGCAAATAGCAACTGGTTCAAGGGAAAATTTCTACAGAAGCTACTGATAGGAATTGATTTCCTTGCAGGTTTTACTAGAGCAAGATTCTGCAAGGCAAAAACAACATAGAAGGCAGAGGGGTATGATTCTCAGTCATAGGAAGTAAATGGCACCCCATTTTAGTTTCTGGGAGTGGGGGCAGGAGCTAAGACCATAAGTCTGATGCTCTGAATTGAATACAGAATGTTTCTCATTCATGCACCATTTAATATATCACTTACTCAATCTATTTTATTAACTCCTACCTTCTATGAAAAAAAAAATCTGTGTTGGAGGAAGTAAAATCAGGGTGCTGTATGGAGGCAAAGATGATTTGACATCATCTCACATACTTTGGGCATGTTGTCAGGAGACAGTCCTCATAAAAAGACCTCATTGAGGAAATGTAGAATGTTAGCAAAAAAGAAGAAAACCCTTAGATTTACCCAGTGATTTCAACAATTGACTCGATCAAAGTAGAGATTGTGAGAAAGGCGCTGGATAAAGCCAGGTTTCATCTTTTGTCCATAAGCTTGCTATGAGCTGTAGTTGGCTCGATGACGCCTATCAACAACACAACTCGCTATGAGGCTCAAGAGACACAGAATAAAAAGCATATGTGTTCTTCTCAAATAGTTCATAATCAGGCAGTTGAGTTTATAATATGGTTTCACAAGCTCAGTGGAAACACGAAGACCAGGCACTGTAGCCACACTTAGACTGGGCACCTGGCTCGGTCTGTGCATTTTGGGAAGGCTTCCTGGAGGAACAAACACTGATGTGCTGACGTCAGGAAGCAGCGGCCCCCTCCCGGCAGAGGAAACAATAAGCCTAGGCAGCATGGTGATAAAAAAGGAAAGAGCACCAAGCACAGATGTGAGAAAAGTCACAGATCCTCAACCTGCTTTGTGGGGTAGCGTGGACTTTTTGTTTTTTTTTGTTTGACCCATATTGTGTTTTGTTTGTTTGTTTGTTTGTTTGACCCACAGGCAATCTATGCCGGTGCACAGGCTACCGACCCATCCTGCAGGGTTTCCGGACCTTTGCCAGGGTAAGTGGGGGCCCCAAAACAGCAGTGATCCTGCCGGCAAAGCAACAGCCTCCAGGCCTCCAACTGGAAAAGAGGCTATGCTCTTCTGGAAAGAGGAAAAAAGATAAGATGACCGATTAATAGGTCTTCATGCTGGATATACTGGGAATTAAGAATGGCCTCTGCCATCTGTATTGAGGGAGGGGTTTTTATTGACAGCTTGGGGCATCCTTGCCAAGAAAATCATGCAGAACTGGTTCTTGGAAGAGACACACTGCACAATAGTTAACTTTCTCTAATGCCTCTGTGCTTGGCACCTTTCTCTTGGCACCTGGCATGCTTGGTCTGTAACACAGGTGTTGACAGTGACATTTTATAACACCACGCCTGGCACAGGGCTTGCACCCACTTCTCTCCTTCCCTCTCCAGCTGGTCTATCTGAAATTGGCACGCTGCTGGGTTTAAGTAATCAACACGTGTGAACTTGTACACTCTTTACACAGCTCACTGTAAGAAATAACAGCCAGGGATTGCAGGTCTTGTGATAAAATAAACTCAGACATGCACGTGCTGCCTGGCCAAGCAGAGGGCTGGCTTTCTTTCCTTGTCATAATATCCCTGGTAGTCTAGTGGTAAAGAGCAGTGTTGTCAACCCAAAGACTCACTGTTCGAGTCTGCCATCTGCTCTATGGGAGAAAGATGGGCAATCAACTCTCAAGTGATTTACTGTCTCTGAAAACCCACTGGAGGGCCAGCTATGAGACAGTTCTGATTCAACGGTACACAACAACAACCCCCCCGCCCTCCCCCCCCCGATCAAGTTGATCCTGATTCTCATCAAATGATCTCACCTCACCTTGGTCTGGGCAGAGGGCAGCATCACAACCTTATACTCTTTACCCTTTTATCAACCCTTGGTGGGGGAGCCACACAAGAAGGGCCCAACACTGGGCTTCTGTAAAAATCACAGCCACGAAGCACGAAGCCCTACAGAACAGTATACTCTGGACCACGTGGCGTTTCTGGGAGTCAGAATTGACCTGGCAGCAGTGGATTAGGGCTTGTTGTGGTTTGTTTAAGGTCAGCACTTTGTGGATTTCAGTGTTGTGTCTTATCTGATCCAAGAAACATAAAAAGTGTCCTGAGGGAAGGCTCCAGATAATTAAAAACAAACAGTTGTGGTTTTCAAGGGAGGGGGAGATGACCAAAGGAGCACTGGTGGCCTAGTGGGTAAAACGTTCCACAGCCAATTCAAAGGCAAGGGTTTGAATCCATCAGCTGCTCTGAGGGAGAAAGATAGTCTGAGCGATTTACAGCAGGAGAGTCAGCTGTTAGTAGGTTCTGACTTGAGGGCATATAACAACAGAAAGGAATGACAGCAGAGTTGGAGTCTGAAGACCAGGTTCAAGTCTCAGGCCATCAGTCAACAGATAAGTGGCCTTGGATCAGATTCCCTGTTTTTAAAATGTGGACTATACCAGCCTTACAGCATGAGACAGAAATACTTCTCAGAACACATTTGATGCATGCAGAAAGTAGCACCTATAACTAGTAATGCTGATGTACTTCTTGCATTAGTTACTGTTTGATTTTTACAAGCTGAGTGACCTTAGGTAGCTCTGGTGGCCTAGTGGCAAGAAACTGCACTGCAATCCTAGAGGTATGCAGTTCGAATCCACTAGATCCTCTGCTGGAGAACAAGGGACAATTTCCTCCTGTACTAGTGGATCTGATTTGACGGGGCGTGCGCGCGCGCGCATGCGCACACACACACACACACACACACACACACACACACACACTCACACACAAGCTGACTTGCCTTCCTGGTAGTTTGCTCTTTCCCAGAACTGGTTTTATTATCACTGAAGAGGTTTTGACCCCGTCCCTGCTGCAAGGCAGCTCCTCTGTTCTTGCGCTGCCCGGGACTTGAGAGCTCTGAGCAGCCCAGCACCTGCGCACAGTGTGCAGAGAAGTTCGAGGCTCCAGGGTCCGTATTCAGATTTACTTTGTTCTTAGATGCAAAATGAACTTTCTTGGCTGTCCTGTTTTCCTATCCACAGGTCACACTAGGGGAAAAAAATGTGTGGTGTGTCTGCCGAGGCTGGTATACTGCCCGTGCCAGAAATGATAATGTCCACCAGTCAGGCAGCAAGGAAGGAAAGACAGAAGCCCCCAGAAGAGGCACTCACTCACTCACTCACTCACTCACTCACTCACTCACTCACTCGCTCAGTGTGGACTAATCGAAGCCTACGCACAGCTGATGGTGTTTGCAGACTGTAACTCACGTAGGAGGAAATTGCCATCTTCCTCCTCCAGAGTTGCAAGCAATTCTAACCACCAACGAGGGCTGCCTTTGGGTTAGTAATGCAACTTCCCTTGGACCATGCAACTTTTGTTGTTGTCAAGTACCACTGAGTCGCCTGTGACTCATAGCGACTCTGTGTACAACAGCTCTGAACGCTGCACTATCGTGAGCCAACCTTATTGTCTCCAATACACCTGCCCCTATTACCCGAGTCACTGAGTCAATTCCAACTATCCAGGATCTTCCTCTCTTACGCTGTCCCTCCACCTTCCCAAGTATGGCATCCCTTTCCAAGGACCGGCCCCTGCTTGCACTGTAACCAGTGTATGTCAGATGAAGCTTCAGAATCTTCGTCTCCAAAGAAAAGCCCGTTTTACCCTCTCCAAGACTAACCTATTTATTCTCCTAGCAATCCATGGTATATTCAGTACTCTTCTCCAGCACCACAACTCAAAGGCATCAATTCTCCTTCTATAATCCTTAGTAATTGTCTGGCTTTTTGATACATAACATATGATTGCAAAGACCATGGACTGTATCAGGTGCACCTTGGTCTCCAGACTGGCATCATTGCTCTTCAGTAGAACTTCCTGTTGTGGGGGGTGGGGGAAATAAGGGTATCCAGCCTGAGTAAACTTTGAGACCAGTGAAATATTGCTGATCACCACAATAATTTATTCCAGGCACCTTGCTGATGAATTATCAGGAAAAAAGATCAAGGCAAAAGATGCACTAGCACTGTAATTATCTGGAAAGTATACTTGTGTGAGTTCTCTCTCCTGCTTCTCTCGGGTTGTATGAGAAGACTGGCACCTCAGTGGATGCAGGTGCGGTCCCTCAATTGTCTTCTCTGAGGGCCTGGGAATTCCTCACATCATTCCTGCTTCAAAAGAGATTATTTCCACACTGTTGATAAGAGTCACTTTTCTCAAGGGAAACTCCCTTCTCTCTAAACACACCATGGGAGGGTGAGGTGACTGTGAGGGATGGACTGAAACAGAGCACTCTGGGTATCCAGTGGAGAAGCTGTGAGGGTCTGCTTGCAGGCAGCATGAGATAAAAATATCAAGACAAGTGGGGTACTTTCTTGATGCCATCATCTGACCGAACTTGAGCCGAGAGGGTTTTCTTTTCTTGGGAAAGTAAGTGACTTGTGACTTATCTGCCGGAAATGCCAGAGCTGGACGGGATCTCCCTGGCACATAGGCCAGAAGAACTTCTCCTACCTGCTCCTCCAGGTTCTCCAACCCTGGAAATGCACCAGGACTGAGCTTTGGAATCCCTCCACATTTGCTCCGCAACACAATTCCATTCTGAACATGACTCCTGCCTTCTGGGGGGCATCAGGCCCCTTCCTGCCCTGAAATGCCCTGGTCCTGGGAGGCTGCAACCCCAGACCATTTTCTGTTCTTTGCTGTTGGCATTCCGAAAGGCCCTGAGGAAATGTTCTTGTGTAGGTGATAGGTAATCACACCTATTCCCAGAAATAGCCCAAGGTGATGAGTGAAGGATCTTTTGCTTTCTGAGAAGAAACCCTCAAAACATAATGATGAGGCATGCTGACTGGACACAGCTCTGGGTCCAGCACTGGTCTTGAAACAACCTTGTCAGGTGCCGCACAGAGAATCCAGCCAGGGGGTGGCCAGGCAAGGGGCTAGAACCTAGCAGTCCTAGAAATAGAGGATCTTGTCAGTTAACAGAGCTGATGGGAATTTCACGGAAAATCCCTAAGGAAATGTGTATTATTGAAGAAGGAAAGTGGGTGTAACCACATGTTTCATAAAAATATATAATCTACTTTTCATAGAGAAATTTCTGGAAATTAAAATTTCCTGTTGCTTCTAGAGGGAAATCCTATGAGTTTATCCTCAATATGTTTAACTTGTATTACTCCATTTAATCGAAGTCTTAACTCTACACAGGGAGGCTAAGTGGGCTGGGTGCAGAGCTCTCTGCTCCTGTTACTGATGCCATGGTATGTGCCAGAGCTGGATTTCTCTCGGTATGAATAATCAACATAGAGAGAGCTATGTTGTCCTAGTGGACAGAGAGTTATGCTACCAAGCCCAAGGTGGGTGATTTTAATTGGCGGCCCTCAGGCCTGGTTCAAATTGTTTTCCTTTCAAACATTCTTCTAGGTGGTAAAGCATTGGTCTGTGCATTGCTGTACAGAGGTAACTTGTGGTTGCTGTGATTTTGAACACTGTTATACTGATGTGCCAAATGTGATAATGGTTACTGATGGTGGACAGTGTTTGGTGGAGCTTCCTTATTAAAACAAGTTTGGAAGCAGGAGTGGCATCCAATTCTGAGATGGCTTGCCTCCAGAAACTCTATGAACAGTGCTCAGGTCTTTTGTTCATAGGGTCGCTGTGAGCCGTCCACAACTCTACAGCACCTAACAACATGAGTAATCTCAGCTCTTAGAACTTCAAATATCAAGTCAGTCTGCAAACACCTTTGTGTGAGTGTTGATGATCTTTCTAGGATGGTGGTTGCTGTGGAGGAAATGAGACCAACCCAAACTGTTGCATGAACCAGAAGACAAACATGGCAGTAAGTGGGTCCTTCTTTCCCTGGTGACGTGGGGGACAAATTTAGACTCAGCACAGTCAGCGAACTCTCTCCAGTCCTGGAAGTGGCGGCTGGATTGGAAAACACAGAGTAGTTGGTTTTGCTGAGAATATTGAGGGTGGTACATTGACCCCGGGTCCTCTGGCAAGAGCTCCCTACTCCTGCTTCCCTGGAGCTGGCTGCCCTTTGGACAGCCTGCTGGAGGTTGAGAATAAGAGATCTAATTAATTTCAAGGGGCATTTAAAAAGAGAAAATTTTGTAACACCTTTCTTTTTCCGAGAAGGTCACTCTCTCGCCATCTTTATTCAAACCGGAGGATTTCATGCCCCTGGATCCCAGCCAGGAGCCCATCTTCCCCCCAGAGTTGCTTGTAAGTGATGCCTCAGAGAGAGGTCCAGTCATTCTTATCCAGAAGCTCCTACAAACTTGCATTATCCTCACATGCACCAGGAACTTGCTGGTCTTTTTCAGCGTAGATCGTGCATCCTTTTTCTGACACCCCTGTTACATACACATAAAGCGCCCTATATGTCTCTATGCTTCAAACATGAAATTACTAATTTGACATCTCTATTCTTTGCCAAATTATAAACATCATGTTGACAGGAACTGGCTAAGCTTAGTGTGTAACCCTCTAAGCAACCTTTTTATTTATAAAGAAAAACTATGCTTAATGGACACAATTCCATAACTTACAGCTTTGTTTTTAGGATTCATCTGGAATCAGTAGGGTCCTTTGATGGTTTAGGGGTAAGGAGTTGTGATGCCACCTGAAGGCATGCCGTTTAAATCCACTGGATATTCAGTGGGAGAATGATGGGCAGTCTTCTCCTGTGAGGTTTACTGCCTCTGAAAACCCGCCCACTGGAGGGTGAGCTCTGAGTCAGTTCTGACATGACGGCACACAGCAACAGTAGCTAGAATCTGTTTCCTCACCTTGATGATTCCACTCTTACCCCAACCTTATGACAAGGAAGCATATCCTGAAGCCATTTTCAGGGAGTTTCCAACTGTAGATTTCTCAAGAGTGTGCAGAAAATGATGACTTCCTTGTGAGCTCACAGGATTGGAAAGAATGACTTTGAAGACATAACCAGTAAAACTTTATCTGAACTGTAAAACCTGGGAAAAAAATTTAGGGCTCCACATCATGTCCACACACAGGAATCAGGCCTTCTTTGAGTTCCACAATGACTAGCCTCTTCACTCTTCAAGTTCCTCTTCATTCTTCAGGTACCTCTTCTGGGCAATGCCTTCTTCACCCATGTCTTCTAAAAACTAAGTGGTGTGATATATAGACATAGATATAGAAGATATAGATACAGATACAGCTATAGGTATAGGTAGATGTTTTTGTTGATTGCCTTGGATTCTAGCATGACTCATAGTGAATCCTATAAACAAAAGGCCCGAAGCCCCTTTATAACTATCAACATTTATCAAGGTTCATAGAGTTTCCAGAGGCATGTTGTTTAGGAAGTGGAGATCTATCTATCTATCTATCTATCTATCTATCTATCTATCTATCTATCTATCTATCTATCTATCATCTATCTATATCTATCTCCCTCAAATAATCCCTGCCTCAGTAATGTATATGAAACTTCCACATAGTTTCTGCCTCAATGCATATTATTTGTTCCTGTACTCCTCACAAGCTGTATGTTTTAATTTATTATTTGACATTAAATAGATGAGTGGAGGGGGAGCTCTGGTTGCCTAGTGGCAAGAACCTGTGCTGCAATCCTCAAAAGATGAGTGGAAGAGTTGACCCCATTTTGAACCTAAGGTGATCTACCAGGAGAAGTGAGAGTGGGAAGAATAAGATAGTATAATAAGAAATTTCTTTTCCAGAGACTGAAAGATGCCCCTCAGAAGCAGCTGTGTTTTGAAGGGGAGCGTGTGAAATGGATCCAGGCCTCAACCCTGAAGGAGCTGTTGGACCTCAAAGCTCAACACCCAGATGCCAAGCTGGTGGTGGGGAACACGGAGATCGGTGAGGGCCTAGGACCAGCCCCGGGTTGGAAGCTGGGGAGTGGTGCTGGGGCCTTCTGCACTGAAGAGGCCTCGGGGCCTGAATGCCTGTGAAGACCTCTTGCTCTAGAGTCACGAGGACATACATGGCTCAACCCTTTGTTGGTTGTGTCTCCTCAGAAAATCTCCTTCCTCTTAATCTTACCATTATTATATGGAAATAGATGACCATGGGTTGTAGAAATTATTAAATCTACCCAGACATTGCTCAGAGGATCAGCCTGATGATTTACCTCTGAACACCCAGCAGTTGAGAACCCTGTGGTTGTTTCCATGGTTCTGCATCTTGCTCCACATGTTCCCCCACTCCATTAGGACCCTCCTGCTGGCTCCTTGCACAGTGGTCAGCAGTGGTAGCTGGGCACCTTGTGTTTCTTCTGATTTTGGAATCTTGGAATTCAAACTTCACATGGTCCATCAGTCCTTTGAGCCAATAGGCTTTATTTTTTTTTTTTCTTTTTCAAATTCTTCTTTACTCTGGATGAGGAGAAAACAATAGTTGCACCCTAGATGGTTGCACAAAAGCTTTTAAGACTCTAGTTGCTATTCACAAGAGTAGGATGTGGAACATTGTCTTTGTGGACTGTATTATACCAATAGACCTTGATGTACCCAGGACTAGGGTGATCTTTTAACATATGGTATGTTTCTTGTCATGAATCACTCAATGTCAGATTCCATGAGAAAGGATTCCATAGAAACTTAGTAAGTTCCACAAGCAGAAATAAGTGATAAGGCCTCTTGTTCTACATGGTCTTCCTTTATATGCATGATGCAGTAGTGTAACTAACCACTTACAGTTATGGCAGGGAGTGGAGGAAACTGAGGCTAGAGAGAAACCTATCACTGTTTTTGTTGTTGTTGCTGTGGGTACCATCAAGTCAAAGCTGACCTATAGCTGACCCTCCAGTGGGTTGTCAGAGGCAGTTAATATCATGGAAGAAGAGTGCCTGCCTTCCTCCTGAAGAGCAGCTGGGGGATTTGAACTGCATGCCTTTGGGATTGCAGGCCAGCTTCTTACCACTTGGACACCAGAGCTCCCTAGAACCTTATCAGTAGGGGCAACCTCAAGTTTCATTTCCTCCCCGCCTGAAAGCTTATATTCAAACAGGCCAGCCTCAACAAAGCTGGGCCCACTCTGGAGAATTCTTAGCACACTGGGGACGGGGTTTGTGCGTGAGGAAAGAATTGCGTATGGCATCAGGGTTTGGACATGGAGACAGGGTTTGCTCTTCCTTAAGAATATTTTTCCTTTCCAGCCCTGCTGACAGTCTGGGACAGATACTGTGCTGACAAGGTCTAAGGAACAGGGACAGTTTGCTTCACAGAAGTTTCTTACTTGATTACCTCAAAAGGGCAAAGTGAGAACTAGGTGTGAGGCCACATGAAACCGTGGTGCATGGAAGAATACAGATATTGAGAATCAGAAGGCAGATTTAAAACAGTATTTCAGTCTATTTTCTCTTTGTTTTATCATTATTTTTTAATGGCATAATTACTTATTTTTATTTGAATGAAGATCAGTCCTACTTAGTCCAAGGGACAGCAAGGTCTACTGCTATAATATAGTTCACAATTGTATTGGTTTTCCATACAGTCGTTTTCAGACATTTTGCTTTATGGTGGTGTTAAATGTCATTATAATTAATGTCATTAATTAATTACAATGTCTAATTATTCCATTACTGTGTATTACCTTTCCTTTTACTCAACTTCTCTATTTATTAATTTTTACTCCTCTATTAGTTTTTATATTATTATTTTCCAAGACTAATAACACCTAAAGTGGTAAAATTTGCCCTCTGTCAGCTGTGCAAACCTAGGAAAGAAACTTAACTTCTATATGCTCAGTATTTTTCATCTGTGAGCAAGGATAATCATATTATTATTGTTATGTGCTGGTGAGGTGGAACCAACTCATAGCTTTCCCTCCAGCAGGTTTTTAGAACCTGTAAATCCTATAGGGAGAGACTGCCTGTCTATCTCCCATGGAGCAGCTAGTGGATTCTAATCATATTCCTTCTGCTTGGTTGACAACACAACTCCTTACCACCTGACAAACAGAAGGCCTGTGAGGATTAGTTAAAACATGAAAAGTACTTAGGACACTTCCTGAGATCCATATGTTAATGCCCTGTTTTCTAATATTGTTATCATTTAAGCCACTTACATAGTAGAGTGAATTTGAATTAATTCAAGTTGAGTTCCTATGAGTTTTCTTGATCAGTGTCTCTAATTTTAGGAGCTCTATTTGCATAGTCAATAGGAAATCGTACTGCTATCTCGAAGTTGGAACCTCTCTGGCAGTTTTAATACAATAGCAGTTCTGTGAGAGAAAGATGGACAGTGTAAAAGGAGAAACAGCCACATGGGGAAGACTTGTATAGTAGCACCGGCATCCTCTCCCACTCCTTCTTGGCCAGATACCCCTGTAAAACAGAGGAATCTGTCCACTCATGAACTCCCTTTGGCCACCTCATGCTGAGTGTAAGCACACCCTCTTGAAGGTGTGTGAGCCAACCTTCATGCCTTTATTCCCTCCCCCACTCCCCATTTTGGGTAACAACAATTTTAACTACCCATTTCAATCCTCTATCAGACCATTACTCTGAGTGTGGTAGGCAACATGGTATGTCCATTTAATATGTTGCATTTTGACCCATTGTTGCATTCTGTGAGCTGCCAAATTTGTTTCCTTGGTCTGAGGAAATATTATTTTTAGGCCTAAACTGCTGTAGTATCTTTTGTTTCAATCCTTTAATAGTATTTTGGCATTTGCCTCAATTACAGGATGCATGAGGTCTAATCCAGAGTGAATATCTATTCTTCTAAGAACCTGGTGTGACTGGTGCTAACGGCCCAATATAATCAACTTGCCAATTGTGCATAGGCCCTTGTTCCTGGGAATCTGTACCACAGAGTTCAGGAAGAACTGGAGAAGTGGTATTTTGTTAGAATGATGGACTGGTTTGATAAATTAAACATTGGGGACATTTTACTCACATATTTTAATGACTAGTGTGATGCTGTTATTATTGGAATGAATCATGATTAGTTTCCTCACAAGTGACATGCAGCCTCAGAAGCCCAATGGAGGGTCAGCTACAGGCTGGTTCTGACTTGATGGCAATGAGCATTTGAGTGTTTGCATAATCCTGGGACAAACATGGAACACATTATATTTGTCAATATATCACACAATCTGTGTGTAATGATTGGGGGGAAATATCAGGGTCTGTCCTATGCATACAACAATCAGGCTTTTCATTTCTCTTAAGGCATTGAAATGAAGTTTAAAAATAAGCTGTTTCCTCTGATCATCTGCCCAGCCTGGATTCCTGAGTTGAATTCAGTGGAGCATGGACCAGAAGGTAAGAAGGTTTCAGTTGAGCCCACAGAAGGGCTGACCCTGAGAATTGGCTACCTGAAGGGATGGTAGTTCATTTAACCTTTCCTTTCACTCTGGCCTAGAGCCTGCCTTGCACAGAGAGTTGGGGCACAGGGCAAGGGTGGCTGTCTTTCCCCAGTGAACATCCATGTTGGTGCCACTAGGTGAGAGGCTGAGATTTACAACAGTTCTTCTTAATGTTGGCTACACATTAGTATCACTCATTGAGGAAAAGGGTACTTGGGTGTTTTTAAACATGTCAGAACTTCATCCCCTGACTTCTTTATTTTATTGAGTTGTTAATCACTGTGTAGAGAAAAAAAATAATTCTGATGATAGGACCAAGAGGCTTGGAGTTGATCTCTGTCTCTTCCAATAGTTATGGGACACTTGGCTAGTCATTTAACTTCTCTGGGTCCTAATTTCATCACCTATACATTCTTCATCTATAGAAGGGTGTGAGTTCTGGTTCTGTCTTACTGGGATTGCTGTAAAAGTTCATAGTAACTGCACATGAAAGCATTTTCTGAGTTGTAATGGCAATAATTCTAAACATATGCATGCATGCTTAGGTATCTCCTTTGGAGCTGCTTGCCCTCTGAGCTCCGTTGAAAAGACCCTAGTGGATGCAGTTGCTAACCTGCCTGTCTACAAGACAGAGGTGTTCCGTGCCGTCCTGGAGCAGCTGCGCTGGTTTGCCGGGAAGCAGGTCAAGTCTGTGGCGGTGAGTCCCTGTTGCTGTTGTTATTGTTGTTTGGTGCCATCGAGTCAACTACGACTCATAACAACCCTAAGAACAACAGATCTGAATCTTGTCCTATCCTGTGCCATCCCCACCGTCTCTGACACAATTGAACCCATTGTTTAAGTCACTGTGTCAATCTATCTTTTTCAGGGTCTTCCTCTCTTTCATCGACCCTCCAACCTTTCAAGTATGATATCCATTTCTAAAGAATAGCCTCTCCTAGTAACATGTCCAAAGTTTGTGAGATGAAGCTTTGCCATCCTTGACTTGAAGGAACACTCTGGATATATCTTTTCCAAGACGTATTTGTTTGTTCTTTTGGCAATCCATTATATTCAGTACTCTTCTTCAACACCATAACTCAAAGGCATCAATACCTCAGTCATCCTTATTCATTGTCCAGCTCTCAAATGCATAGCAAGTAATGACCATGGCCTGAATCAGGAGTCCCTGCTAGGGGTCTGCAAGATCCAAGGTGGAGCCTCCCATAAAAAGGGCATCATCTAGCTTCTGCTGCACACTCCTGCTTGCTTCTGCCCAGATGCTTTAATCTTCAGAATTCATGGAATTTTCTGGGGTGCTCATTCAAATGCAAATTTCTGTGCCCCCGAGAAGCTGAGTCTGAGGTAGAACTCAGGAACTAGATTTTTAACAAGCGCCTCAGATGAGTCTGATGAAGGTGGTCCATGGGTCACTCCAACAAATACTCCTGATTCAGTCTTTGCCCTCAAGTTGGACAGATGTTGAGTCCTGCCTTTTTCCACTTGAACCTGGCTAAGACTGTCAGAGGATGAATGAGTAGCTAGTGTAGGGTGAAGTTGCAATAAGGAAGGAGACTGTCCATTTAGAATTGGGGGACTAACAGTAAAGCACTACGAAGGGAGAAGGATCTATTTTCTTACTTTATCATCAGGCTTTAGACCAGCTCCAAATGTCTCCATTTAAATTTGGCTTCCACACTCACGGTGCCTTTTGAGGTTCACATAAACTTATATTCAAGAAAAGTTGAGTTATTCCTTTCATTCTTGTAGTTAGGTGCCATCAAGTCTCCTTATACTGTTTTCTTAATTATTGGGAGTAAAATGCACTCTTATCCACTCCTCCAACTCTCCACAATTCTGATTATAAATAAGGAAGCAAAACTCATAAAAGCATACTAAAAAAAAAAAAGTATACTGAGTTCTCCAGTTCGATTAGAATCTTTTTCCAGGAAAGATTTCATTTCCATTGAAACTGGTTTTCTTCCTGCTTTTTTGATAAAGAGACTTCTATACTTGATTCTTCTTACAGTTGTATTAGTTTTTTTTTTTTTTTTTGGCCAAATTTCTAGGAAGTTTTAGTCCAAATAGAGCAAATTGTTCATCCATAAGACTTCTTCCTCTTTTCCTTGATCTTTATCTTTTATTGCAATTTTAGTAACCCTAGATGACCTCTGTGATAAACCACCTCAACTTCTTCAGAAAAAAGTTAGGTGAATTTTAATACTTTTTTTAAAAAATAAGAAAATACTGTTAACTGTATTTGCCTCGTTTTACTAACTAAATGGTAAAAGCTGGAGGTAGGACTTAATCAAAAGGGTTCTGGTAATAGTGGCACATGCTCTGGGTATTCAAGTGCTTTTGATACCAGCCTTGTTTCTCCAGGGGTGATGGTCCTTGGGGCTCTTCCTTCAGCCAGGTGCCACCTGTGTCCAGGGCAGTATGTGAACAGGAGTCTCCTGGGGTGGGCTCTCACCTTACCCTCTGTGCTTGTCCTAGTCCATTGGAGGAAACATCATCAACGCCAGCCCCATCTCCGACCTCAATCCTGTGCTCATGGCCAGTGGGGCCAAACTGACCCTCGTGTCCCGAGGTGAGTTATGTGATGCAGAAATCAGGAAGGAGGGACTTGAGAGAGGAATATCTCACACAATAGGTCCGTTTCTGGAGACCCAGGACCCAAAGTCCAAGCTATTTAGTTCTCCTGAGTTTTGGATGGAGGAGAGCTGCAAGTGGGGTGCAATTGATTGGGCTGGGGGCCAGGTAAGCTGGGCCATTTCTGTGTCAAATACTCATACTCATTTCTACCACCTCAGCGCCTTATTTAGTGGTGTGCTGAGGCTGACTTGTCCTGGCTCTAGGGAACTTGTTATAAGAGTCTCTGGATTTCTGTTGAGCTTCATGATAGCCATAGTTACGTCTAGTAACTTATAGGAGAACTCACTAGACCTGATAGATAGTCATGCTCAGGGCTGTGGCTCATTACAGAGAAAGGACACAGAGCAGAATCAGCACAGGGACAAAGTGCAGGAAACCAGGCACAAACATCTAAGTCCTCACACTGGGAGCCACTCAGGATGCACTCAATTCCCCCAGGAACCAGTCATGCCAACATTCATGAAATTCTTCTGTCAGGAAAACTCATTAAAGACCCAGTGCTTGGGGCTTTTATTGGCCTGGTCATGCACATAGACACCCTTCGCCTGCATGTACCTAAATTTCAGACTCCCAGAAGGAAAGCAGGTGTCTGACATAAATAATATTGTCTCCAACAATAGTTCCGGAACAGTTACTCTCTTCTCCTTGTTTTGGGAATGGTGGGAACCTTCTCAAAGAGAAACCTCTTAGATGTCAACGAGGGGCAAGCTCATAAGCAGGCCTGTCTATGCTACTTTGTTTCTGCACCCTTCCCAGTTTCACATTCAATAGTATTCCTCTGGGAGCTTGAAATTTGCTATGGTGGGAGAATTTAGATCGTTTACCCATCCACTGTCCTTGAGTCAGTTCTGACTCATAACGATACTACAGGACAAAGTAGAACTGGCTCACCAGGTTTCCAGTGGTATAAATCTTCGCAGATGAAGGCTGACTCATTTTTCTCCTTTGGAGCAGATGGTGGATTCAAACTGTTGACCTTTTGATTAGCAGACCACTGCTTAGTACATTGCACCACGAGGGCCCTTGTTTACACAATGGGAACCAGCAGATGCCAGAAGCCATGGCTTTTACTTTCAAAGAAGCAACTGTTAAATATTTACTGGACTTGTTAAATGCTTACTGGACTTGTTAATAGGGTTTTCCAAGGCCTGTTATTTCAGAAGTGGATGGTCAATTCTTCTTAGTCTTTAATCTGGAAGCTCTGCTGAGACCTGCCCACCATGGGTGACCTAATTGACATTAAAATACCAGTGACACAGCCTCCAGAAACACAGCAGCAAGCAAGCTGCCTTAGTACAGGAAACTGACAGACAAATACTGTACTCAGAAAAGCAAACTATGAACAAGCAAGCATGAGAATGATAAGGAAGTGGTGCAGGAAAGGACAGAGTTTAGATCTTTTGTTCATAGAGTTGCTATGAGTTGTACTTACCATCAACAGCTGGACTTGGAGGGAGCTCTAATGGCCTAGTGGGTAGGGGGTTGCATTGCTAACACAAAGCTCAAAGTTTGAATCCACCAGCAGCTCCATGGGAGAAAGACGGACAATGTCCTCCCATGTGATGTACAGCTTGTGAGAATCCACTGGAGGTCATTACGAGTTGGTTCTGACTCAACTGCAGTGAATTGTTTTGTTGTTGGCTGGACGTGGCCAGTTTTGTTATAGCAGTTGTTCTCTTAGACTGTGGCCTTCAGTCACCAATGTGAGGAATTCCACGTGTGGAATAGCCTCTTCAATTGTCCTCTCTCTATACAGGCACCAAGAGGACTGTCCGGGTGGACCAAACCTTCTTCCCTGCCTACAGAAAGACTCTCCTGAGTCAGGAAGAGATACTGCTTTCCATAGAGATCCCTTTCAGCAGAGAGGTGAGATGCCGCCAGGAACTGGCCAAATCTGCTTCTGTTTCTACCAGACTCCAGAGCTGGCCTCAAGGACCAGCTGCAAGATCCTCAGATTTTGCCTCTGGACAGTTGCACAGCAGAGGGCAAAGCACCTGGGCTAAGAGAGGGCACTATTACCTTCTGAACAAGTCACTTCACCTTACTGGGCCCTTACTTCCCCATCGGTAAAACGTGAACAATGTCATCTACCACACAGAGCCTGAGAAGTCTGAAAGCAAATAGTTCCTAGAGTTCCTGGTACATGCATTGAAGTCAGTGGAGGTTACCAGCTGGTAGTAAACACCGTAATTCCAAGAATCACTCAGCTACCTGACCCCCTGCCTTATGCTGGAGGAGTGTGTTTTCCTACAGTACAGAGCTCCGGGATGGGGAGCTGAGTAAGTCAGAGCCTCCCTTGCTGCCCTTGGGCTGACGTTTACTCACTGGCCTTGCTCTGGGCTGACTAATGGGCTTCTGTGTCATGAGCAGGTTTTCTGGCCTGTTAGGGCAGGTCTGGTCTTTGCTCTTATTCCCATGCTTGTGGTGAATCGGCCTGGTATGATTCTTCTTTCAACACCTTGAAAGATTATGTTACCTGCTTTACTTTTTAGAAATATGATGTGCGAAAGGCTGGCAGCTCAGCCATAAAGGAGTAGACTGGAAGGTTCCTGCATTTACCACAGCAGGTGTGTCAGCCGGAGCCCGGGTGGCATACATCATGCATTACGAGTTAGGGAGTTAACTAAAAGGTCATTAATGCAAATCCACCAGCTGTGCTGCAGGAGGTAGGTGGACAGTCGCTTGCTGTAAAGATTGTCTCAGAAACACAGTAGAGGGTCACATGGAGTCAGAACCAACTACAAGACAGTGAGTTGTTCCCGAGTTAGCAAGTATTACCAGTCATGATTTGCCCTTTCTCATTTTGACCTCCTTAATGAGAATGCTAATTAAATCACAGCAATTACACCCCTGAGGTGGTTTCTCAATGATTTTCTAGCTTGGCTTCTTAGATCATTTTGAGCAGTGGTTCTTGGGAGTCTTAGATTCCATAAATTGGTTTTTTAAAAAGAACAACAAAACAAACCCATTACGAGGTGGCAGCAAGGGGAGAAGGCATCCTAGTGGTGTCCTGTTTTCACTTAGCTGGATAAGGGCGGTCACAGAAACAGAACTTCATCTCGGACTTCACAGGGCAGTACAAAAACAAAAACAAAACCATTCTGAGGTGACGTCAGGGAAAGAAATAGGAAGTGCAGTGTCCAATTTTTATTTAGTCGGATAAGGACAGTCATAAAAACAAAAACAAGCCATTTTGTCTTCACCATCACTTTGTAAAAGATGAAAAAAAGAAACTAAACAGTTCCGTTCCGCTGACTTCACCTCTGTGGTAGCTTTCTATCTTACAGTGAGTGACTCTGTGTGTCAAAATAGAAATATATTCCTTAAAGTTTTCAAAGGCTCAGTGTTTGGAAGCCTTTAGATTCTTCTGCCAAGGAACTTCTAGATGAACTTGAACCTCAGCCTTCTGGTTAACAGCTGAAGGTGTTAAACATTTGTTTAACCACTCAGCTTAATACCCAGGATTGACCAAGTTCATACATGATAATCATTGATAACCAAAAAAGCTATATTTCTGGTAGTTCAGATTCACTAATGACTTCTGAGGGAAAAGACAGACGGGCAGTCTACTTCCATAAAGATGTATAGCTCTGGGGTTGCTTTGAGTTTGAATCAACTCCATGGCAGTGAGTTCAAACTTTTGAGCTTTTTTTCTTTTCTTTTTTTTAAAGTTTTTATTTCACATTGGTTTGCTTACACAGTTCATATACATTGTGTTTCACACTATTCTTCATTCACATTGTGTTTCACACAATCATTCTCATTCTTTATGTTTTATAAAATTAATCACCATTGAACTATGCCCACCGTGACCTGGTCTTTTCAGGTCCCCCCCAGATCTTTCCCATTTCCTTTACCTCCTCATTCCACCCACCAAATTGTGCAACCCTGTGATTTCGCCCTCACCCATGCTTACCACTCTGCTGCCCCCATGCCTTCTCAAAGCTTGCTTTCCTTTTTTAAAAAAAAATTTTATTTTATTTTATTTTATTTTTTCTATTAGTTTATTTACAAAATACAAATACAAATTTGAACAAATTCTTTCAATATCCCTCATCCCCCCACCCATCAAATTGTAGCAACTCAATGAATACCCCAACCCCCACCCCCCGGCACATCCACATCCCTCTGTTTCCAGCTTCTCCCATCCCTCCTGGATTCTCATACTCATTCTACAATAACAGGTTTCTACAATATTCATCCTTGTGGGACTAAGTTAGTTCACTCAGCAAAATGTTCTCCAGTTTCTTGAGGAGGGGCAGTTGGTGGGCTGACCTTGGTGTTTCATGGCACCCCAGTGGAAATGCTGCCATGAGCGGCCACAGTCCTTCCCTTATGGGAGCATCTGAGAGTTTCTGCTTCAGCACCACATGCACATTCTGGACCCATTGTCCCAAGGCCTCCTTTGACACCCAGGAATCCAAACTAGCCTTATTATTAAGAGGAACGTAATGATTTCCTTTTTAAAAGCCTGAGGCCATGCTAAGACCCAACTATACTTCTACACAGCTTTCCTTAAACCTCCCGCTTTGGTTTTAATCAGAATTCACCTTGGCAGGGTGTGTTTTAACCTCAAGTGGAAGCTGACTCAAGAGGAAAGGGCTTGAAGTCAAATAGTTCTAATCTGGAAATGAACTCACTTTCCATCGAGTCCACCCCCAAAGGCAAACTCAAAGCACAAAGACGTGTTTCATAAGATGTTCCTTTCTTTTAGGAAGTAAGATTTCTAAAAGTAGCCAACAGACCAGTGGGTGGTGAGAATAGGGGACAGGATTGGAGAGAGGCCCATGGAGGTCGGGAGTTGAGTGTGCATTTCCAAACACTCTTCTGGCATCTCTGCTTGGGAGACAGAGAGGCTGGCAGGGGCTTGGTACAGGCTCCTGAGAAATCAGCCTAGCTGGCAGGGACACAGGGAGCAACAATGAGTCTCTCTTCCCCAAGTGTTTGCATAATGAGAACAGTTAGGTATGTTTCAGCCCCGATTTCCAGCTTTGCTGGCTACTTGGCAGAAATCTTCACTTTACCCCAAGCTTCTGGACACATTGTTTTAAAGTTTTCCTAAAACAATGCTGGTTATGCCTCAATCTAATTCCAGTAGCAGCTCACCCACTGATAGGGGGCTCCAGTGGCTCAGTCTGTAGGGAGTTGCCCTGCTAGCCCCAAGATCGAACCTCTGCCGGTTCAGATCTGCTAATAGCTCTGCTATAAATCAGTTTCATTTCGGTGGCAATGAAAGTGAATTACTGATTGTGAAGGCGCTATCCTCACCTCACCTCACCTCACCTCACCTCATCTCTCCTCACTGTACAGCCTCATCTACCATCAAGCTTCACCGTTAGCAGTCCTTACACAAGGTAGAAAACATAGATTTTTATTTTTTTCCATTTTCCTTTTTTTTCCCCCCAGGGTGAGTTCTTATCTGCCTTCAAGCAGGCTTCTCGGAGAGAAGATGATATTGCCAAGGTGACCAGTGGCATGAGAGTCCTTTTTAATCCCGGAACCACGGAGGTAAAGGAACTGGCCATTTGTTATGGTGGAATGGCCGACAGAACCATCTCAGCCCTCAAGACCTCTCGGAAACAGCTGTCAAAGTAAGAGCCAAGAGCAAAAGGAACGCTGCAGCTGCTCCTGCGGCTGCTATCAGCATCACTGCAGTTACTGCATTTATTACCTTTGCCCTTACTATTGGTACTACTACTACTGTCTCTCCTACTATCACTACATGGTAGCTCTATCAGTATTTCTGCTACTACGACTAAGAAGCTGCACTGCAATCCCAAAGGCATGTGGTTCAAATCCACCAGCTGCCCCTATGGAGAAGGATAGGCAGTCTCTTGTCATGTGATTTGCAGCCTCTGAAAACCCACTGGAGGGTCAGCTATGGGTTGATTCTGACTTGATGACACACTGCAACAACACTAATGCTGCTGCTGTTAGTTTTATACTAGTGATATTGTTGCTGGTGCTAGTGGTGTTACTAATGTTATTACTACTGTTACTGCATCTGATGCTATTGTTATTGATAGCCCTGCTACTATTGCTCTACTATTACTATGATTACTATATACCAAGCACTGGACCAAGTATTCCACTGTTACTGTCTTATGTATTTCTTACAAAAACCATAGCTTTTGAGTTCAGCTCCATGGGTCCAATTCTGACTCTAGCACTTACTAGATGAGTAGCTTAAGTCCAGTCCATTGGTCTCCCTATGTCTCAGTTTTCTCCCTGGCAGAACGGATATAAGAATACTTTTGTTCTGTTGTACATGAGGTCACTGTAAGCTGGAGCTGACACCTAACAACACCTATAAGTTGTTACAACACCTGGAAGACACCTAACAACAACAATGACAACAACTTACCATACATACGTCTTAATTTAAATAAAAATGATGTTTCATATACCGTTGCTAATAATCTGCTAATGTATTGTAAATAGCAATATTTTTGTGGATATTTTAGTTGTCTCCATCAAAATGACACAGCAATCATTTGTCTATTTGTTGTACTGAACAACTTGGAGTTGTTGTGATGCTGAACACTGTTCCATAGTAATGTCAAATACCATAATGGTTACCCATTATGTACAATGTTTGGATGAGCTTCAAGATTGATTTATGCTGGGAAGCAGGAGTGGCATCCACTTTCTAAACTAGATGCCTCTGGAAGCTCTACAAATTCTCTAAGCTCTATAAGTGTACAGAAATAATGTGAGTCATAGAACAGAGCTCTGTACATAAATGATGTTAGTTATAGAACAGAGTTCAGGTCTTTTGTGCAAAGCTTACTATGAGTTGTATTCAACTTGATGACACTTAACCACAACTAAATGAGACTAGTGCTGTTATATCTGGAGGAACATTCTTCCACTTTGCACATAACTCTTTAAGTAACCTGGGTTTGCTGTGATGCTGAACTTTGTACCATTGGGGTATCAAATACCAAAATGGTTTCCCATTTTGGACAGTGTTTGGCGGAGCTCTCAGTTGTAAAACAGGTTTGGAAGCAGGAGCGGCATCCACTTCCTAAACCACATGTCTCTGAAAACTCTATGAACTTGGAGAAATGACAAGAGCTATGGAAAGGCATTAGGTCTTTTGTTCATAGAGTCACTATGAGTCATGCTCAACTCGATGGCAATCAACAACAAAAACAACTATCAAATATGAGGGAAGCGAGAATCAAAGAGGCTGAGTAAAGTGCCTAAAGCCACATAAATATCTGAGCCAAAGTTGGAAAGAAGCCTTGCACCCCACAGCTCCCAACAATATAGCTCTGGGGCTGGCTGGATGTGACCGGCTATCACTTGCTCTCTGGCAGATTCTGGAACGAGGAGCTACTGCAGGACGTGTGTGCAGGCCTGGCTGAGGAGCTGCACCTGGCGCCGGACGCCCCGGGAGGCATGGTGGAGTTCCGGCGCACCCTCACCCTCAGCTTCTTCTTCAAGTTCTACCTGACGGTGCTTCAGAAGCTGGGCAGAGGGGACTCAGACGACAGCGTGAGTGAGGGGCCAGGCTGGGCAGAGATTCTCTGCAGATTCTTGTTTGGGGATTTAGGACACAGATCTGGGGTCGACTCTAGCGGTAAAGTCGCTCTTGTTCTCTGGAAGCCTCAGGATGAGGGTGCAGAGAGTAGGTAACTTCCCAGAGTCGTTAGAGTGGGAGTCAAGTGCTGAGCGGTGGGAGGATCCCACTGGGTTGGGACTCAGGGAATATGGCTCTTGTCCTAGCTAGGAACTTGTCATGACAATTTTGACATGTCTCAGCTATATAATCTGCAAAAGGGGCTGGGGGCCACATGCTATCTAAGAGTTTTGGAAGTAGTGTAGCCAATAGAACTGCAGTTTTGAGGTTAAAATGAGAATGGAGAGCGTGATAGGGAATGGGGAACATGGGGCTTCGACAACAAGGAGGACACATAATCTCTGCAGGAATGTACATTCAGAAGAAGGCTCCAGTAGAGACGGATCCAAGCACCTGAGCTTTGGAACCCTAATGGTGTAGTTTATTACATGTTGGCTGCTGCCCCAGAGGTTAGAAGATCAGCCACTCCATAGGAGAGATAGGAGTAGTGTCCTCCTGTAAAGATTTGCAGCCTTGGAAGCCTGATGAAGGGTCACTGTGGGTCAGGCTCCATTCAAAGGCAGTGGACCTTAGTAAGGTGTCTCTAATGCTGGTGGTGCTGAAGTTGAAGAATTTCATTTCTAACTGAGAGCTCAGAGGTTGGAACCCATTATCCTCTCTACAGGAGAAGGATCAGGGCATCTGTTTCCATAAAGATCCACAGCCTTACGTTCTACTCCGCCCTACAGGGTCACCAGGAGGGCAATCCACTTGATGGCACTGGGTTTGGTTATTTCAGTGTGACAGGTGAGGGGATAGGGTGTGGAGGAAGCACAAAAGGAAGACTGTACAGATTCTGAGGCAAGAGAGCTAATGCCCTTCTTAAAATCAGTAAGAATGCTTTTTTCCCTGATTATAAAACATGACAGTATTTATTTAGCATTTAAAAGATATATCTAAGCACATTTAGGATCAGGCTGCATATTTACAGGAAACCATTTGCCATCAAGTCAATTCCCCCTCATTGAGACTCCATGTGTTTGCAGAACTCTACCTCATAGAGAAGTCAAGGCTGTAATTTTTGAAAAGTAGTTTGTTAATCTTTTTTTCCAAGATACCTCTGGGTGGACTTAAATGCTTAGCTCTCCGAGCTCACATTTGGATGCTGAGACAGATCTGGTTAGTGTGCGGAGGTGTATAAAATGAGGAGGGGAGGGCAAACTCACTTCCCACTTGATGGTGGAGGAGGAGAGTAGCAATCTCCCCTTCATGGTCGTCTCTGCTGTCTTATCTCCACAGAAGCTTGGCAAACTGGACCCCACCTTTGCCAGTGCCACTTTACTCTTCCAGAAAGACCCTCCGGCTAACACCCAGCTCTTCCAGGTGAGTAGCAGACAGGACAGTGTGTAGTTACTTTCAGGGACATTTTCAGACCCTGCTGTTCTTCATAACACATGGTGCTGGCTCTTGGTAAATGAGCAGGTTAAATTGTATGTAGATGTACATAGTTCCTTACCCTGTTTGAAAAGATCTGATGAAGAAAATGAGCATTAAATTGATGTCAGTACATATATTCCTTACCCTTTCTCTAAGTTTCTCTCCTAGGAGTAGATTCTTATCATCACTTTTTCTTTAAATAGAAAGAATAGTTTTCATCTTGTTGTAGTCTTGGGGCTAATGTGAATGTCTAAAGTCTTCAGAATCCTTCCCACGTTTCCCCTGGGTTCTTTGTTCCAATTCTTTTCCCCCGCCTTCCCTGTCTCTTCCTATCTTTTGAGCTTTATTTATTATTTTTTTTTTTTAAAAAATACTGCTCTTTTGGTCTCACAAGATTGATTTTTTTCTGAGAAGTATGTTCCTCACAGTTGTTAGTTCCCTTTAAAAGCCTATTACTTGTCTGAAAGAGGCTCCCTGGAGGACAGCGTCAGTTCAGATGTGGAAGGTGCCTGACCCTGGCAATAGGTCCAGGGTTCGGCCAGACTCTATCACATCAATGTGTCTGATCTTTTTCGTCATTTTGAATTTTGTTCTACATTTTTCTTCCTCTGCAATTTCCACCTACTGAAAACGTGCTGGAGGGTCAGTTATGAGCCTGTTCTGACTCTATAGCAACGAGTTATAGGTGGACAGATGTATGCTATAATACATATTCTTTTTTCCTACAGGACTAAAGTAATTTTTGAGTAAAAATTTTTAATTTTTAAGTAAAATAGGTTTTTATCCCATTTTTATTTTTAACGTAAACATTCTTTTTTTTTTCTAATTAAGACTCTGTAAAAGTCGGTTTTAATGGTTATATTCTGTGACATTATACAACTGTTGTTGCTGTGTACTATAGAGTCAGAGCCAACTCACTGCTGACCCTCCAGCGGGTTTTCAGAGGCAGTTAATTCCACGGGAGGAGACTGCCCATCCTTCTCCCACAGAGCAGCTGGTGGATTTGAAGTGCGTGTCTTCTGGATTGCAGCGCAGCTTCTTGCCACTAGGCCACCAGAGCTCTATATAAGTGTAGCTTGATTTATTTACTCAATACCCAACTCTTGGACAGTCAGCTTCCTCTCTTCTTTCTGTTTTATTTTCTCTTTATTTTTTATGCAGTGACCCCTTGCCGTCCTAATAAATTCTTTGCTATGTTTCTACATCCTGCGTTCTTCTTGCTTTGCCATCTGGCTCAGAGTCACAGTTCACCCAGGACCTCTAGGAGAGCCACGTGTTAGCAGCTGGAACTGACTGGTGACCGTGTTGTTTCAGGAAGTCCCCAAGGATCAGCCTGCGGAGGACATGGTAGGCCGGCCCCTGCCTCACCTGGCTTCCAGTATGCAGGCCTCCGGGGAAGCAGTGTACTGTGATGACATCCCTCGATATGAAAATGAGCTCTCTCTCCGGCTGATCACCAGCACCAAGGCCCACGCCAAGATCAAGTGCGTATATGGAGGGACGCGGGTCCCGGGACTATCTTGCGGTTTTTGTGCTCGCTCCCAGTCAGGATCCTGAGGTAGAAAAATACCAAGGTTCTTCCAGGGTCTTCTAGGAAGCATCCCTGGAGGGAGGAAGTAGGATGTCCATATTTGAACACCACGTCTGGAGAAGAGCAGAAGTTAGGGCCTCAGTGATGCCAGAGGGGATGCCTGCATCAGAAAGACAAACTCAAATTCATTGCCATTGAGTTGCAATTGACTCATAGCTGACCTTCTAGTGATTTCTGAGGTGTGAATTGTATAGAAGGAGATTCCTACCTTTTCCCCTTGAAGCGGCTAATGGAGTTGAACCAAGCACTAGAGAGACACGTGGGCTGGCTCTCTATACTGTACCACCAGAGAGAGATAGATAATAAAATTGGAGAGCTAGGCAAGCCCTAGATTAGGGAAGACTTGATGCACTAAATGGCCCTAGTGGTATAGTAGACTAAGTGTTGATCTGCTAATTAAAAGACGGACAGTTAAATTTACTAACTGCTCTATAGAAGAAAGATAAGCAGTCTCTGCCCATAGAGATTTACAACCAAGTAAGTCCAGTGGAGAGTTGCTGACTTGGGACTGATTCAAGAGCAGTAAATTTGGTTTTTGTTTGGAGACACCCTCAATGGAAAGATTATTCTTAGCTCAAAAGACGCAATGGAGCTACTGATAGACTTCCAGCAGAACAAGGTTACATTTGTGTTTGGGATATCATGCTAAGCTCAACTGCAAAATTTCAGGAGAATTTGAAGAATCACTGTACAGGCAAGAACATGGTTTTCAGTTGTGACAGACGTAGGTTGGAATTCCTGCTCTAGTGCTTAGTAGCTGTGACCTTGGCCTGTTTGCTTAAATTCTCAACTTTGAAGTAATATAACACTGTTCTGAATAGCGAATACAACGTTTATGGCACCTACCACAGATTAACTACTACACAATTGTTCAACTTTGATAGCCTGAAGGGTACAAGTTATTGCGTTGATTATTTTTGTTGGATGCAATTGAGTAAATTTTTTATTCACAGGGAACTCATGTGACAGACTTAAACTGCTCTTTAGGGTTTTCTCCCCCCCCCTTTTTTATTATTAAATTTTATCAGTTTTAATGAACATTTACAGGGATTTTGGGTTTTCATTCCTTCATTGCTG